>NW_026947624.1:0-629687 GCF_034190915.1 Cavia porcellus
ATCTAATGTAACACACACCCATACAATGCGCACCACCCCGTGATGTTTTTCTCACTCCCACTAGTGAATCTAATGTAACACACACCCATACAAGGCGCACCACCCCGTGATGTTTTTCTCACTCCAACTAGTGAATCTCATGTAACACAAACCCATACAATGCGCACCACCCCGTGATGTTTTTGTCACTCCTACTAGTGAATGTAATGTAACACACACTCATACAATGCGCACCACCCCGTGATGTTTTTCTCACTCCTAATTGTGAATGTAATGAAACACACACCCATACAATGCGCACCACCCCGTGATGTTTTTCTCACTCCCACTAGTGAATCTAATGTAACACACACCCATACAATGCGCACCACCCCGTGATGTTTTTCTCACTCCTACTTGTGAATGTAATGTAACACACACCCATACAATGCGCACCACCCCGTGATGTTTTTCTCACTCCTACTAGTGAATGTAATGTAACACACACCCATACAATGCGCACCACCCCGTGATGTTTTTCTCACTCCTACTAGTGAATCTAATGTAACACACACCCATACAATGCGCACCACCCCGTGATGTTTTTCTCACTCCTACTAGTGAATCCAATGTAACACACACCCATACAATGCGCACCACCCCGTGATGTTTTTCTCACTCCTACTAGTGAATCTAATGTAACACACACCCATACAATGCGCACCACCCCGTGATGTTTTTCTCACTCCTACTAGTGAATCTAATGTAACACACACCCATACAATGCGCACCACCCCGTGATGTTTTACTCACTCCTACTAGTGAATCTAATGTAACACACATCCATACAATGGGCACCACCCCGTGATGTTTTTCTCACTCCTACTAGTGAATCTAATGTAACACACACCCATACAAGGCGCACCACCCCGTGATGTTTTTCTCACTCCTACTAGTGAATCTAATGTAACACACACCCATACAAGGCGCACCACCCCGTGATGATTTTCTCACTCCTACTAGTGAATGTAATGTAACACACACCCATACAATGCGCACCACCCCGTGATGTTTTTCTCACTCCCACTAGTGAATCTAATGTAACACACACCCATACAATGCGCACCACCCCGTGATGTTTTTCTCACTCCCACTAGTGAATCTAATGTAACACACACCCATACAATGCGCACCACCCCGTGATGTTTTTCTCACTCCCACTAGTGAATCTAATGTAACACACACCCATACAAGGCGCACCACCCCGTGATGTTTTTCTCACTCCAACTAGTGAATCTCATGTAACACAAACCCATACAATGCGCACCACCCCGTGATGTTTTTGTCACTCCTACTAGTGAATGTAATGTAACACACACTCATACAATGCGCACCACCCCGTGATGTTTTTCTCACTCCTACTAGTGAATGTAATGAAACACACACCCATACAATGCGCACCACCCCGTGATGTTTTTCTCACTCCCACTAGTGAATCTAATGTAACACACACCCATACAATCCGCACCACCCCGTGATGTTTTTCTCACTCCTATTTGTGAATGTAATGTAACACACACCCATACAATGCGCACCACCCCGGGATGTTTTTCTCACTCCTACTAGTGAATGTAATGTAACACACACCCATACAATGCGCACCACCCCGTGATGTTTTTCTCACTCCTACTAGTGAATCTAATGTAACACACACCCATACAATGCGCACCACCCCGTGATGTTTTTCTCACTCCTACTAGTGAATCTAATGTAACACACACCCATACAATGCGCACCACCCCGTGATGTTTTTCTCACTCCTACTAGTGAATCTAATGTAACACACACCCATACAATGCGCACCACCCCGTGATGTTTTTCTCACTCCTACTAGTGAATCTAATGTAACACACACCCATACAATGCGCACCACCCCGTGATGTTTTACTCACTCCTACTAGTGAATCTAATGTAACACACACCCATACAATGGGCACCACCCCGTGATGTTTTTCTCACTCCTACTAGTGAATGTAATGTAACACACACCCATACAAGGCGCACCACCCCGTGATGTTTTTCTCACTCCTACTAGTGAATCTAATGTAACACACACCCATACAAGGCGCACCACCCCGTGATGATTTTCTCACTCCTACTAGTGAATGTAATGTAACACACACCCATACAATGCGCACCACCCCGTGATGTTTTTCTCAATCCTACAATGAATCTAATGTAACACACACCCATACAATGCACACCACCCCGTGATGTATTTCTCACTCCTACTAGTGAATCTAATGTAACACACACCCATACAATGCGCACCACTCCGTGATGTTTTTCTCACTCCTACTAGTGAATGTAATGTAACACACACACATACAATGCGCACCACCCCGTGATGTTTTTCTCACTCCTACTAATGAATCTAATGTAACACACACCCATACAATGCGCACCACCCCGTGATGGTTTTCTCACTCCCACTAGTGAATCTAATGTAACACACACCCATACAAGGCGCACCACCCCGTGATGTTTTTCTCACTCCTACTAGTGAATCTAATGTAACACACACCCATACAATGCGCACCACCCCGTGATGTTTTTCTCACTCCTACTAGTGAATGTAATGAAACACACACCCATACAATGCGCACCACCCCGTGATGTTTTTCTCACTCCTACTAGTGAATGTAATGTAACACACACCCATACAATGCGCACCACCCCGTGATGTTTTTCTCACTCCTACTAGTGAATCTAATGTAACACACACCCATACTATGCGCACCACCCCGTGATGTTTTCTCACTCCTACTAGTGAATCTAATGTAACACACACCCATTCAATGTGCACCACCCCGTGATGTTTTTCTCACTCCTACTAGTGAATGTAATGTAACACACACCCATACAAGGCGCACCACCACGTGATGTTTTTCTCACTCCTACTAGTGAATCTAATGTAACACACACCCATAAAAGGCGCACCACCCCGTGATGATTTTCTCACTCCTACTAGTGAATGTAATGTACCACACACCCATACAATGCGCACCACCCCATGATGTTTTTCTCACTCCTACTAGTGAATGTAATGTAACACACACCCACACAATGCGCACCACCCCGTGATGTTTTTCTCACTCCTACTAGTGAATGTAATGTAACACATACCCACACAATGCGCACCACCCCGTGATGATTTTCTCACTCCTACTAGTGAAAGTAATGTAACACACACACACACAATGCGCACCACCCCGTGATGTTTTTCTCACTCCTACTAGTGAATGTAATGTAACACACACCCATACAATGCGCACCACCCCGTGATGTTTTTCTCACTCCTACTAGTGAATGTAATGTAACACACACCCATACAATGTGCACCACCCCGTGATGTTTTTCTCACTCCTACTTGAGAATGTAATGTACCACACACCCATACAATGCGCACCACCCCGTGATGTTTTTGTCACTCCTACTGGTGAATCTAATGTAACACACACTCATACAATGCGCACCACCCCGTGATGTTTTTCTCACTCCTACTAGTGAATCTAATGTAACACACACCCATACAATGCGCACCACCCCGTGATGTTTTTCTCACTCCTACTAGTGAATCTAATGTAACACACACCCATACAATGCGCACCACCCCGTGATGTTTTTCTCACTCCCACTAGTGAATCTAATGTAACACACACCCATACAAGGCGCACCACCCCGTGATGTTTTTCTCACTCCCACTAGTGAATCTAATGTAACACACACCCATACAAGCCGCACCACCCCGTGATGTTTTTCTCACTCCTACTAGTGAATCTAATGTAACACACACCCATACAAGGCGCACCACCCCGTGATGTTTTTCTCACTCTTACTAGTGAATGTAATGTAACACACACCCATACAAGGCGCACCACCCCGTGATGTTTTTCTCACTCCTACTAGTGAATGTAATGTAGCACACACCCATACAAGGCGCACCACCCCGTGATGTTTTTCTCACTCCTACTAGTGAATGTAATGTAACACACACCCATACAAGGCGCACCACCCCGTGATGTTTTTCTCACTCCTATTAGTGAATCTAATGTAACACACACTCATACAATGCGCACCACCCCGTGATGTTTTTCTCACTCCTACTAGTGAATCTAATGTAACACACACCCATACAATGCGCACCACCCCGTGATGTTTTTCTCACTCCTACTAGTGAATCTAATGTAACACACACCCATACAATACGCACCACCCCATGATGTTTTTCTCACTCCCACTAGTGAATCTAATGTAACACACACCCATACAATGCGCACCACCCCGTGATGTTTTTCTCACTCCCACAAGTGAATCTAATGTAACACACAACCATACAAGGCGCAGCACCCCGTGATGTTTTTCTCACTCCCAGTAGTGAATCTAATGTAACACACACCCACACAAGGCGCACCACTCCGTGATGTTTTTCTCACTCCTACTAGTGAATCTAATGTAACACACACCCATACAATGCGCACCACCCCGTGATGTTTTTCTCACTCCTACTAGTGAAAGTAATGTAACACACACCCATACAAGGCGCACCACCCCGTGATGTATTTCTCACTCCTACTAGTGAATGTAATGTAACACACACCCATACAAGGCACACCACCCCGTGATGTTTTTCTCACTCCTACTAGTGAATCTAATGTAACACACACCCATACAATGCGCACCACCCCGTGATGTTTTTCTCACTCCTGCTAGTGAATCTAATGTAACACACACCCATACAAGGCGCACCACCCCGTGATGTTTTTCTCACTCCTGCTAGTGAATGTAATGTAACACACACCCATACAAGGCGCACCCCCCGTGATGTTTTTGTCACTCCTGCTAGTGAATGTAATGTAACACACACCCATACAAGGCGCACCAACCCGTGATGTTTTTCTCACTCCTACTAGTGAATGTAATGTAACACACACCCATACAAGGCGCACCACCCCGTGATGTTTTTCTCACTCCTACTAGTGAATGTAATGTAACACACACCCATACAAGGCGCACAACCCCGTGATGTTTTTCTCAATCCTACTAGTGAATGTAATGTAACACACACCCATACAAGGCGCACAACCCCGTGATGTTTTTCTCACACCTACTAGTGAATCTAATGTAACACACACCCATACAAGGCGCACCACACCGTGATGTTTTTCTCACTCCTACTAGTGAATCTAATGTAACACACACCCATACAAGGCGCACCACCCCGTGATGTTTTTCTCACTCCTACTAGTGAATCTAATGTAACACACACCCATACAAGGCGCACCACCCCGTGATGTTTATCTCACTCCTACTAGTGAATGTAATGTAACACACACCCATACAAGGCGCACCACCCCGTGATGTTTTTCTCACTCCTACTAGTGAATCTAATGTAACACACACCCATACAATGCGCACCACCCCGTGATGTTTTTCTCACTGCTACTAGTGAATGTAATGTAACACACACCCATACAATGCGCACCACCCCGTGATGTTTTTCTCACTGCTACTAGTGAATCTAATGTAACACACACCCATACAATGCGCACCACCCCGTGATGTTTTTCTCACTCCTACTAGTGAATCTAATGTAACACACACCCATACAATGCGCACCACCCCGTGATGTTTTTCTCACTCCTACTAGTGAATGTAACGTAACACACACCCATACAATGCGCACCACCCCGTGATGTTTTTCTCACTCCTACTAGTGAATGTAACGTAACACACACCCATACAATGCGCACCACCCCGTGATGTTTTTCTCACTCCTACTAGTGAATGTAATGTAACACACACCCATACAATGCGCACCACACCGTGATGTTTTTCTCACTCCTACGAGTGAATGTAACGTAACACACACACATACAATGCGCACCACCCCGTGATGATTTTCTCACTCCTACTAGTGAATCTAATGTAACACACACCCATAAAATGCGCACCACCCCGTGATGTTTTTCTCACTCCTACTAGTGAATGTAATGTAACACACACCCATACAATGCGCACCACCCCGTGATGTTTTTCTCACTCCTACTAGTGAATGTAATGTAACACACACCCATACAATGCGCACCACCCCGTGATGTTTTTCTCACTCCTACTAGTGAATGTAATGTAACACACACCCATACAATGCGCACCACCCCGTGATGTTTTTCTCACTCCTACTAGTGAATGTAATGTAACACACACCCATACAAGGCGCACCACCCCGTGATGTTTTTCTCACTCCTACTAGTGAATGTAATGTAACACACACCCGTACAATGCGCACCACCCCGTGATGTTTTTCTCACTCCTACTAGTGAATGTAATGTAACACACACCCATACAATGCGCACCACCCCGTGATGTTTTTCTCACTCCTACTAGTGAATGTAATGTAACACACACCCATACAATGCGCACCACCCCTTGATGTTTTTCTCACTGCTACTAGTGAATCTAATGTGACACACACCCATACAATGCGCACCACCCCGTGATGTTTTTCTCACTCCTAGTAGTGAATCTAATGTAACACACACCCATAGAATGCGCACCACCCCGTGATGTTTTTCTCACTCCCACTAGTGAATCTAATGTAACACACACCCATACAATGCGCACCACCCCGTGATGTTTTTCTCAATCCTACTAGTGAATCTAATGTAACACACACCCATACAATGCGCACCACCCCGTGATGTTTTTCTCACTCCCACTAGTGAATCTAATGTAACACACACCCATACAAGGCGCACCACCCCGTGATGTTTTTCTCACTCCAACTAGTGAATCTCATGTAACACAAACCCATACAATGCGCACCACCCCGTGATGTTTTTCTCACTCCTACTAGTGAATGTAATGTAACACACACCCATACAATGCGCACCACCCCGTGATGTTTTTCTCACTCCTACTAGTGAATGTAATGAAACACACACCCATACAATGCGCACCACCCCGTGATGTTTTTCTCACTCCCACTAGTGAATCTAATGTAACACACACCCATACAATGCGCACCACCCCGTGGTGTTTTTCTCACTCCTACTTGTGAATGTAATGTAACACACACCCATACAATGCGCACCACCCCGTGATGTTTTTCTCACTCCTACTAGTGAATGTAATGCAACACACACCCATACAATGCGCACCACCCCGTGATGTTTTTCTCACTCCTACTAGTGAATCTAATGTAACACACACCCATACAATGCGCACCACCCCGTGATGTTTTTCTCACTCCTACTAGTGAATCTAATGTAACACACACCCATACAATGCGCACCACCCCGTGATGTTTTTCTCACTCCTACTAGTGAATCTAATGTAACACACACCCATACAATGCGCACCACCCCGTGATGTTTTTCTCACTCCTACTAGTGAATCTAATGTAACACACACCCATACAATGCGCACCACCCCGTGATGTTTTTCTCACTCCTACTAGTGAATCTAATGTAACACACCCATACAATGCGCACCACCCCGTGATGTTTTTCTCACTCCTACTAGTGAATCTAATGTAACACACACCCATACAAGGCGCACCACCCCGTGATGTTTTTCTCACTCCTACTAGTGAATCTAATGTAACACACACCCATACAAGGCGCACCACCCCGTGATGTTTTTCTCACTCCTACTAGTGAATCTAATGTAACACACACCCATACAATGCGCACCACCCCGTGATGTTTTTCTCACTCCTACTAGTGAATCTAATGTAACACACCCATACAATGGGCACCACCCCGTGATGTTTTTCTCACTCCTACTAGTGAATCTAATGTAACACACACCCATACAAGGCGCACCACCCCGTGATGTTTATCTCACTCCTACTAGTGAATGTAATGTAACACACACCCATACAAGGCGCACCACCCCGTGATGTTTTTCTCACTCCTACTAGTGAATCTAATGTAACACACACCCATACAATGCGCACCACCCCGTGATGTTTTTCTCAATGCTACTAGTGAATGTAATGTAACACACACCCATACAATGCGCACCACCACGTGATGTTTTTCTCACTGCTACTAGTGAATCTAATGTAACACCCACCCATACAATGCGCACCACCCCGTGATGTTTTTCTCACTCCTACTAGTGAATCTAATGTAAAACACACCCATACAATGCGCACCACCCCGTGATGTTTTTCTCACTCCTACTAGTGAATGTAACGTAACACACACCCATACAATGCGCACCACCCTGTGATGTTTTTCTCACTCCTACTAGTGAATGTAACGTAACACACACCCATACAATGCGCACCACCCCGTGATGTTTTTCTCACTCCTACTAGTGAATCTAATGTAACACACACCCATACAATGGGCACCACCACGTGATGTTTTTCTCACTCCTACTAGTGAATGTAATGTAACACACACCCATACAAGGCGCACCACCCCGTGATGTTTTTCTCACTCCTACTAGTGAATCTAATGTAACACACACCCATACAAGGCGCACCACCCCGTGATGTTTATCTCACTCCTACTAGTGAATGTAATGTAACACACACCCATACAAGGCGCACCACCCCGTGATGTTTTTCTCACTCCTACTAGTGAATCTAATGTAACACACACCCATACAATGCGCACCACCCCGTGATGTTTTTCTCACTGCTACTAGTGAATGTAATGTAACACACACCCATACAATGCGCACCACCCCGTGATGTTTTTCTCACTGCTACTAGTGAATCTAATGTAACACACACCCATACAATGCGCACCACCCCGTGATGTTTTTCTCACTCCTACTAGTGAATGTAACGTAACACACACCCATACAATGCGCACCACCCCGTGATGTTTTTCTCACTCCCACTAGTGAATCTAATGTAACACACACCCATACAATGCGCACCACCCCGTGATGTTTTTCTCACTCCTACTAGTGAATCTAATGTAACACACACCCATACAAGGCGTACCACCCCGTGATGTTTTTCTCGCTCCTACTAGTGAATGTAATGTAACACACACCCATACAAGGCGCACCACCCCGTGATGTTTTTCTCACTCCTATTAGTGAATGTAATGTAACACACACCCATACAAGGCGCACCACCCCGTGATGTTTTTCTCACTCCTACTAGTGAATGTAATGTAACACACAACCATACAAGGCGCACCACCCCGTTATGTTTTTCTCACTCCTACTAGTGAATGTAATGTAACACACACCCATACAAGGCGCACCACCCCGTGATGTTTTTCTCACTGCTACTAGTGAATCTAATGTAACACACACCCATACAAGGCACACCACCCCGTGATGTTTTTCTCACTGCTACTAGTGAAACTAATGTAACACACACCCATACAAGGCGCACCACCCCGTGATGTTTTTCTCACTCCCACTAGTGAATCTAATGTAACACACACCCATACAATGCGCACCACCTCGTGATGTTTTTCTCAATCCTACTAGTGAATCTAATGTAACACACACCCATACAATGCGCACCACCCCGTGATGTTTTTCTCACTCCTACTAGTGAATCTAATGTAACACACACCCATACAATGCGCACCACCCCGTGATGATTTTCTCACTCCTACTAGTGAATGTAATGTAACACACACCCATACAATGCGCACCACCCCGTGATGTTTTTCTCACTCCTACTAGTGAATCTAATGTAACACACACCCATACAAGGCGCACCACCCCGTGATGTTTTTCTCACTCCTACTAGTGAATCTAATGTAACACACACCCATACAATGCGCACCACCCCGTGATGTTTTTCTCACTCCTGCTAGTGAATCTAATGTAACACACACCCATACAATGCGCACCACCCCGTGATGTTTTTCTCACTCCTGCTAGTGAATCTAATGTAACACACACCCATACAAGGCGCACCACCCCGTGATGTTTTTCTCACTCCTGCTAGTGAATGTAATGTAACACACACCCATACAAGGCGCACCAACCCGTGATGTTTTTCTCACTCCTACTAGTGAATGTAATGTAACACACACCCATACAAGGCACACCACCCCGTGAAGTTTTTCTCACTCCTACTAGTGAATGTAATGTAACACACACCCATACAAGGCGCACAACACCGTTATGTTTTTCTCAATCCTACTAGTGAATGTAATGTAACACACACCCATACAAGGCGCACAACCCCGTGATGTTTTTCTCACTCCTACTAGTGAATCTAATGTAACACACACCCATACAAGGCGCACCACCCCGTGATGTTTTTCTCACTCCTACTAGTGAATCTAATGTAACACACACCCATACAAGGCGCACCACCCCGTGATGTTTATCTCACTCCTACTAGTGAATGTAATGTAACACACACCCATACAAGGCGCACCACCCCGTGATGTTTTTCTCACTCCTACTAGTGAATCTAATGTAACACACACCCATACAATGCGCACCACCCCTTGATGTTTTTCTCACTGCTACTAATGAATGTAATGTAACACACAGCCATACAATGCGCACCACCACGTGATGTTTTTCTCACTGCTACCAGTGAATCTAATGTAACACACACCCATACAATGCGCACCACCCCGTGATGTTTTTCTCACTCCTACTAGTGAATGTAACGTAACACACACCCATACAATGCGCACCGCACAGTGATGTTTTTCTCACTCCTACGAGTGAATGTAACGTAACACACACCCATACAAGGCGCACCACCCCGTGATGTTTTTCTCACTCCCACTAGTGAATCTAATGTAACACACACCCATACAATGCGCACCACCCCGTGATGTTTTTCTCACTCCCACTAGTGAATGTAACGTAACACACACCCATACAATGCGCACCGCACCGTGATGTTTTTCTCACTCCTACGAGTGAATGTAACGTAACACACACCCATACAATGCGCACCACCCCGTGATGATTTTCTCACTCCTACTAGTGAAAGTAATGTAACACACACCCATACAATGCGCACCACCCCGTGATGTTTTTGTCACTCCTACTAGTGAATGTAATGTAACACACAGCCATGCAATGCGCACCACCACGTGATGTTTTTCTCACTGCTACCAGTGAATCTAATGTAACACACACCCATACAATGCGCACCACCCCGTGATGTTTTTCTCACTCCTACGAGTGAATGTAACGTAACACACACCCATACAATGCGCACCACCCCGTGATGATTTTCTCACTCCTACTAGTGAAAGTAATGTAACACACACCCATACAATGCGCACCACCCCGTGATGTTTTTCTCACTGCTACTAGTGAATCTAATGTAACACACACCCATACAAGGCACACCACCCCGTGATGTTTTTCTCACTGCTACTAGTGAAACTAATGTAACACACACCCATACAAGGCGCACCACCCCGTGATGTTTTTCTCACTCCTACTAGTGAATCTAATGTAACACACACCCATACAAGGCGCACCACCCCGTGATGGTTTTCTCACTCCCACTAGTGAATCTAATGTAACACACACCCATACAATGCGCACCACCTCGTGATGTTTTTCTCAATCCTACTAGTGAATCTAATGTAACACACACCCATACAATGCGCACCACCCCGTGATGTTTTTCTCACTCCTACTAGTGAATCTAATGTAACACACACCCATACAATGCGCACCACCCCGTGATGATTTTCTCACTCCTACTAGTGAATGTAATGTAACACACACCCATACAATGCGCACCACCCCGTGATGTTTTTCTCACTCCTACTAGTGAATCTAATGTAACACACACCCATACAAGGCGCACCACCCCGTGATGTTTTTCTCACTCCTACTAGTGAATCTAATGTAACACACACCCATACAATGCGCACCACCCCGTGATGTTTTTCTCACTCCTACTAGTGAATCTAATGTAACACACACCCATACAATGCGCACCACCCCGTGATGTTTTTCTCACTCCTGCTAGTGAATCTAATGTAACACACACCCATACAAGGCGCACCACCCCGTGATGTTTTTCTCACTCATGCTAGTGAATGTAATGTAACACACACCCATACAAGGCGCACCACCCCGTGATGTTTTTGTCACTCCTGCTAGTGAATGTAATGTAACACACACCCATACAAGGCGCACCAACCCGTGATGTTTTTCTCACTCCTACTAGTGAATGTAATGTAACACACACCCATACAAGGCACACCACCCCGTGAAGTTTTTCTCACTCCTACTAGTGAATGTAATGTAACACACACCCATACAAGGCGCACAACACCGTTATGTTTTTCTCAATCCTACTAGTGAATGTAATGTAACACACACCCATACAAGGCGCACAACCCCGTGATGTTTTTCTCACTCCTACTAGTGAATCTAATGTAACACACACCCATACAAGGCGCACCACCCCGTGATGTTTTTCTCACTCCTACTAGTGAATCTAATGTAACACACACCCATACAAGGCGCACCACCCCGTGATGTTTATCTCACTCCTACTAGTGAATGTAATGTAACACACACCCATACAAGGCGCACCACCCCGTGATGTTTTTCTCACTCCTACTAGTGAATCTAATGTAACACACACCCATACAATGCGCACCACCCCTTGATGTTTTTCTCACTGCTACTAATGAATGTAATGTAACACACAGCCATACAATGCGCACCACCGCGTGATGTTTTTCTCACTGCTACCAGTGAATCTAATGTAACACACACCCATACAATGCGCACCACCCCGTGATGTTTTTCTCACTCCTACTAGTGAATGTAACGTAACACACACCCATACAATGCGCACCGCACAGTGATGTTTTTCTCACTCCTACGAGTGAATGTAACGTAACACACACCCATACAATGCGCACCACCCCGTGATGATTTTCTCACTCCTACTAGTGAAAGTAATGTAACACACACCCATACAATGCGCACCACCCCGTGATGTTTTTCTCACTCCTACTAGTGAATGTAACGTAACACACACCCATACAATGCGCACCGCACCGTGATGTTTTTCTCACTCCTACGAGTGAATGTAACGTAACACACACCCATACAATGCGCACCACCCCGTGATGATTTTCTCACTCCTACTAGTGAAAGTAATGTAACACACACCCATACAATGCGCACCACCCCGTGATGTTTTTCTCACTCCTACTAGTGAATGTAATGTAACACACAGCCATACAATGCGCACCACCACGTGATGTTTTTCTCACTGCTACCAGTGAATCTAATGTAACACACACCCATACAATGCGCACCACCCCGTGATGTTTTTCTCACTCCTACGAGTGAATGTAACGTAACACACACCCATACAATGCGCACCACCCCGTGATGATTTTCTCACTCCTACTAGTGAAAGTAATGTAACACACACCCATACAATGCGCACCACCCCGTGATGTTTTTCTCACTGCTACTAGTGAATCTAATGTAACACACACCCATACAAGGCACACCACCCCGTGATGTTTTTCTCACTGCTACTAGTGAAACTAATGTAACACACACCCATACAAGGCGCACCACCCCGTGATGTTTTTCTCACTGCTACTAGTGAATCTAATGTAACACACACCCATACAAGGCGCACCACCCCGTGATGTTTTTCTCACTCCCACTAGTGAATCTAATGTAACACACACCCATACAATGCGCACCACCTCGTGATGTTTTTCTCAATCCTACTAGTGAATCTAATGTGACACACACCCATACAATGCGCACCACCCCGTGATGTTTTTCTCACTCCTACTAGTGAATCTAATGTAACACACACCCATACAAGGCGCACCACCCCGTGATGTTTTTCTCACTCCTACTAGTGAATCTAATGTAACACACACCCATACAAGGCGCACCACCCCGTGATGTTTATCTCACTCCTACTAGTGAATGTAATGTAACACACACCCATACAAGGCGCACCACCCCGTGATGTTTTTCTCACTCCTACTAGTGAATCTAATGTAACACACACCCATACAATGCGCACCACCCCTTGATGTTTTTCTCACTGCTACTAATGAATGTAATGTAACACACAGCCATACAATGCGCACCACCGCGTGATGTTTTTCTCACTGCTACCAGTGAATCTAATGTAACACACACCCATACAATGCGCACCACCCCGTGATGTTTTTCTCACTCCTACTAGTGAATGTAACGTAACACACACCCATACAATGCGCACCGCACAGTGATGTTTTTCTCACTCCTACGAGTGAATGTAACGTAACACACACCCATACAATGCGCACCACCCCGTGATGATTTTCTCACTCCTACTAGTGAAAGTAATGTAACACACACCCATACAATGCGCACCACCCCGTGATGTTTTTCTCACTCCTACTAGTGAATGTAACGTAACACACACCCATACAATGCGCACCGCACCGTGATGTTTTTCTCACTCCTACGAGTGAATGTAACGTAACACACACCCATACAATGCGCACCACCCCGTGATGATTTTCTCACTCCTACTAGTGAAAGTAATGTAACACACACCCATACAATGCGCACCACCCCGTGATGTTTTTCTCACTCCTACTAGTGAATGTAATGTAACACACAGCCATACAATGCGCACCACCACGTGATGTTTTTCTCACTGCTACCAGTGAATCTAATGTAACACACACCCATACAATGCGCACCACCCCGTGATGTTTTTCTCACTCCTACGAGTGAATGTAACGTAACACACACCCATACAATGCGCACCACCCCGTGATGATTTTCTCACTCCTACTAGTGAAAGTAATGTAACACACACCCATACAATGCGCACCACCCCGTGATGTTTTTCTCACTGCTACTAGTGAATCTAATGTAACACACACCCATACAAGGCACACCACCCCGTGATGTTTTTCTCACTGCTACTAGTGAAACTAATGTAACACACACCCATACAAGGCGCACCACCCCGTGATGTTTTTCTCACTGCTACTAGTGAATCTAATGTAACACACACCCATACAAGGCGCACCACCCCGTGATGTTTTTCTCACTCCCACTAGTGAATCTAATGTAACACACACCCATACAATGCGCACCACCTCGTGATGTTTTTCTCAATCCTACTAGTGAATCTAATGTGACACACACCCATACAATGCGCACCACCCCGTGATGTTTTTCTCACTCCTACTAGTGAATCTAATGTAACACACACCCATACAATGCGCACCACCCCGTGATGTTTTTCTCACTCCTACTAGTGAATCTAATGTAACACACACCCATACAATGCGCACCACCCCGTGATGTTTTTCTCACTCCTGCTAGTGAATCTAATGTAAAACACACCCATACAAGGCGCACCACACCGTGATGTTTTTCTCACTCATGCTAGTGAATGTAATGTAACACACACCCATACAAGGCGCACCACCCCGTGATGTTTTTGTCACTCCTGCTAGTGAATGTAATGTAACACACACCCATACAAGGCGCACCAACCCGTGATTTTTTTCTCACTCCTACTAGTGAATGTAATGTAACACACACCCATACAAGGCACACCACCCCGTGAAGTTTTTCTCACTCCTACTAGTGAATGTAATGTAACACACACCCATACAAGGCGCACAACACCGTTATGTTTTTCTCAATCCTACTAGTGAATGTAATGTAACACACACCCATACAAGGCGCACAACCCCGTGATGTTTTTCTCACTCCTACTAGTGAATCTAATGTAACACACACCCATACAAGGCGCATCACCCCGTGATGTTTTTCTCACTCCTACTAGTGAATCTAATGTAACACACACCCATACAAGGCGCACCACCCCGTGATGTTTATCTCACTCCTTCTAGTGAATGTAATGTAACACACACCCATACAAGGCGCACCACCCCGTGATGTTTTTCTCACTCCTACTAGTGAATCTAATGTAACACACACCCATACAATGCGCACCACCCCTTGATGTTTTTCTCACTGCTACTAATGAATGTAATGTAACACACAGCCATACAATGTGCACCACCACGTGATGTTTTTCTCACTGCTACCAGTGAATCTCATGTAACACACACCCATACAATGCGCACCACCCCGTGATGTTTTTCTCACTCCTACTAGTGAATGTAACGTAACACACACCCATACAATGCGCACCGCACAGTGATGTTTTTCTCACTCCTACGAGTGAATGTAACGTAACACACACCCATACAATGCGCACCACCCCGTGATGATTTTCTCACTCCTACTAGTGAAAGTAATGTAACACACACCCATACAATGCGCACCACCCCGTGATGTTTTTCTCACTCCTACTAGTGAATGTAACGTAACACACACCCATACAATGCGCACCGCACCGTGATGTTTTTCTCACTCCTACGAGTGAATGTAACGTAACACACACCCATACAATGCGCACCACCCCGTGATGATTTTCTCACTCCTACTAGTGAAAGTAATGTAACACACACCCATACAATGCGCACCACCCCGTGATGTTTTTCTCACTCCTACTAGTGAATGTAATGTAACACACAGCCATACAATGCGCACCACCACGTGATGTTTTTCTCACTGCTACCAGTGAATCTAATGTAACACACACCCATACAATGCGCACCACCCCGTGATGTTTTTCTCACTCCTACGAGTGAATGTAACGTAACACACACCCATACAATGCGCACCACCCCGTGATGATTTTCTCACTCCTACTAGTGAAAGTAATGTAACACACACCCATACAATGCGCACCACCCCGTGATGTTTTTCTCACTCCTACTAGTGAATGTAACGTAACACACACCCATACAATGCGCACCGCACCGTGATGTTTTTCTCACTCCTACGAGTGAATGTAACGTAACACACACCCATACAAGGCGCACCACCCCGTGATGTTTTTGTCACTCCTGCTAGTGAATGTAATGTAACACACACCCATACAATGCGCACCACCCCGTGATGTTTTTCTCACTCCTACTAGTGAATGTAATGTAACACACAGCCATACAATGCGCACCACCTCGTGATGTTTTTCTCACTCCTACTAGTGAATGTAATGTAACACACACCCGTACAATGCGCACCACCCCGTGATGTTTTTCTCACTCCTACTAGTGAATGTAATGTAACACACACCCATACAATGCGCACCACCCCGTGATGTTTTTCTCACTCCTAATAGTGAATGTAATGTAACACACACCCATACAATGCGCAGCAGCCCGTGATGTTTTTCTCACTCCTTCTAGTGAATCTAATGTGACACACACCCATACAATGCGCACCACCCAGTGATGTTTTTCTCACTGCTACTAGTGAATGTAATGTGACACACACCCATACAATGCGCACCACCCCGTGATGTTTTTCTCACTCCTAGTAGTGAATCTAATGTAACACACACCCATACAATGCGCACCACCCCGTGATGTTTTTCTCACTCCTACTAGTGAATCTAATGTAACACACACCCATACAATGCGCACCACCCCGTGATGTTTTTCTCAATCCTACTAGTGAATCTAATGTAACACACACCCATACAATGCGCACCACCCCGTGATGTTTTTCTCACTCCTACTAGTGAATCTAATGTAACACACACCCATACAATGCGCACCACCCCGTGATGTTTTTCTCACTCCTACTAGTGAATCTAATGTAACACACACCCATACAATGCGCACCACCCCGTGATGTTTTTCTCACTCCTACTAGTGAATCTAATGTAACACACACCCATACAATGCGCACCACCCCGTGATGTTTTTCTCACTCCTACTAGTGAATCTAATGTAACACACACCCATACAATGCGCACCACCCCGTGATGTTTTTCTCACTCCTACTAGTGAATCTAATGTAACACACACCCATACAATGCGCACCACCCCGTGATGTTTTTCTCACTCCTACTAGTGAATCTAATGTAACACACACCCATACAATGCGCACCACCCCGTGATGTTTTTCTCACTCCTACTAGTGAATGTAATGTAACACACACCCATACAAGGCGCACCACCCCGTGATGTTTTTCTCACTCCTACTAGTGAATGTAATGTAATGCACACCCATACAATGCGCACCACCCCGTGATGTTTTTCTCACTCCCACTTGTGAATCTACTGTAACACACACCCATACAATGCGCACCACCCCGTGATGTTTTTCTCACTCCCACTAGTGAATCTAATGTAACACACACCCATACAAGGCACACCACCCCGTGATGTTTTTCTCACTCCTACTAGTGAATCTAATGTAACACACACCCATACAATGCGCACCACCCCGTGATGTTTTTCTCACTCCCACTTGTGAATCTACTGTAACACACACCCATACAATGCGCACCACCCCGTGATGTTTTTCTCACTCCCACTAGTGAATCTAATGTAACACACACCCATACAATGCGCACCAGCCCGTGATGTTTTTCTCACTCCCACTAGTGAATCTAATGTAACACACACCCATACAAGGCGCACCACCCCGTGATGTTTTTCTCACTCCTACTAGTGAATCTAATGTAACACACACCCATACAATGCGCACCACCCCGTGATGTTTTTCCCACTCCTACTAGTGAATGTAATGTAACACACACCCATACAAGGCGCACCACCCCGTGATATTTTTCTCACTCCTACTAGTGAATGTAATATAACGCACACCCATACAATGCGCACCACACCGTGATGTTTTTCTCACTCCTACTAGTGAATGTAATGTAACACACACCCATACAAGGCGCACCACCCCGTGATGTTTTTCTCACTCCTACTAGTGAATGTAATGTAACACACACCCATACAAGGCGCACCACCCCGTGATGTTCTTCTCACTCCTACTAGTGAATGTAATATAACGCACACCCATACAATGCGCACCACACCGTGATGTTTTTCTCACTCCTACTAGTGAATGTAATGTAACACACACCCATACAAGGCGCACCACCCCGTGATGTTTTTCTCACTCCTACTCGTGAATGTAATGTAACACACACCCATACAATGCGCACCACCCCGTGATGTTTTTCTCACTCCTACTAGTGAATCTAATGTAACACACACCCATACAATGCGCACCACCCCGTGATGTTTTTCTCACTCCTACTAGTGAATCTAATGTAACACACACCCATACAATGCGCACCACACCGTGATGTTTTTCTCACTCCTACTAGTGAATCTAATGTAACACACACCCATACAAGGCGCACCACCCCGTGATGTTTTTCTCACTCCTACTAGTGAATGAAATGTAACACACACCCATACAAGGCGCACCACCCCGTGATGTTTTTCTCACTCCTGCTAGTGAATGTAATGTAACACACACCCATACAAGGCGCACCACCCCGTGATGTTTTTCTCACTCCTACTAGTGAATCTAGTGTAACACACACCCATACAATGCGCACCACCCCGTGATGTTTTTCTCACTCCTACTAGTGAATGTAATGTAACACACACCCATACAAGGCGCACCACCCCGTGATGTTTTTCTCACTCCTACTAGTGAATGTAATGTAACACACACCCATACAATGCGCATCACCCCGTGATGTTTTTCTCACTCCTACTAGTGAATGTAATGTAACACACACCCATACAATGCGCACCACCCCGTGATGTTTTTCTCACTCCTACTAGTGAATCTAATGTAACACACACCCATACAATGCGCACCACCCCGTGATGTTTTTCTCACTCCTACTAGTGAATGTAATGTAACACACACCCATACAATGCGCACCACCCCGTGATGATTTTCTCACTCCTACTAGTGAAAGTAATGTAACACACACCCATACAATGCGCACCACCCCGTGATGTTTTTCTCACTCCTACTAGTGAATATAATGTAACACACACCCATACAATGCGCACCACCCCGTGATGTTTTTCTCACTCCTACTAGTGAATGTAATGTAACACACACCCATACAAGGCGCACCACCCCGTGATGTTTTTCTCACTCCTACTAGTGAATGTAATGTAACACATACCCATAAAATGCGCACCACCCCGTGATGTTTTTCTCACTCCTACTAGTGAATGTAATGTAACACACACCCATACAATGCGCACCACCCCGTGATGTTTTTCTCACTCCTACTAGAGAATGTAATGTAACACACACCCATACAATGCGCACCACCCCTTGATGTTTTTCTCACGGCTACTAGTGAATCTAATGTAACACACACCCATACAATGTGCACCACCCCGTGATGTTTTTCTCACGGCTACTAGTGAATCTAATGTAACACACACCAACACAATGCGCACCGCCCCGTGATGTTTTTCTCACGGCTTCTAGTGAATCTAATGTAACACACACCCATACAATTCGCACCACCCCGTGATGTTTTTCTCACTCCTACTAGTGAAAGTAATGTAACACACACCCACACATTGCGCACCACCCCGTGATGTTTTTCTCACTCCTACTAGTGAATGTAATGTAACACACACCCATACAATGCGCACCACCCCGTGATGTTTTTCTCACTCCTACTAGTGAATGTAATGTAACACACACCCATACAATGCGCACCACGCCGTGATGTTTTTCTCACTCCTACTAGTGAATGTAATGTAACACACACCCATACAATGCGCACCAGCCCGTGATGTTTTTCTCACTCCTACTTGAGAATGTAATGTAACACACACCCATACAATGCGCACCACCCCGTGATGTTTTTTCTCACTCCTACTAGTGAATGTAATGTAACACATACCCATACAATGCGCACCACCCCGTGATGATTTTCTCACTCCTACTAGTGAATCTAATGTAACACACACCCATACAATGCGCACCACCCCGTGATGTTTTTCTCACTCCTACTAGTGAATCTAATGTAACGCACACCCATACAATGCGCACCACCCCGTGATGTTTTTCTCACTCCTACTAGTGAATCTAATGTAACGCACACCCATACAATGCGCACCACCCCGTGATGTTTTTCTCACTCCTACTAGTGAATGTAATGTAACACACACCCATACAATGCGCACCACCCCGTGATGTTTTTCTCACTCCTACTAGTGAATCTAATGTAACACACACCCATACAATGCGCACCACCCCGTGATGTTTTTCTCACTCCTACTAGTGAATCTAATGTAACACACACCCATGCAATGCGCACCACCCCGTGATGTTTTTCTCACTCCCACTAGTGAATCTAATGTAACACACACCCATACAATGCGCACCACCCCGTGATGTTTTTCTCACTCCCACTAGTGAATCTAATGTAACACACACCCATACAAGGCGCACCACCCCGTGATGTTTTTCTCACTCCTACTAGTGAATCTAATGTAACACACACCCATACAATGCGCAGCACCCCGTGATGTTTTTCTCACTCCTACTAGTGAATGTAATGTAAAACACACCCATACAAGGCGCACCACCCCGTGATGTTTTTCTCACTCCTACTAGTGAATGTAATGTAACGCACACCCATACAATGCGCACCACACCGTGATGTTTTTCTCACTCCTACTAGTGAATGTAATGTAACACATACCCATACAAGGCGCACCACCCCGTGATGTTTTTCTCACTCCTACTAGTGAATGTAATGTAACACACACCCATACAAGGCGCACCACCCCGTGATGTTTTTGTCACTCCTACTAGTGAATGTAATGTAACACACACCCATACAAGGCGCACCACCCCGTGATGTTCTTCTCACTGCTACTAGTGAATCTAATGTAACACACACCCATACAAGGCGCACCACCCCGTGATGTTCTTCTCACTGCTACTAGTGAATCTAATGTAACACACACCCATACAAGGCGCACCACCCCGTGATGTTTTTCTCACTGCTACTAGTGAATCTAATGTAACACACACCCATACAAGGCACACCAACCCGTGATGTTTTTCTCACTCCTACTAGTGAATCTAATGTAACACACACCCACACAAGGCGCACCACCCCGTGATGTTTTTCTCACTCCTACTAGTGAATCTAATGTAACACACACCCACACAAGGCGCACCACCCCGTGATGTTTTTCTCACTCCTACTAGTGAATCTAATGTAACACACACCCACACAAGGCGCACCACCCCGTGATGTTTTTCTCACTCCTACTAGTGAATCTAATGTAACACACACCCATACAATGCGCACCACACCGTGATGATTTTCTCACTCCTACTAGTGAATGTAATGTAACACACACCCATAAAATGCGCACCACCCCGTGATGTTTTTCTCACTCCTACTAGTGAATGTAATGTAACACACACCCATACAATGCGCACCACCCCGTGATGTTTTTCTCACTCCTACTAGTGAATGTAATGTAACACACACCCATACAATGCGCACCACCCCGTGATGTTTTTCTCACTCCTACTAGTGAATCTAATGTAACACACACCCATACAAGGCGCACCACCCCGTGATGTTTTTCTCACTCCTACTAGTGAATCTAATGTAACACACACCCATACAAGGCGCACCACCCCGTGATGTTTTTCTCACTCCTGCTAGTGAATGTAATGTAACACACACCCATACAAGGCGCACCACCCCGTGATGTTTTTCTCACTCCTGCTAGTGAATGTAATGTAACACACACCCATACAAGGCGCACCACCCCGTGATGTTTTTCTCACTCCTACTAGTGAATGTAATGTAACACACACCCATACAAGGTGCACCACCCCGTGATGTTTTTCTCACTCCTACTAGTGAATGTAATGTAACACACACCCATACAAGGCGCACCACCCCGTGATGTTTTTCTCACTCCTACTAGTGAATGTAATGTAACAAACACCCATACAAGGCGCACCACCCCGTGATGTTTTTCTCACTCCTACTAGTGAATCTAATGTAACACACACCCATACAATGCGCACCACCCCGTGATGTTTTTCTCACTCCTACTAGTGAATCTAATGTAACACACACCCATACAATGCGCACCACCCCGTGATGTTTTTCTCACTCCTACTAGTGAATGTAATGTAAGACACACCCATACAATGCGCACCACCCCGAGATGTTTTTCTCACTCCTACTAGTGAATGTAATGTAACACACACCCATACAAGGCGCACCACCCCGTGATGTTTTTCTCACTCCTACTAGTGAATGTAATGTAACACACACCCATACAAGGCGCACCACCCCGTGATGTTTTTCTCACTCCTACTAGTGAATGTAATGTAACACACACCCATACAAGGCGCACCACCCCGTGATGTTTTTCTCACTCCTACTAGTGAATCTAATGTAACACACACCCATACAATGCGCACCACCCCGTGATGTTTTTCTCACTCCTACTAGTGAATCTAATGTAACACACACCCATACAATGCGCACCACCCCGTGATGTTTTTCTCACTCCTACTAGTGAATGTAATGTAAGACACACCCATACAACGCGCACCACCCTGTGATGTTTTTCTCACTCCTACAAGTGAATCTAATGTAACACACACCCATACAATGCGCACCACCCCGTGATGTTTTTCTCACTCCTACTAGTGAATCCAATGTAACACACACCCATACAATGCGCACCACCCCGTGATGTTTTTCTCACTCCTACTAGTGAATATAATGTAACACACACCCATACAATGCGCACCACCCCGAAATGTTTTTCTCACTCCTACTAGTGAATGTAATGTAACACACACCCATACAATGCGCACCACCCCGTGATGTTTTTCTCACTCCCACTAGTGAATATAATGTAACACACACCCATACAATGCGCACCACCCCGTGATGTTTTTCTCACTCCCACTAGTGAATCTAATGTAACACACACCCATACAATGCGCACCACCCCGTGATGTTTTTCTCACTCCCACTAGTGAATCTAATGTAACACACACCCATACAATGCGCACCACCCCGTGATGTTTTTCTCACTCCCACTAGTGAATCTAATGTAACACACACCCATACAAGGCGCACCACCCCGTGATGTTTTTCTCACTCCTACTAGTGAATCTAATGTAACACACACCCATACAATGCGCACCACCCCGTGATATTTTTCTCACTCCCACTAGTGAATGTAATGTAACACACACCCATACAATGCGCACCACCCCGTGATGTTTTTCTCACTCCTACTTGTGAATGTAATGTAACACACACCCATACAATGGGCACCACCCCGTGATGTTTTTCTCACGGCTACTAGTGAATCTAATGTACACACACCCATACAATGCGCACCACCCCGTGATGTTTTTCTCACTCCTACTAGTGAATCTAATGTAACACACACCCATACAATGCGCACCACCCCGTGATGTTTTTCTCACTCCCACTAGTGAATCTAATGTAACACACACCCATACAATGCGCACCACCCCGTGATGTTTTTCTCACTCCCACTAGTGAATCTAATGTAACACACACCCATACAATGCGCACCACCCCGTGATGTTTTTCTCACTCCCACTAGTGAATCTAATGTAACACACACCCATACAAGGCGCACCACCCCGTGATGTTTTTCTCACTCCTACTAGTGAATCTAATGTAACACACACCCATACAATGCGCACCACCCCGTGATGTTTTTCTCACTCCTACTAGTGAATGTAATGTAACACACACCCATACAAGGCGCACCACCCCGTGATGTTTTTCTCACTCCTACTAGTGAATGTAATGTAATGCACACCCATACAATGCGCACCACCCCGTGATGTTTTTCTCACTCCCACTTGTGAATCTACTGTAACACACACCCATACAATGCGCACCACCCCGTGATGTTTTTCTCACTCCCACTAGTGAATCTAATGTAACACACACCCATACAAGGCACACCACCCCGTGATGTTTTTCTCACTCCTACTAGTGAATCTAATGTAACACACACCCATACAATGCGCACCACCCCGTGATGTTTTTCTCACTCCCACTTGTGAATCTACTGTAACACACACCCATACAATGCGCACCACCCCGTGATGTTTTTCTCACTCCCACTAGTGAATCTAATGTAACACACACCCATACAATGCGCACCAGCCCGTGATGTTTTTCTCACTCCCACTAGTGAATCTAATGTAACACACACCCATACAAGGCGCACCACCCCGTGATGTTTTTCTCACTCCTACTAGTGAATCTAATGTAACACACACCCATACAATGCGCACCACCCCGTGATGTTTTTCCCACTCCTACTAGTGAATGTAATGTAACACACACCCATACAAGGCGCACCACCCCGTGATATTTTTCTCACTCCTACTAGTGAATGTAATATAACGCACACCCATACAATGCGCACCACACCGTGATGTTTTTCTCACTCCTACTAGTGAATGTAATGTAACACACACCCATACAAGGCGCACCACCCCGTGATGTTTTTCTCACTCCTACTAGTGAATGTAATGTAACACACACCCATACAAGGCGCACCACCCCGTGATGTTCTTCTCACTCCTACTAGTGAATGTAATATAACGCACACCCATACAATGCGCACCACACCGTGATGTTTTTCTCACTCCTACTAGTGAATGTAATGTAACACACACCCATACAAGGCGCACCACCCCGTGATGTTTTTCTCACTCCTACTCGTGAATGTAATGTAACACACACCCATACAATGCGCACCACCCCGTGATGTTTTTCTCACTCCTACTAGTGAATCTAATGTAACACACACCCATACAATGCGCACCACCCCGTGATGTTTTTCTCACTCCTACTAGTGAATCTAATGTAACACACACCCATACAATGCGCATCACACCGTGATGTTTTTCTCACTCCTACTAGTGAATCTAATGTAACACACACCCATACAAGGCGCACCACCCCGTGATGTTTTTCTCACTCCTACTAGTGAATGAAATGTAACACACACCCATACAAGGCGCACCACCCCGTGATGTTTTTCTCACTCCTGCTAGTGAATGTAATGTAACACACACCCATACAAGGCGCACCACCCCGTGATGTTTTTCTCACTCCTACTAGTGAATCTAGTGTAACACACACCCATACAATGCGCACCACCCCGTGATGTTTTTCTCACTCCTACTAGTGAATGCAATGTAACACACACCCATACAAGGCGCACCACCCCGTGATGTTTTTCTCACTCCTACTAGTGAATGTAATGTAACACACACCCATACAATGCGCATCACCCCGTGATGTTTTTCTCACTCCTACTAGTGAATGTAATGTAACACACACCCATACAATGCGCACCACCCCGTGATGTTTTTCTCACTCCTACTAGTGAATCTAATGTAACACACACCCATACAATGCGCACCACCCCGTGATGTTTTTCTCACTCCTACTAGTGAATGTAATGTAACACACACCCATACAATGCGCACCACCCCGTGATGATTTTCTCACTCCTACTAGTGAAAGTAATGTAACACACACCCATACAATGCGCACCACCCCGTGATGTTTTTCTCACTCCTACTAGTGAATATAATGTAACACACACCCATACAATGCGCACCACCCCGTGATGTTTTTCTCACTCCTACTAGTGAATGTAATGTAACACACACCCATACAAGGCGCACCACCCCGTGATGTTTTTCTCACTCCTACTAGTGAATGTAATGTAACACATACCCATAAAATGCGCACCACCCCGTGATGTTTTTCTCACTCCTACTAGTGAATGTAATGTAACACACACCCATACAATGCGCACCACCCCGTGATGTTTTTCTCACTCCTACTAGAGAATGTAATGTAACACACACCCATACAATGCGCACCACCCCTTGATGTTTTTCTCACGGCTACTAGTGAATCTAATGTAACACACACCCATACAATGTGCACCACCCCGTGATGTTTTTCTCACGGCTACTAGTGAATCTAATGTAACACACACCAACACAATGCGCACCGCCCCGTGATGTTTTTCTCACGGCTTCTAGTGAATCTAATGTAACACACACCCATACAATTCGCACCACCCCGTGATGTTTTTCTCACTCCTACTAGTGAAAGTAATGTAACACACACCCACACAATGCGCACCACCCCGTGATGTTTTTCTCACTCCTACTAGTGAATGTAATGTAACACACACCCATACAATGCGCACCACCCCGTGATGTTTTTCTCACTCCTACTAGTGAATGTAATGTAACACACACCCATACAATGCGCACCACGCCGTGATGTTTTTCTCACTCCTACTAGTGAATGTAATGTAACACACACCCATACAATGCGCACCAGCCCGTGATGTTTTTCTCACTCCTACTTGAGAATGTAATGTAACACACACCCATACAATGCGCACCACCCCGTGATGTTTTTTCTCACTCCTACTAGTGAATGTAATGTAACACATACCCATACAATGCGCACCACCCCGTGATGATTTTCTCACTCCTACTAGTGAATCTAATGTAACACACACCCATACAATGCGCACCACCCCGTGATGTTTTTCTCACTCCTACTAGTGAATCTAATGTAACGCACACCCATACAATGCGCACCACCCCGTGATGTTTTTCTCACTCCTACTAGTGAATCTAATGTAACGCACACCCATACAATGCGCACCACCCCGTGATGTTTTTCTCACTCCTACTAGTGAATGTAATGTAACACACACCCATACAATGCGCACCACCCCGTGATGTTTTTCTCACTCCTACTAGTGAATCTAATGTAACACACACCCATACAATGCGCACCACCCCGTGATGTTTTTCTCACTCCTACTAGTGAATCTAATGTAACACACACCCATGCAATGCGCACCACCCCGTGATGTTTTTCTCACTCCCACTAGTGAATCTAATGTAACACACACCCATACAATGCGCACCACCCCGTGATGTTTTTCTCACTCCCACTAGTGAATCTAATGTAACACACACCCATACAAGGCGCACCACCCCGTGATGTTTTTCTCACTCCTACTAGTGAATCTAATGTAACACACACCCATACAATGCGCAGCACCCCGTGATGTTTTTCTCACTCCTACTAGTGAATGTAATGTAAAACACACCCATACAAGGCGCACCACCCCGTGATGTTTTTCTCACTCCTACTAGTGAATGTAATGTAACGCACACCCATACAATGCGCACCACACCGTGATGTTTTTCTCACTCCTACTAGTGAATGTAATGTAACACATACCCATACAAGGCGCACCACCCCGTGATGTTTTTCTCACTCCTACTAGTGAATGTAATGTAACACACACCCATACAAGGCGCACCACCCCGTGATGTTTTTGTCACTCCTACTAGTGAATGTAATGTAACACACACCCATACAAGGCGCACCACCCCGTGATGTTCTTCTCACTGCTACTAGTGAATCTAATGTAACACACACCCATACAAGGCGCACCACCCCGTGATGTTCTTCTCACTGCTACTAGTGAATCTAATGTAACACACACCCATACAAGGCGCACCACCCCGTGATGTTTTTCTCACTGCTACTAGTGAATCTAATGTAACACACACCCATACAAGGCACACCAACCCGTGATGTTTTTCTCACTCCTACTAGTGAATCTAATGTAACACACACCCACACAAGGCGCACCACCCCGTGATGTTTTTCTCACTCCTACTAGTGAATCTAATGTAACACACACCCACACAAGGCGCACCACCCCGTGATGTTTTTCTCACTCCTACTAGTGAATCTAATGTAACACACACCCATACAAGGCACACCAACCCGTGATGTTTTTCTCACTCCTACTAGTGAATCTAATGTAACACACACCCACACAAGGCGCACCACCCCGTGATGTTTTTCTCACTCCTGCTAGTGAATGTAATGTAACACACACCCATACAAGGCGCACCACCCCGTGATGTTTTTCTCACTCCTGCTAGTGAATGTAATGTAACACACACCCATACAAGGCGCACCACCCCGTGATGTTTTTCTCACTCCTACTAGTGAATGTAATGTAACACACACCCATACAAGGTGCACCACCCCGTGATGTTTTTCTCACTCCTACTAGTGAATGTAATGTAACACACACCCATACAATGCGCACCACCCCGTGATGTTTTTCTCACTCCTACTAGTGAATGTAATGTAACAAACACCCATACAAGGCGCACCACCCCGTGATGTTTTTCTCACTCCTACTAGTGAATCTAATGTAACACACACCCATACAATGCGCACCACCCCGTGATGTTTTTCTCACTCCTACTAGTGAATCTAATGTAACACACACCCATACAATGCGCACCACCCCGTGATGTTTTTCTCACTCCTACTAGTGAATGTAATGTAAGACACACCCATACAATGCGCACCACCCCGAGATGTTTTTCTCACTCCTACTAGTGAATGTAATGTAACACACACCCATACAAGGCGCACCACCCCGTGATGTTTTTCTCACTCCTACTAGTGAATGTAATGTAACACACACCCATACAAGGCGCACCACCCCGTGATGTTTTTCTCACTCCTACTAGTGAATGTAATGTAACACACACCCATACAAGGCGCACCACCCCGTGATGTTTTTCTCACTCCTACTAGTGAATCTAATGTAACACACACCCATACAATGCGCACCACCCCGTGATGTTTTTCTCACTCCTACTAGTGAATCTAATGTAACACACACCCATACAATGCGCACCACCCCGTGATGTTTTTCTCACTCCTACTAGTGAATGTAATGTAAGACACACCCATACAACGCGCACCACCCCGTGATGTTTTTCTCACTCCTACAAGTGAATCTAATGTAACACACACCCATACAATGCGCACCACCCCGTGATGTTTTTCTCACTCCTACTAGTGAATCCAATGTAACACACACCCATACAATGCGCACCACCCCGTGATGTTTTTCTCACTCCTACTAGTGAATATAATGTAACACACACCCATACAATGCGCACCACCCCGAAATGTTTTTCTCACTCCTACTAGTGAATGTAATGTAACACACACCCATACAATGCGCACCACCCCGTGATGTTTTTCTCACTCCCACTAGTGAATATAATGTAACACACACCCATACAATGCGCACCACCCCGTGATGTTTTTCTCACTCCCACTAGTGAATCTAATGTAACACACACCCATACAATGCGCACCACCCCGTGATGTTTTTCTCACTCCCACTAGTGAATCTAATGTAACACACACCCATACAATGCGCACCACCCCGTGATGTTTTTCTCACTCCCACTAGTGAATCTAATGTAACACACACCCATACAAGGCGCACCACCCCGTGATGTTTTTCTCACTCCTACTAGTGAATCTAATGTAACACACACCCATACAATGCGCACCACCCCGTGATATTTTTCTCACTCCCACTAGTGAATGTAATGTAACACACACCCATACAATGCGCACCACCCCGTGATGTTTTTCTCACTCCTACTTGTGAATGTAATGTAACACACACCCATACAATGGGCACCACCCCGTGATGTTTTTCTCACGGCTACTAGTGAATCTAATGTACACACACCCATACAATGCGTACCACCCCGTGATGTTTTTCTCACTCCTACTAGTGAATCTAATGTAACACACACCCATACAATGCGCACCACCCCGTGATGTTTTTCTCACTCCCACTAGTGAATCTAATGTAACACACACCCATACAATGCGCACCACCCCGTGATGTTTTTCTCACTCCCACTAGTGAATCTAATGTAACACACACCCATACAATGCGCACCACCCCGTGATGTTTTTCTCACTCCCACTAGTGAATCTAATGTAACACACACCCATACAAGGCGCACCACCCCGTGATGTTTTTCTCACTCCTACTAGTGAATCTAATGTAACACACACCCATACAATGCGCACCACCCCGTGATGTTTTTCTCACTCCTACTAGTGAATGTAATGTAACACACACCCATACAAGGCGCACCACCCCGTGATGTTTTTCTCACTCCTACTAGTGAATCTAATGTAACACACACCCATACAATGCGCACCACCCCGTGATGTTTTTCTCACTCCTACTAGTGAATGTAATGTAACAAACACCCATACAAGGCGCACCACCCCGTGATGTTTTTCTCACTCCTACTAGTGAATCTAATGTAACACACACCCATACAATGCGCACCACCCCGTGATGTTTTTCTCACTCCTACTAGTGAATCTAATGTAACACACACCCATACAATGCGCACCACCCCGTGATGTTTTTCTCACTCCTACTAGTGAATGTAATGTAAGACACACCCATACAATGCGCACCACCCCGAGATGTTTTTCTCACTCCTACTAGTGAATGTAATGTAACACACACCCATACAAGGCGCACCACCCCGTGATGTTTTTCTCACTCCTACTAGTGAATGTAATGTAACACACACCCATACAAGGCGCACCACCCCGTGATGTTTTTCTCACTCCTACTAGTGAATGTAATGTAACACACACCCATACAAGGCGCACCACCCCGTGATGTTTTTCTCACTCCTACTAGTGAATCTAATGTAACACACACCCATACAATGCGCACCACCCCGTGATGTTTTTCTCACTCCTACTAGTGAATCTAATGTAACACACACCCATACAATGCGCACCACCCCGTGATGTTTTTCTCACTCCTACTAGTGAATGTAATGTAAGACACACCCATACAACGCGCACCACCCCGTGATGTTTTTCTCACTCCTACAAGTGAATCTAATGTAACACACACCCATACAATGCGCACCACCCCGTGATGTTTTTCTCACTCCTACTAGTGAATCCAATGTAACACACACCCATACAATGCGCACCACCCCGTGATGTTTTTCTCACTCCTACTAGTGAATATAATGTAACACACACCCATACAATGCGCACCACCCCGAAATGTTTTTCTCACTCCTACTAGTGAATGTAATGTAACACACACCCATACAATGCGCACCACCCCGTGATGTTTTTCTCACTCCCACTAGTGAATATAATGTAACACACACCCATACAATGCGCACCACCCCGTGATGTTTTTCTCACTCCCACTAGTGAATCTAATGTAACACACACCCATACAATGCGCACCACCCCGTGATGTTTTTCTCACTCCCACTAGTGAATCTAATGTAACACACACCCATACAATGCGCACCACCCCGTGATGTTTTTCTCACTCCCACTAGTGAATCTAATGTAACACACACCCATACAAGGCGCACCACCCCGTGATGTTTTTCTCACTCCTACTAGTGAATCTAATGTAACACACACCCATACAATGCGCACCACCCCGTGATATTTTTCTCACTCCCACTAGTGAATGTAATGTAACACACACCCATACAATGCGCACCACCCCGTGATGTTTTTCTCACTCCTACTTGTGAATGTAATGTAACACACACCCATACAATGGGCACCACCCCGTGATGTTTTTCTCACGGCTACTAGTGAATCTAATGTACACACACCCATACAATGCGCACCACCCCGTGATGTTTTTCTCACTCCTACTAGTGAATCTAATGTAACACACACCCATACAATGCGCACCACCCCGTGATGTTTTTCTCACTCCCACTAGTGAATCTAATGTAACACACACCCATACAATGCGCACAACCCCGTGATGTTTTTCTCACTCCCACTAGTGAATCTAATGTAACACACACCCATACAATGCGCACCACCCCGTGATGTTTTTCTCACTCCCACTAGTGAATCTAATGTAACACACACCCATACAAGGCGCACCACCCCGTGATGTTTTTCTCACTCCTACTAGTGAATCTAATGTAACACACACCCATACAATGCGCACCACCCCGGGATGTTTTTCTCACTCCCACTAGTGAATCTAATGTAACACACACCCATACAAGGCGCACCACCCCGTGATGTTTTTCTCACTCCTACTAGTGAATCTAGTGTAACACACACCCATACAATGCGCACCACCCCGTGATGTTTTTCTCACTCCTACTAGTGAATGTAATGTAACACACACCCATACAAGGCGCACCACCCCGTGATGTTTTTCTCACTCCTACTAGTGAATGTAATGTAACACACACCCATACAATGCGCATCACCCCGTGATGTTTTTCTCACTCCTACTAGTGAATGTAATGTAACACACACCCATACAATGCGCACCACCCCGTGATGTTTTTCTCACTCCTACTAGTGAATCTAATGTAACACACACCCATACAATGCGCACCACCCCGTGATGTTTTTCTCACTCCTACTAGTGAATGTAATGTAACACACACCCATACAATGCGCACCACCCCGTGATGATTTTCTCACTCCTACTAGTGAAAGTAATGTAACACACACCCATACAATGCGCACCACCCCGTGATGTTTTTCTCACTCCTACTAGTGAATATAATGTAACACACACCCATACAATGCGCACCACCCCGTGATGTTTTTCTCACTCCTACTAGTGAATGTAATGTAACACACACCCATACAAGGCGCACCACCCCGTGATGTTTTTCTCACTCCTACTAGTGAATGTAATGTAACACATACCCATAAAATGCGCACCACCCCGTGATGTTTTTCTCACTCCTACTAGTGAATGTAATGTAACACACACCCATACAATGCGCACCACCCCGTGATGTTTTTCTCACTCCTACTAGAGAATGTAATGTAACACACACCCATACAATGCGCACCACCCCTTGATGTTTTTCTCACGGCTACTAGTGAATCTAATGTAACACACACCCATACAATGTGCACCACCCCGTGATGTTTTTCTCACGGCTACTAGTGAATCTAATGTAACACACACCAACACAATGCGCACCGCCCCGTGATGTTTTTCTCACGGCTTCTAGTGAATCTAATGTAACACACACCCATACAATTCGCACCACCCCGTGATGTTTTTCTCACTCCTACTAGTGAAAGTAATGTAACACACACCCACACAATGCGCACCACCCCGTGATGTTTTTCTCACTCCTACTAGTGAATGTAATGTAACACACACCCATACAATGCGCACCACCCCGTGATGTTTTTCTCACTCCTACTAGTGAATGTAATGTAACACACACCCATACAATGCGCACCACGCCGTGATGTTTTTCTCACTCCTACTAGTGAATGTAATGTAACACACACCCATACAATGCGCACCAGCCCGTGATGTTTTTCTCACTCCTACTTGAGAATGTAATGTAACACACACCCATACAATGCGCACCACCCCGTGATGTTTTTTCTCACTCCTACTAGTGAATGTAATGTAACACATACCCATACAATGCGCACCACCCCGTGATGTTTTTCTCACTCCTACTAGTGAATCTAATGTAACGCACACCCATACAATGCGCACCACCCCGTGATGTTTTTCTCACTCCTACTAGTGAATCTAATGTAACGCACACCCATACAATGCGCACCACCCCGTGATGTTTTTCTCACTCCTACTAGTGAATGTAATGTAACACACACCCATACAATGCGCACCACCCCGTGATGTTTTTCTCACTCCTACTAGTGAATCTAATGTAACACACACCCATACAATGCGCACCACCCCGTGATGTTTTTCTCACTCCTACTAGTGAATCTAATGTAACACACACCCATGCAATGCGCACCACCCCGTGATGTTTTTCTCACTCCCACTAGTGAATCTAATGTAACACACACCCATACAATGCGCACCACCCCGTGATGTTTTTCTCACTCCCACTAGTGAATCTAATGTAACACACACCCATACAAGGCGCACAACCCCGTGATGTTTTTCTCACTCCTACTAGTGAATCTAATGTAACACACACCCATACAATGCGCAGCACCCCGTGATGTTTTTCTCACTCCTACTAGTGAATGTAATGTAAAACACACCCATACAAGGCGCACCACCCCGTGATGTTTTTCTCACTCCTACTAGTGAATGTAATGTAACGCACACCCATACAATGCGCACCACACCGTGATGTTTTTCTCACTCCTACTAGTGAATGTAATGTAACACATACCCATACAAGGCGCACCACCCCGTGATGTTTTTCTCACTCCTACTAGTGAATGTAATGTAACACACACCCATACAAGGCGCACCACCCCGTGATGTTTTTGTCACTCCTACTAGTGAATGTAATGTAACACACACCCATACAAGGCGCACCACCCCGTGATGTTCTTCTCACTGCTACTAGTGAATCTAATGTAACACACACCCATACAAGGCGCACCACCCCGTGATGTTCTTCTCACTGCTACTAGTGAATCTAATGTAACACACACCCATACAAGGCGCACCACCCCGTGATGTTTTTCTCACTGCTACTAGTGAATCTAATGTAACACACACCCATACAAGGCACACCAACCCGTGATGTTTTTCTCACTCCTACTAGTGAATCTAATGTAACACACACCCACACAAGGCGCACCACCCCGTGATGTTTTTCTCACTCCTACTAGTGAATCTAATGTAACACACACCCACACAAGGCGCACCACCCCGTGATGTTTTTCTCACTCCTACTAGTGAATCTAATGTAACACACACCCACACAAGGCGCACCACCCCGTGATGTTTTTCTCACTCCTACTAGTGAATCTAATGTAACACACACCCATACAATGCGCACCACACCGTGATGATTTTCTCACTCCTACTAGTGAATGTAATGTAACACACACCCATAAAATGCGCACCACCCCGTGATGTTTTTCTCACTCCTACTAGTGAATGTAATGTAACACACACCCATACAATGCGCACCACCCCGTGATGTTTTTCTCACTCCTACTAGTGAATGTAATGTAACACACACCCATACAATGCGCACCACCCCGTGATGTTTTTCTCACTCCTACTAGTGAATCTAATGTAACACACACCCATACAAGGCGCACCACCCCGTGATGTTTTTCTCACTCCTACTAGTGAATCTAATGTAACACACACCCATACAAGGCGCACCACCCCGTGATGTTTTTCTCACTCCTGCTAGTGAATGTAATGTAACACACACCCATACAAGGCGCACCACCCCGTGATGTTTTTCTCACTCCTGCTAGTGAATGTAATGTAACACACACCCATACAAGGCGCACCACCCCGTGATGTTTTTCTCACTCCTACTAGTGAATGTAATGTAACACACACCCATACAAGGTGCACCACCCCGTGATGTTTTTCTCACTCCTACTAGTGAATGTAATGTAACACACACCCATACAAGGCGCACCACCCCGTGATGTTTTTCTCACTCCTACTAGTGAATGTAATGTAACAAACACCCATACAAGGCGCACCACCCCGTGATGTTTTTCTCACTCCTACTAGTGAATCTAATGTAACACACACCCATACAATGCGCACCACCCCGTGATGTTTTTCTCACTCCTACTAGTGAATCTAATGTAACACACACCCATACAATGCGCACCACCCCGTGATGTTTTTCTCACTCCTACTAGTGAATGTAATGTAAGACACACCCATACAATGCGCACCACCCCGAGATGTTTTTCTCACTCCTACTAGTGAATGTAATGTAACACACACCCATACAAGGCGCACCACCCCGTGATGTTTTTCTCACTCCTACTAGTGAATGTAATGTAACACACACCCATACAAGGCGCACCACCCCGTGATGTTTTTCTCACTCCTACTAGTGAATGTAATGTAACACACACCCATACAAGGCGCACCACCCCGTGATGTTTTTCTCACTCCTACTAGTGAATCTAATGTAACACACACCCATACAATGCGCACCACCCCGTGATGTTTTTCTCACTCCTACTAGTGAATCTAATGTAACACACACCCATACAATGCGCACCACCCCGTGATGTTTTTCTCACTCCTACTAGTGAATGTAATGTAAGACACACCCATACAACGCGCACCACCCCGTGATGTTTTTCTCACTCCTACAAGTGAATCTAATGTAACACACACCCATACAATGCGCACCACCCCGTGATGTTTTTCTCACTCCTACTAGTGAATCCAATGTAACACACACCCATACAATGCGCACCACCCCGTGATGTTTTTCTCACTCCTACTAGTGAATATAATGTAACACACACCCATACAATGCGCACCACCCCGAAATGTTTTTCTCACTCCTACTAGTGAATGTAATGTAACACACACCCATACAATGCGCACCACCCCGTGATGTTTTTCTCACTCCCACTAGTGAATATAATGTAACACACACCCATACAATGCGCACCACCCCGTGATGTTTTTCTCACTCCCACTAGTGAATCTAATGTAACACACACCCATACAATGCGCACCACCCCGTGATGTTTTTCTCACTCCCACTAGTGAATCTAATGTAACACACACCCATACAATGCGCACCACCCCGTGATGTTTTTCTCACTCCCACTAGTGAATCTAATGTAACACACACCCATACAAGGCGCACCACCCCGTGATGTTTTTCTCACTCCTACTAGTGAATCTAATGTAACACACACCCATACAATGCGCACCACCCCGTGATATTTTTCTCACTCCCACTAGTGAATGTAATGTAACACACACCCATACAATGCGCACCACCCCGTGATGTTTTTCTCACTCCTACTTGTGAATGTAATGTAACACACACCCATACAATGGGCACCACCCCGTGATGTTTTTCTCACGGCTACTAGTGAATCTAATGTACACACAGCCATACAATGCGCACCACCCCGTGATGTTTTTCTCACTCCTACTAGTGAATCTAATGTAACACACACCCATACAATGCGCACCACCCCGTGATGTTTTTCTCACTCCTACTAGAGAATGTAATGTAACACACACCCATACAATGCGCACCACCCCTTGATGTTTTTCTGACGGCTACTAGTGAATCTAATGTAACACACACCCATACAATGCGCACCACCCCGTGATGTTTTTCTCACGGCTACTAGTGAATCTAGTAACACACACCCACACAATGCGCACCACCCCGTGATGTTTTTCTCACGGCTTCTAGTGAATCTAATGTAACACACACCCATACAATGCGCACCACCCCGTGATGTTTTTCTCACTCCTACTAGTGAAAGTAATGTAACACACACCCACACAATGCGCACCACCCCGTGATGTTTTTCTCACTCCTACTAGTGAATGTAATGTAACACACACCCATACAATGCGCACCACCCCGTGATGTTTTTCTCACTCCTACTAGTGAATGTAATGTAACACACACCCATACAATGCGCACCACGCCGTGATGTTTTTCTCACTCCTACTAGTGAATGTAATGTAACACACACCCATACAATGCGCACCACCCCGTGATGTTTTTCTCACTCCTACTTGAGAATGTAATGTAACACACACCCATACAATGCGCACCACCCCGTGATGTTTTTCTCACTCCTACTAGTGAATGTAATGTAACACACACCCATACAATGCGCACCACCCCGTGATGATTTTCTCACTCCTACTAGTGAATCTAATGTAACGCACACCCATACAATGCGCACCACCCGTGATGTTTTTCTCACTCCTACTAGTGAATCTAATGTAACGCACACCCATACAATGCGCACCACCCCGTGATGTTTTTCTCACTCCTACTAGTGAATGTAATGTAACACACACCCATACAATGCGCACCACCCCGTGATATTTTTCTCATTCCTACTAGTGAATCTAATGTAACACACTCTCATACAATGCGCACCACCCCGTGATGTTTTTCTCACTCCTACTAGTGAATCTAATGTAACACACACCAAAACAATGCGCACCACCCGTGATGTTTTTCTCACTCCTACTAGTGAATCTAATGTAACACACACCAATACAATGCGCACCACCCCGTGATGTTTTTCTCACTCCCACTTGTGAATCTAATGTAACACACACCCATACAATGCGCACCAGCCCGTGATGTTTTTCTCACTCCCACTAGTGAATCTAATGTAACACACACCCATACAATGCGCACCACCCCGTGATGTTTTCTCACTCCCACTAGTGAATCTAATGTAACACACACCCATACAAGGCGCACCACCCCGTGATGTTTTTCTCACTCCTACTAGTGAATCTAATGTAACACACACCCATACAATGCGCACCACCCCGTGATGTTTTTCTCACTCCTACTAGTGAATGTAATGTAACGCACACCCATACAATGCGCACCACACCGTGATGTTTTTCTCACTCCTACTAGTGAATGTAATGTAACACACACCCATACAAGGCGCACCACCCCGTGATGTTTTTCTCACTCCTACTAGTGAATGTAATGTAACACACACCCATACAAGGCGCACCACCCCGTGATGTTTTTCTCACTCCTACTAGTGAATGTAATGTAACACACACCCATACAAGGCGCACCACCCCGTGATGTTCTTCTCACTGCTTCTAGTGAATCTAATGTAACACACAGCCATACAAGGCGCACCACCCCGTGATGTTTTTCTCACTGCTACTAGTGAATCTAATGTAACACACACCCATACAAGGCGCACCACCCCGTGATGTTTTTCTCACTGCTACTAGTGAATCTAATGTAACACACACTCATACAAGGCGCACCAACCCGTGATGTTTTTCTCACTCCTACTAGTGAATCTAATGTAACACACACCCACACAAGGCGCACCACCCCGTGATGTTTTTCTCACTCCTACTAGTGAATCTAATGTAACACACACCCATACAATGCGCACCACCCCGTGATGTTTTTCTCACTCCTACTAGTGAATCTAATGTAACACACACCCATACAATGCGCACCACCCCGTGATGATTTTCTCACTCCTACTAGTGAATGTAATGTAACACACACCCATAAAATGCGCACCACCCCGTGATGTTTTTCTCACTCCTACTAGTGAATGTAATGTAATACACACCCATACAATGCGCACCACCCCGTGATGTTTTTCTCACTCCTACTAGTGAATCTAATGTAACACACACCCATACAATGCGCACCACCCCGTGATGTTTTTCTCACTCCTACTAGTGAATCTAATGTAACACACACCCATACAATGCGCACCACCCCGTGATGTTTTTCTCACTCCTACTAGTGAATCTAATGTAACACACACCCATACAAGGCGCACCACCCCGTGATGTTTTTCTCACTCCTGCTAGTGAATGTAATGTAACACACACCCATACAAGGCGCACCACCCCGTGATGTTTTTCTCACTCCTGCTAGTGAATGTAATGTAACACACACCCATACAATGCGCACCACCCCGTGATGTTTTTCTCGCTCCTACTAGTGAATCTAATGTAAGACACACCCATACAATGCGCACCACCCCGTGATGTATTTCTCACTCCTACTAGTGAATCTAATGTAACACACACCCATACAATGCGCACCACCCCGTGATGTTTTTCTCACTCCTACTAGTGAATCTAAGGTAACACACACCCATACAATGCGCACCACCCCGTGATGTTTTTCTCACTCCTACTAGTGAATGTAATGTAACACACACCCATACAATGCGCACCACCCCGTGATGTTTTTCTCACTCCTACTAGTGAATCTAATGTAACACACACCCATACAATGCGCACCACCCCGTGATGTTTTTCTCACTCCTACTAGTGAGTGTAATGTAACACACACCCATACAATGCGCACCACCCCGTGATGTTTTTCTCACTCCTACTAGTGAATGTAATGTAACACACAGCCATACAATGCGCACCACCCCGTGATGTTTTTCTCACTCCTACTAGTGAATCTAATGTAACACACACCCATACAATGCGCACCACCCCGTGATGTTTTTCTCACTCCTACTAGTGAATCTAATGTAACACACACCCATACAATGCGCACCACCCCGTGATGTTTTTCTCACTCCCACTAGTGAATCTAATGTAACACACACCCATACAATGCGCACCACCCCGTGATGTTTTTCTCACTCCTACTAGTGAATCTCATGTAACACACACCCATACAATGCGCACCACCCCGTGATGTTTTTCTCACTCCTACTAGTGAATCTAATGTAACACACACCCATACAATGCGCACCACCCCGTGATATTTTTCTCACTCCTACTAGTGAATCTAATGTAACACACACCCATACAATGCGCACCACCCCGTGATGTTTTTCTCACTCCCACTAGTGAATCTAATGTAACACACACCCATACAATGCGCACCACCCCGTGATGTTTTTCTCACTCCCACTAGTGAATCTCATGTAACACACACCCATACAAGGCGCACCACCCCGTGATGTTTTTCTCACTCCAACTAGTGAATCTCATGTAACACACACCCATACAACACGCACCACCCCGTGATGTTTTTCTCACTCCTACTAGTGAATGTAATGTAACACACACCCATACAATGCGCACCACCCCGTGATGTTTTTCTCACTCCTACTAGTGAATGTAATGAAACACACACCCATACAATGCGCACCACCCCGTGATGTTTTTCTCACTCCTACTAGTGAATGGAATGTAACACACACCCATACAATGCGCACCACCCCGTGATGTTTTTCTCACTCCTACTAGTGAATCTAATGTAACACACACCCATACAAGGCGCACCACCCCGTGATGTTTTTCTCACTCCTACTAGTGAATGTAATGTAACACACACCCATACAATGCGCACCACCCCGTGATGTTTTTCTCACTCCTACTTGTGAATGTAATGTAACACACACCCATACAATGGGCACCACCCCGTGATGTTTTTCTCACGGCTACTAGTGAATCTAATGTAACACACACCCATACAATGCGCACCACCCCGTGATGTTTTTCTCACTCCTACTAGTGAATCTAATGTAACACACACCCATACAATGCGCACCACCCCGTGATGTTTTTCTCACTCCTACTAGTGAATCTAATGTAACACACACCCATACAATGCGCACCACCCCGTGATGTTTTTCTCACTCCCACTAGTGAATCTAATGTAACACACACCCATACAATGCGCACCACCCCGTGATGTTTTTCTCACTCCTACTAGTGAATCTAATGTAACACACACCCATACAATGTGCACCACAGCGTGATGTTTTTCTCACTCCTACTAGTGAATCTAATGTAACACACACCCATACAATGGGCACCACCCCGTGATGTTTTTCTCACTCCTACTAGTGAATCTAATGTAACACACACCCATACAAGGCGCACCACCCCGTGATGTTTTTCTCACTCCTACTAGTGAATCTAATGTAACACACACCCATACAAGGCGCACCACCCCGTGATGATTTTCTCAATCCTACTAGTGAATGTAATGTAACACACACCCATACAATGCGCACCACCCCGTGATGTTTTTCTCACTCCTACTAGTGAATCTAATGTAACACACACCCATACAATGCGCACCACCCCGTGATGTTTTTCTCACTCCTACTAGTGAATCTAATGTAACACACACCCATACAATGCGCACCACCCCGTGATGTTTTCTCACTCCTACTAGTGAATGTAATGTAACACACACCCATACAATGCGCACCACCCCGTGATGTTTTTCTCACTCCTACTAGTGAATGTAATGAAACACACACCCATACAATGCGCACCACCCCGTGATGTTTTTCTCACTCCCACTAGTGAATCTAATGTAACACACACCCATACAAGGCGCACCACCACGTGATGTTTTTCTCACTCCCACTAGTGAATCTAATGTAACACACACCCATACAAGGCGCACCACCCCGTGATGTTTTTCTCACTCCTACTAGTGAATGTAATGTAACACACACCCATACAATGCGCACCACCCCGTGATGTTTTTCTCACGCCTACTTGTGAATGTAATGTAACACACACCCATACAATGCGCACCACCCGGTGATGTTTTTCTCACTCCTACTAGTGAATGTAATGTAACACACACCCATACAATGCGCACCACCCCGTGATGTTTTTCTCACTCCTACTAGTGAATCTAATGTAACACACACCCATACAATGCGCACCACCCCGTGATGTTTTTCTCACTCCTACTAGTGAATCTAATGTAACACACACCCATACAATGCGCACCACCCCGTGATGTTTTTCTCACTCCTACTAGTGAATCTAATGTAACACACACCCATACAATGCGCACCACCCCGTGATGTTTTTCTCACTCCTACTAGTGAATCTAATGTAACACACACCCATACAATGCGCACCACCCCGTGATGTTTTTCTCACTCCTACTAGTGAATCTAATGTAACACACACCCATACAATGGGCACCACCCCGTGATGTTTATCTCACTCCTACTAGTGAATGTAATGTAACACACACCCATACAAGGCGCACCACCCCGTGATGTTTTTCTCACTCCTACTAGTGAATGTAATGTAACACACACCCATACAAGGCGCACCACCCCGTGATGGTTTTCTCACTCCTACTAGTGAATGTAATGTAACACACACCCATACAAGGCGCACCACCCCGTGATGTTTTTTTCACTCCTACTAGTGAATCTAGTGTAACACACACCCATACAATGCGCACCACCCCGTGATGTTTTTCTCACTCCTACTAGTGAATGTAATGTAACACACACCCATACAATGCGCACCACCCCGTGATGTTTTTCTCACTCCTACTAGTGAATGTAATGTAACACACACCCATACAATGCGCACCACCCCGTGATGTTTTTCTCACTCCTACTAGTGAATGTAATGTAACACACACCCATACAATGCGCACCACCCCGTGATGTTTTTCTCACTCCTACTAGTGAATGTAATGTAACACACACCCATACAATGCGCACCACCCCGTGATGTTTTTCTCACTCCTACTAGTGAATCTAAGGTAACACACACCCATACAATGCGCACCACCCCGTGATGTTTTTCTCACTCCTACTAGTGAATGTAATGTAACACACACCCATACAATGCGCACCACCCCGTGATGTTTTTCTCACTCCTACTAGTGAATCTAATGTAACACACACCCATACAATGCGCACCACCCCGTGATGTTTTTCTCACTCCTACTAGTGAGTGTAATGTAACACACACCCATACAATGCGCACCACCCCGTGATGTTTTTCTCACTCCTACTAGTGAATGTAATGTAACACACACCCATACAATGCGCACCACCCCGTGATGTTTTTCTCACTCCTACTAGTGAATCTAATGTAACACACACCCATACAATGCGCACCACCCCGTGATGTTTTTCTCACTCCTACTAGTGAATCTAATGTAACACACACCCATACAATGCGCACCACCCCGTGATGTTTTTCTCACTCCCACTAGTGAATCTAATGTAACACACACCCATACAATGCGCACCACCCCGTGATGTTTTTCTCACTCCTACTAGTGAATCTCATGTAACACACACCCATACAATGCGCACCACCCCGTGATGTTTTTCTCACTCCTACTAGTGAATCTAATGTAACACACACCCATACAATGCGCACCACCCCGTGATATTTTTCTCACTCCTACTAGTGAATCTAATGTAACACACACCCATACAATGCGCACCACCCCGTGATGTTTTTCTCACTCCCACTAGTGAATCTAATGTAACACACACCCATACAATGCGCACCACCCCGTGATGTTTTTCTCACTCCCACTAGTGAATCTCATGTAACACACACCCATACAAGGCGCACCACCCCGTGATGTTTTTCTCACTCCAACTAGTGAATCTCATGTAACACACACCCATACAACACGCACCACCCCGTGATGTTTTTCTCACTCCTACTAGTGAATGTAATGTAACACACACCCATACAATGCGCACCACCCCGTGATGTTTTTCTCACTCCTACTAGTGAATGTAATGAAACACACACCCATACAATGCGCACCACCCCGTGATGTTTTTCTCACTCCTACTAGTGAATGGAATGTAACACACACCCATACAATGCGCACCACCCCGTGATGTTTTTCTCACTCCTACTAGTGAATCTAATGTAACACACACCCATACAAGGCGCACCACCCCGTGATGTTTTTCTCACTCCTACTAGTGAATGTAATGTAACACACACCCATACAATGCGCACCACCCCGTGATGTTTTTCTCACTCCTACTTGTGAATGTAATGTAACACACACCCATACAATGGGCACCACCCCGTGATGTTTTTCTCACGGCTACTAGTGAATCTAATGTAACACACACCCATACAATGCGCACCACCCCGTGATGTTTTTCTCACTCCTACTAGTGAATCTAATGTAACACACACCCATACAATGCGCACCACCCCGTGATGTTTTTCTCACTCCTACTAGTGAATCTAATGTAACACACACCCATACAATGCGCACCACCCCGTGATGTTTTTCTCACTCCCACTAGTGAATCTAATGTAACACACACCCATACAATGCGCACCACCCCGTGATGTTTTTCTCACTCCTACTAGTGAATCTAATGTAACACACACCCATACAATGCGCACCACAGCGTGATGTTTTTCTCACTCCTACTAGTGAATCTAATGTAACACACACCCATACAATGGGCACCACCCCGTGATGTTTTTCTCACTCCTTCTAGTGAATCTAATGTAACACACACCCATACAAGGCGCACCACCCCGTGATGTTTTTCTCACTCCTACTAGTGAATCTAATGTAACACACACCCATACAAGGCGCACCACCCCGTGATGATTTTCTCAATCCTACTAGTGAATGTAATGTAACACACACCCATACAATGCGCACCACCCCGTGATGTTTTTTTCACTCCTACTAGTGAATCTAATGTAACACACACCCATACAATGCGCACCACCCCGTGATGTTTTTCTCACTCCTACTAGTGAATCTAATGTAACACACACCCATACAATGCGCACCACCCCGTGATGTTTTCTCACTCCTACTAGTGAATGTAATGTAACACACACCCATACAATGCGCACCACCCCGTGATGTTTTTCTCACTCCTACTAGTGAATGTAATGAAACACACACCCATACAATGCGCACCACCCCGTGATGTTTTTCTCACTCCCACTAGTGAATCTAATGTAACACACACCCATACAAGGCGCACCACCCCGTGATGTTTTTCTCACTCCCACTAGTGAATCTAATGTAACACACACCCATACAAGGCGCACCACCCCGTGATGTTTTTCTCACTCCTACTAGTGAATGTAATGTAACACACACCCATACAATGCGCACCACCCCGTGATGTTTTTCTCACGCCTACTTGTGAATGTAATGTAACACACACCCATACAATGCGCACCACCCGGTGATGTTTTTCTCACTCCTACTAGTGAATGTAATGTAACACACACCCATACAATGCGCACCACCCCGTGATGTTTTTCTCACTCCTACTAGTGAATCTAATGTAACACACACCCATACAATGCGCACCACCCCGTGATGTTTTTCTCACTCCTACTAGTGAATCTAATGTAACACACACCCATACAATGCGCACCACCCCGTGATGTTTTTCTCACTCCTACTAGTGAATCTAATGTAACACACACCCATACAATGCGCACCACCCCGTGATGTTTTTCTCACTCCTACTAGTGAATCTAATGTAACACACACCCATACAATGCGCACCACCCCGTGATGTTTTTCTCACACCTACTAGTGAATCTAATGTAACACACACCCATACAATGGGCACCACCCCGTGATGTTTATCTCCCTCCTACTAGTGAATGTAATGTAACACACACCCATACAAGGCGCACCACCCCGTGATGTTTTTCTCACTCCTACTAGTGAATGTAATGTAACACACACCCATACAAGGCGCACCACCCCGTGATGATTTTCTCACTCCTACTAGTGAATGTAATGTAACACACACCCATACAAGGCGCACCACCCCGTGATGTTTTTTTCACTCCTACTAGTGAATCTAGTGTAACACACACCCATACAATGCGCACCACCCCGTGATGTTTTTCTCACTCCTACTAGTGAATGTAATGTAACACACACCCATACAATGCGCACCACCCCGTGATGTTTTTCTCACTCCTACTAGTGAATGTAATGTAACACACACCCATACAATGCGCACCACCCCGTGATGTTTTTCTCACTCCTACTAGTGAATGTAATGTAACACACACCCATACAATGCGCACCACCCCGTGATGTTTTTCTCACTCCTACTAGTGAATGTAATGTAACACACACCCATACAATGCGCACCACCCCGTGATGATTTTCTCACTCCTACTAGTGAAAGTAATATAACACACACCCATACAATGCGCACCACCCCGTGATGTTTTTCTCACTCCTACTAATGAATGTAATGTAACACACACCCATACAATGCGCACCACCCCGTGATGTTTTTCTCACTCCTACTAGTGAATGTAATGTAACACATACCCATACGATGCGCACCACCCCGTGATGTTTTTCTCACTCCTACTAGTGAATGTAATGTAACACACACCCATACAATGCGCAACACCCCGTGATGTTTTTCTCACTCCTACTAGTGAATGTAATGTAACACACACCCATACAATGCGCACCACCCCGTGATGTTTTTCTCACTCCTACTAGAGAATGTAATGTAAGAGACACCCATACAATGCGCACCACCCCGTGATGTTTTTCTCACGGCTACTAGTGAATCTAATGTAACACACACCCATACAATGCGCACCACCCCGTGATGTTTTTCTCACGGCTACTAGTGAATCTAATGTAACACACACCCACACAATGCGCACCACCCCGTGATGTTTTTCTCACGGCTACTAGTGAATCTAATGTAACACACACCCACACAATGCGCACCACCCCATGATGTTTTTCTCACGGCTACTAGTGAATCTAATGTAACACACACCGACACAATGCGCACCACCCCGTGATGTTTTTCTCACTCCTACTAGTGAATGTAATGTAACACACACCCACACAATGCGCACCACCCCGTGATGTTATTCTCACTCCTACTAGTGAATGTAATGTAACACACACCCACACAATGCGCACCACCCCGTGATGTTTTTCTCACTCCTACTTGAGAATGTAATGTAACACACACCCACACAATGCGCACCACCCCGTGATGTTTTTCTCACTCCTACTAGTGAATGTAATGTAACACACACCCATACAATGCGCACCACCCCGTGATGATTTTCTCACTCCTACTAGTGAATCTAATGTAACGCACACCAATACTATGCGCACCACCCTGTGATGTTTTTCTCACTCCCACTAGTGAATCTAATGTAACACACACCCATACAATGCGCACCACCCCGTGATGTTTTTCTCACTCCCACTAGTGAATGTAATGTAACACACACCCACACAATGCGCACCACCCCATGATGATTTTCTCACTCCTACTAGTGAAAGTAATGTAACACACACCCACACAATGCGCACCACCCCGTGATGTTTTTCTCACTGCTACTTGAGAATGTAATGTAACACACACCCACACAATGCGCACCACCCCGTGATGTTTTTCTCACTCCTACTAGTGAATCTAATGTAACGCACACCCATACAATGCGCACCACCCCGTGATGTTTTTCTCACTCCTACTAGTGAATGTAATGTAATACACACCCATACAATGCGCACCACCCCGTGATGTTTTTCTCACTCCTACTAGTGAATCTAATGTAACACACACCCATACAATGCGCACCACCCCGTGATGTTTTTCTCACTCCTACTAGTGAATCTAATGTAACACACACCCATACAATGCGCACCACCCCGTGATGTTTTTCTCACTCCTACTAGTGAATGTAATGTAACACACACCCATTCAATGCGCACCGCCCCGTGATGTTTTTCTCACTCCCACTAGTGAATCTAATGTAACACACACCAATACAATGCGCACCACCCCGCGATGTTTTTCTCACTCCCACTAGTGAATCTAATGTAACACACACCCATACAATGCGCACCACCCCGCGACGTTTTTCTCACTCCCACTAGTGAATCTAATGTAACACACACCCATACAATGCGCACCACCCCGCGACGTTTTTCTCACTCCCACTAGTGAATCTAATGTAACACACACCCATACAATGCGCACCACCCCGTGACGTTTTTCTCACTCCCACTAGTGAATCTAATGTAACAGACAACCATACAATGCGCACCACCCCGTGATGTTTTTCTCACTCCCACTAGTGAATCTAATGTAACACACACCCATACAAGGCGCACCACCCCGTGATGTTTTTCTCACTCCAACCAGTGAATCTCATGTAACACACACCCATACAAGGCGCACCACCCCGTGATGTTTTTCCCACTCCTACTAGTGAATGTAATGTAACACACACCCATACAATGCGCACCACCCCGTGATGTTTTTCTCACTCCTACTAGTGAATGTAATGTAACACACACCCATACAATGCGCACCACCCCGTGATGTTTTTCTCACTCCTACTAGTGAATGTAATGTAACACACACCCATACAATGCGCACCACCCCGTGATGTTTTTCTCACTCCTACTAGTGAATGTAATGTAACACACACCCATACAATGCGCACCACCCCGTGATGATTTTCTCACTCCTACTAGTGAAAGTAATGTAACACACACCCATACAATGCGCACCACCCCGTGATGTTTTTCTCACTCCAACTACTGAATGTAATGTAACACACACCCATACAATGCGCACCACCCCGTGATGTTTTTCTCACTCCTACTAGTGAATGTAATGTAACACACACCCATACGATGCGCACCACCCCGTGATGTTTTTCTCACTCCTACTAGTGAATGTAATGTAACACACACCCATACTATGCGCAACACCCCGTGATGTTTTTCTCACTCCTACTAGTGAATGTTATGTAACACACACCCATACAATGCGCACCACCCCGTGATGTTTTTCTCACTCCTACTAGAGAATGTAATGTAACAGACACCCATACAATGCGCACCACCCCGTGATGTTTTTCTCACGGCTACTAGTGAATCTAATGTAACACACACCCATACAATGCGCACCACCCCGTGATGTTTTTCTCACGGCTACTAGTGAATCTAATGTAACACACACCCACACAATGCGCACCACCCCGTGATGTTTTTCTCACGGCTACTAGTGAATCTAATGTAACACACACCCACACAATGCGCACCACCCCATGATGTTTTTCTCACGGCTACTAGTGAATCTAATGTAACACACACCCACACAATGCGCACCACCCCGTGATGTTTTTCTCACTCCTACTAGTGAATGTAATGTAACACACACCCACACAATGCGCACCACCCCGTGATGTTATTCTCACTCCTACTAGTGAATGTAATGTAACACACACCCACACAATGCGCACCACCCCGTGATGTTTTTCTCACTCCTACTTGAGAATGTAATGTAACACACACCCACACAATGCGCACCACCCCGTGATGTTTTTCTCACTCCTACTAGTGAATGTAATGTAACACACACCCATACAATGCGCACCACCCCGTGATGATTTTCTCACTCCTACTAGTGAATCTAATGTAACGCACACCAATACTATGCGCACCACCCCGTGATGTTTTTCTCACTCCCACTAGTGAATCTAATGTAACACACACCCATACAATGCGCACCACCCCGTGATGTTTTTCTCACTCCCACTAGTGAATGTAATGTAACACACACCCACACAATGCGCACCACCCCGTGATGATTTTCTCACTCCTACTAGTGAAAGTAATGTAACACACACCCACACAATGCGCACTACCCCGTGATGTTTTTCTCACTCCTACTTGAGAATGTAATGTAACACACACCCATACAATGCGCACCACCCCGTGATGTTTTTCTCACTCCTACTAGTGAATCTAATGTAACACACACCCATACAATGCGCACCACCCCGTGATGTTTTTCTCACTCCTACTAGTGAATGTAATGTAACACACACCCATTCAATGCGCACCGCCCCGTGATGTTTTTCTCACTCCTACTAGTGAATGTAATGTTACACACACCCATACAATGCGCACCACCCCGTGATGTTTTTCTCACTCCTACTAGTGAATGTAATGTAACACACACCCATACAATGCGCACCACCCCGTGATGTTTTTCTCACTCCTACTAGTGAATGTAATGTAACACACACCCATACAATGCGCACCACCCCGTGATGATTTTCTCACTCCTATTAGTGAAAGTAATGTAACACACACCCATACAATGCGCACCACCCCGTGATGTTTTTCTCACTCCAACTACTGAATGTAATGTAACACACACCCATACGATGCGCACCACCCCGTGATGTTTTTCTCACTCCTACTAGTGAATGTAATGTAACACACACCCATACGATGCGCACCACCCCGTGATGTTTTTCTCACTCCTACTAGTGAATGTAATGTAACACACACCCATACTATGCGCAACACCCCGTGATGTTTTTCTCACTCCTACTAGTGAATGTTATGTAACACACACCCATACAATGCGCACCACCCCGTGATGTTTTTCTCACTCCTACTAGAGAATGTAATGTAACAGACACCCATACAATGCGCACCACCCCGTGATGTTTTTCTCACGGCTACTAGTGAATCTAATGTAACACACACCCATACAATGCGCACCACCCCGTGATGTTTTTCTCACGGCTACTAGTGAATCTAATGTAACACACACCCACACAATGCGCACCACCCCGTGATGTTTTTCTCACGGCTACTAGTGAATCTAATGTAACACACACCCACACAATGCGCACCACCCCATGATGTTTTTCTCACGGCTACTAGTGAATCTAATGTAACACACACCCACACAATGCGCACCACCCCGTGATGTTTTTCTCACTCCTACTAGTGAATGTAATGTAACACACACCCACACAATGCGCACCACCCCGTGATGTTATTCTCACTCCTACTAGTGAATGTAATGTAACACACACCCACACAATGCGCACCACCCCGTGATGTTTTTCTCACTCCTACTTGAGAATGTAATGTAACACACACCCACACAATGCGCACCACCCCGTGATGTTTTTCTCACTCCTACTAGTGAATGTAATGTAACACACACCCATACAATGCGCACCACCCCGTGATGATTTTCTCACTCCTACTAGTGAATCTAATGTAACGCACACCAATACTATGCGCACCACCCCGTGATGTTTTTCTCACTCCCACTAGTGAATCTAATGTAACACACACCCATACAATGCGCACCACCCCGTGATGTTTTTCTCACTCCCACTAGTGAATGTAATGTAACACACACCCACACAATGCGCACCACCCCGTGATGATTTTCTCACTCCTACTAGTGAAAGTAATGTAACACACACCCACACAATGCGCACTACCCCGTGATGTTTTTCTCACTCCTACTTGAGAATGTAATGTAACACACACCCATACAATGCGCACCACCCCGTGATGTTTTTCTCACTCCTACTAGTGAATCTAATGTAACACACACCCATACAATGCGCACCACCCCGTGATGTTTTTCTCACTCCTACTAGTGAATGTAATGTAACACACACCCATTCAATGCGCACCGCCCCGTGATGTTTTTCTCACTCCTACTAGTGAATGTAATGTTACACACACCCATACAATGCGCACCACCCCGTGATGTTTTTCTCACTCCTACTAGTGAATGTAATGTAACACACACCCATGCAATGCGCACCACCCCGTGATGTTTTTCTCACTCCTACTAGTGAATGTAATGTAACACACACCCATTCAATGCGCACCGCCCCGTGATGTTTTTCTCACTCCTACTAGTGAATGTAATGTAACACACACCCATTCAATGCGCACCGCCCCGTGATGTTTTTCTCACTCCTACTAGTGAATGTAATGTTACACACACCCATTCAATGCGCACCGCCCCGTGATGTTTTTCTCACTCCTACTAGTGAATGTAATGTTACACACACCCATACAATGCGCACCACCCCGTGATGTTTTTCTCACTCCTACTAGTGAATGTAATGTAACACACACCCATGCAATGCGCACCACCCCGTGATGTTTTTCTCACTCCTACTAGTGAATGTAATGTAACACACACCCATTCAATGCGCACCGCCCCGTGATGTTTTTCTCACTCCTACTAGTGAATGTAATGTAACACACACCCATTCAATGCGCACCGCCCCGTGATGTTTTTCTCACTCCTACTAGTGAATGTAATGTTACACACACCCATTCAATGCGCACCGCCCCGTGATGTTTTTCTCACTCCTACTAGTGAATGTAATGTAACACACACTCATACAATGCGCACCACCCCGTGATGTTTTTCTCACTCCTACTAGTGAATGTAATGTAACACACAGCCATACAATGCGCACCACCCTGTGATGTTTTTCTCACTCCTACTAGTGAATGTAATGTAACACACACCCATACAATGCGCACCACCCCGTGATGTTTTTCTCACTCCTACTAGTGAATGTAATGTAACACACACCCATGCAATGCGCACCACCCCGTGATGTTTTTCTCACTCCTACTAGTGAATGTAATGTAACACACACCCATACAATGCGCACCACCCCGTGATGTTTTTCTCACTCCTACTAGTGAATGTAATGTAACACACACCCATACAATGCGCACCACCCCGTGATGTTTTTCTCACTCCTACTAGTGAATGTAATGTAACACACAGCCATACAATGCGCACCACACCGTGATGTTTTTCTCACTCCTACTAGTGAATGTAATGTAACACACACCCATGCAATGCGCACCACCCCGTGATGTTTTTCTCACTGCTACTTGAGAATGTAATGTAACACACACCCACACAATGCGCACCACCCCGTGATGTTTTTCTCACTCCTACTAGTGAATCTAATGTAACGCACACCCATACAATGCGCACCACCCCGTGATGTTTTTCTCACTCCTACTAGTGAATGTAATGTAATGCACACCCATACAATGCGCACCACCCCGTGATGTTTTTCTCACTCCTACTAGTGAATCTAATGTAACACACACCCATACAATGCGCACCACCCCGTGATGTTTTTCTCACTCCTACTAGTGAATCTAATGTAACACACACCCATACAATGCGCACCACCCCGTGATGTTTTTCTCACTCCTACTAGTGAATGTAATGTAACACACACCCATTCAATGCGCACCGCCCCGTGATGTTTTTCTCACTCCCACTAGTGAATCTAATGTAACACACACCAATACAATGCGCACCACCCCGCGATGTTTTTCTCACTCCCACTAGTGAATCTAATGTAACACACACCCATACAATGCGCACCACCCCGCGACGTTTTTCTCACTCCCACTAGTGAATCTAATGTAACACACACCCATACAATGCGCACCACCCCGCGACGTTTTTCTCACTCCCACTAGTGAATCTAATGTAACACACACCCATACAATGCGCACCACCCCGTGACGTTTTTCTCACTCCCACTAGTGAATCTAATGTAACAGACAACCATACAATGCGCACCACCCCGTGATGTTTTTCTCACTCCCACTAGTGAATCTAATGTAACACACACCCATACAAGGCGCACCACCCCGTGATGTTTTTCTCACTCCAACCAGTGAATCTCATGTAACACACACCCATACAAGGCGCACCACCCCGTGATGTTTTTCCCACTCCTACTAGTGAATGTAATGTAACACACACCCATACAATGCGCACCACCCCGTGATGTTTTTCTCACTCCTACTAGTGAATGTAATGTAACACACACCCATACAATGCGCACCACCCCGTGATGTTTTTCTCACTCCTACTAGTGAATGTAATGTAACACACACCCATACAATGCGCACCACCCCGTGATGTTTTTCTCACTCCTACTAGTGAATGTAATGTAACACACACCCATACAATGCGCACCACCCCGTGATGATTTTCTCACTCCTACTAGTGAAAGTAATGTAACACACACCCATACAATGCGCACCACCCCGTGATGTTTTTCTCACTCCAACTACTGAATGTAATGTAACACACACCCATACAATGCGCACCACCCCGTGATGTTTTTCTCACTCCTACTAGTGAATGTAATGTAACACACACCCATACGATGCGCACCACCCCGTGATGTTTTTCTCACTCCTACTAGTGAATGTAATGTAACACACACCCATACAATGCGCAACACCCCGTGATGTTTTTCTCACTCCTACTAGTGAATGTTATGTAACACACACCCATACAATGCGCACCACCCCGTGATGTTTTTCTCACTCCTACTAGAGAATGTAATGTAACAGACACCCATACAATGCGCACCACCCCGTGATGTTTTTCTCACGGCTACTAGTGAATCTAATGTAACACACACCCATACAATGCGCACCACCCCGTGATGTTTTTCTCACGGCTACTAGTGAATCTAATGTAACACACACCCACACAATGCGCACCACCCCGTGATGTTTTTCTCACGGCTACTAGTGAATCTAATGTAACACACACCCACACAATGCGCACCACCCCATGATGTTTTTCTCACGGCTACTAGTGAATCTAATGTAACACACACCCACACAATGCGCACCACCCCGTGATGTTTTTCTCACTCCTACTAGTGAATGTAATGTAACACACACCCACACAATGCGCACCACCCCGTGATGTTATTCTCACTCCTACTAGTGAATGTAATGTAACACACACCCACACAATGCGCACCACCCCGTGATGTTTTTCTCACTCCTACTTGAGAATGTAATGTAACACACACCCACACAATGCGCACCACCCCGTGATGTTTTTCTCACTCCTACTAGTGAATGTAATGTAACACACACCCATACAATGCGCACCACCCCGTGATGATTTTCTCACTCCTACTAGTGAATCTAATGTAACGCACACCAATACTATGCGCACCACCCCGTGATGTTTTTCTCACTCCCACTAGTGAATCTAATGTAACACACACCCATACAATGCGCACCACCCCGTGATGTTTTTCTCACTCCCACTAGTGAATGTAATGTAACACACACCCACACAATGCGCACCACCCCGTGATGATTTTCTCACTCCTACTAGTGAAAGTAATGTAACACACACCCACACAATGCGCACTACCCCGTGATGTTTTTCTCACTCCTACTTGAGAATGTAATGTAACACACACCCATACAATGCGCACCACCCCGTGATGTTTTTCTCACTCCTACTAGTGAATCTAATGTAACACACACCCATACAATGCGCACCACCCCGTGATGTTTTTCTCACTCCTACTAGTGAATGTAATGTAACACACACCCATTCAATGCGCACCGCCCCGTGATGTTTTTCTCACTCCTACTAGTGAATGTAATGTTACACACACCCATACAATGCGCACCACCCCGTGATGTTTTTCTCACTCCTACTAGTGAATGTAATGTAACACACACTCATACAATGCGCACCACCCCGTGATGTTTTTCTCACTCCTACTAGTGAATGTAATGTAACACACAGCCATACAATGCGCACCACCCTGTGATGTTTTTCTCACTCCTACTAGTGAATGTAATGTAACACACACCCATACAATGCGCACCACCCCGTGATGTTTTTCTCACTCCTACTAGTGAATGTAATGTAACACACACCCATGCAATGCGCACCACCCCGTGATGTTTTTCTCACTCCTACTAGTGAATGTAATGTAACACACACCCATACAATGCGCACCACCCCGTGATGTTTTTCTCACTCCTACTAGTGAATGTAATGTAACACACACCCATACAATGCGCACCACCCCGTGATGTTTTTCTCACTCCTACTAGTGAATGTAATGTAACACACAGCCATACAATGCGCACCACACCGTGATGTTTTTCTCACTCCTACTAGTGAATGTAATGTAACACACACCCATGCAATGCGCACCACCCCGTGATGTTTTTCTCACTCCTACTAGTGAATGTAATGTAACACACACCCATGCAATGCGCACCACCCCGTGATGTTTTTCTCACTCCTACTAGTGAATGTAATGTAACACACACCCATACAATGCGCACCACCCCGTGATGTTTTTCTCACTCCTTCTAGTGAATCTAATGTAACACACACCCATACAATGCGCACCACCCCGTGATGTTTTTCTCACTCCCACTAGTGAATCTAATGTAACACACACCCATACAATGTGTACCATCCCGTGATGTTTTTCTCACAACTACTAGTGAATCTAATGTAACACACACCCATACAATGCGCACCACCCCGTGATGTTTTTCTCACTCCTACTAGTGAATCTAATGTAACACACACCCATACAATGCGCACCACCCCGTGATGTTTTTCTCAATCCTACTAGTGAATCTAATGTAACACACACCCATAAAATGCGCACCACCCCGTGATGTTTTTCTCACTCCTACTAGTGAATCTAATGTAACACACACCCATACAATGCGCACCACCCCGTGATGTTTTTCTCACTCCTACTAGTGAATCTAATGTAACACACACCCATACAAGGCGCACCACCCCGTGATGTTTTTCTCACTCCTACTAGTGAATGTAATGTAACACACACCCATACAAGGCGCACCACCCCGTGAAGTTTTTCTCACTCCTACTAGTGAATGTAATGTAACACACACCCATACAAGGCGCACCACCCCGTGATGTTTTTCTCACTGCTAATAGTGAATCTAATGTAACACTCACCCATACAAGGCGCACCACCCCGTGATGTTTTTCTCACTCCAACTAGTGAATCTAATGTAACACACACCCATACAAGGCGCACCACCCCGTGATGTTTTTCTCACTCCTACTAGTGAATCTAATGTAACACACACCCATACAATGCGCACCACCCCGTGATGTTTTTCTCACTCCTACTAGTGAATCTAATGTAACACACACCCATACAATGCGCACCACCCCGTGATGTTTTTCTCACTCCTACTAGTGAATGTAATGTAACACACACCCATACAATGCGCACCACCCCGTGATGTTTTTCTCACTCCTACTAGTGAATGTAATGTAACACACACCCATGCAATGCGCACCACCCCGTGATGTTTTTCTCACTCCTACTAGTGAATGTAATGTAACACACACCCATACAATGCGCACCACCCCGTGATGTTTTTCTCACTCCTTCTAGTGAATCTAATGTAACACACACCCATACAATGCGCACCACCCCGTGATGTTTTTCTCACTCCCACTAGTGAATCTAATGTAACACACACCCATACAATGCGTACCATCCCGTGATGTTTTTCTCACAACTACTAGTGAATCTAATGTAACACACACCCATACAATGCGCACCACCCCGTGATGTTTTTCTCACTCCTACTAGTGAATCTAATGTAACACACACCCATACAATGCGCACCACCCCGTGATGTTTTTCTCAATCCTACTAGTGAATCTAATGTAACACACACCCATACAATGCGCACCACCCCATGATGTTTTTCTCACTTCTACTAGTGAATCTAATGTAACACACACCCATACAATGCGCACCACCCCGTGATGTTTTTCTCACTGCTACTAGTGAAACTAATCTAACACACACCCATACAAGGCGCACCACCCCGTGATGTTTTTCTCACTGCTACTCGTGAATCTAATGTAACACAAACCCATACAAGGCGCACCACCCCGTGATGTTTTTCTCACTCCTACTAGTGAATCTAATGTAACACACACCCATACAATGCGCACCACCCCGTGATGTTTTTCTCACTCCCACTAGTGAATCTAATGTAACACACACCCATACAATGCGTACCATCCCGTGATGTTTTTCTCACTCCTACTATTGAATCTAATGTAACACACACCCATACAGTGTGCACCACCCCGTGATGTTTTTCTCACTCCTACTAGTGAATCTAATGTAACACACACCCATACAATGCGCACCACCCCGTGATGTTTTTCTCACTCCTACTAGTGAATCTAATGTAACACACACCCATACAAGGCGCACCACCCCGTGATGTTTTTCTCACTCCTACTAGTGAATGTAATGTAACACACACCCATACAAGGCGCACCACCCCGTGAAGTTTTTCTCACTCCTACTAGTGAATATAATGTAACACACACCCATACAAGGCGCACCACCCCGTGATGTTTTTCTCACTGCTAATAGTGAATCTAATGTAACACTCACCCATACAAGGCGCACCACCCCGTGATGTTTTTCTCACTCCAACTAGTGAATCTAATGTAACACACACCCATACAAGGCGCACCACCCCGTGATGTTTTTCTCACTGCTACTAGTGAATCTAATGTAACACACACCCATACAAGGCGCACCACCCCGTGATGTTTTTCTCACTCCTACTAGTGAATCTAATGTAACACACACCCATACAAGGCGCAAAACCCCGTGATGTTTTTCTCACTCCTACTAGTGAATGTAATGTAACACACACCCATACAATACGCACCACCCCGTGATGTTTTTCTCACTCCTACTAGTGAATGTAATGTAACACACACCCATACAATGCGCACCACCCCGTGATGTTTTTCTCACTCCTACTAGTGAATGTAATGTAACACACACCCATGCAATGCGCACCACCCCGTGATGTTTTTCTCACTCCTACTAGTGAATGTAATGTAACACACACCCATACAATGCGCACCACCCCGTGATGTTTTTCCCACTCCTTCTAGTGAATCTAATGTAACACACACCCATACAATGCGCACCACCCCGTGATGTTTTTCTCACTCCCACTAGTGAATCTAATGTAACACACACCCATACAATGCGTACCATCCCGTGATGTTTTTCTCACAACTACTAGTGAATCTAATGTAACACACACCCATACAATGCGAACCACCCCGTGATGTTTTTCTCACTCCTACTAGTGATTCTAATGTAACACACACCCATACAATGCGCACCACCCCGTGATGTTTTTCTCAATCCTACTAGTGAATCTAATGTAACACACACCCATACAATGCGCACCACCCCATGATGTTTTTCTCACTCCTACTAGTGGATCTAATGTAACACACACCCATACAATGCGCACCACCCCGTGATGTTTTTCTCACTCCTACTAGTGAATCTAATGTAACACACACCCGTAAAAGGCGCACCACCCCGTGATGTTTTTCTCACTCCTACTAGTGAATGTAATGTAACACACACCCATACAAGGCGCACCACCCCGTGAAGTTTTTCTCACTCCTACTAGTGAATGTAATGTAACACACACCCATACAAGGCGCACCACCCCGTGATGTTTTTCTCACTGCTAATATTGAATCTAATGTAACACTCACCCATACAAGGCGCACCACCCCGTGATGTTTTTCTCACTCCAACTAGTGAATCTAATGTAACACACACCCATACAAGGCGCACCACCCCGTGATGTTTTTCTCACTGCTACTAGTGAATCTAATGTAACACACAAACATACAAGGCGCACCACCCCGTGATGTTTTTCTCACTCCTACTAGTGAATCTAATGTAACACACACCCATACAAGGCGCACCACCCCGTGATGTTTTTCTCACTCCTACTAGTGAATCTAATGTAACACACACCCATACAATGCGCACCACCCCGTGATGTTTTTCTCACTCCTACTAGTGAATGTAATGTAACACACACCCATACAATGCGCACCACCCCGTGATGTTTTTCTCACTCCTACTAGTGAATGTAATGTAACACACACCCATACAATGCGCACCACCCCGTGATGTTTTTCTCACTCCTTCTAGTGAATCTAATGTAACACACACCAATACAATGCGCACCACCCCGTGATGTTTTTCTCACTCCCACTAGTGAATCTAATGTAACACACACCCATACAATGCGTACCATCCCGTGATGTTTTTCTCACAACTACTAGTGAATCTAATGTAACACACACCCATACAATGCGCACCACCCCGTGATGTTTTTCTCACTCCTACTAGTGAATCTAATGTAACACACACCCATACAATGCGCACCACCCCGTGATGTTTTTCTCAATCCTACTAGTGAATCTAACGTAACACACACCCATACAATGCGCACCACCCCGTGATGTTTTTCTCACTCCTACTAGTGAATCTAATGTAACACACACCCATACAATGCGCACCACGCCGTGATGCTTTTCTCACTCCTACTAGTGAATCTAATGTAACACACACCCATACAAGGCGCACCACCCCGTGATGTTTTTCTCACTCCTACTAGTGAATGTAATGTAACACACACCCATACAAGGCGCACCACCCCGTGATGTTTTTCTCACTCCTACTAGTGAATGTAATGTAACACACACCCATACAAGGCGCACCACCCCGTGATGTTTTTCTCACTGCTAATAGTGAATCTAATGTAACACTCACCCATACAAGGCGCACCACCCCGTGATGTTTTTCTCACTCCAACTAGTGAATCTAATGTAACACACACCCATACAAGGCGCACCACCCCGTGATGTTTTTCTCACTCCTACTAGTGAATCTAATGTAACACACACCCATACAAGGCGCACCACCCCGTGATGTTTTTCTCACTCCTACTAGTGAATCTAATGTAACACACACCCATACAATGCGCACCACCCCGTGATGTTTTTCTCACTCCTACTAGTGAATGTAATGTAACACACACCCATACAATGCGCACCACCCCGTGATGTTTTTCTCACTCCTACTAGTGAATGTAATGTAACACACACCCATGCAATGCGCACCACCCCGTGATGTTTTTCTCACTCCTACTAGTGAATGTAATGTAACACACACCCATACAATGCGCACCACCCCGTGATGTTTTTCTCACTCCTTCTAGTGAATCTAATGTAACACACACCCATACAATGCGCACCACCCCGTGATGTTTTTCTCACTCCCACTAGTGAATCTAATGTAACACACACCCATACAATGCGTACCACCCCGTGATGTTTTTCTCACAACTACTAGTGAATCTAATGTAACACACACCCATACAATGCGCACCACCCCGTGATGTTTTTCTCACTCCTACTAGTGAATCTAATGTAACACACACCCATACAATGCGCACCACCCCGTGATGTTTTTCTCAATCCTACTAGTGAATCTAATGTAACACACACCCATACAATGCGCACCACCCCATGATGTTTTTCTCACTTCTACTAGTGAATCTAATGTAACACACACCCATACAATGCGCACCACCCCGTGATGTTTTTCTCACTCCTACTAGTGAATCTATTGTAACACACACCCATACAAGGCGCACCACCCCGTGATGTTTTTCTCACTCCTACTAGTGAATGTAATGTAACACACACCCATACAAGGCGCACCACCCCGTGAAGTTTTTCTCACTCCTACTAGTGAATGTAATGTAACACACACCCATACAAGGCGCACCACCCCGTGATGTTTTTCTCACTGCTAATAGTGAATCTAATGTAACACTCACCCATACAACGCGCACCACCCCGTGATGTTTTTCTCACTCCAACTAGTGTATCTAATGTAACACACACCCATACAAGGCGCACCACCCCGTGATGTTTTTCTCACTGCTACTAGTGAATCTAATGTAACACACACCCATACAAGGCGCACCACCCCGTGATGTTTTTCTCACTCCTACTAGTGAATGTAATGTAACACACACCCATACAAGGCGCACCACCCCGTGATGTTTTTCTCACTCCTACTAGTGAATCTAATGTAACACACACCCATACAATGCGCACCACCCCGTGATGTTTTTCTCACTCCTACTAGTGAATGTAATGTAACACACACCCATACAATGCGCACCACCCCGTGATGTTTTTCTCACTCCTACTAGTGAATGTAATGTAAGACACACCCATACAATGCGCACCACCCCGTGATGTTTTTCTCACTCCTTCTAGTGAATCTAATGTAACACACACCAATACAATGCGCACCACCCCGTGATGTTTTTCTCACTCCCACTAGTGAATCTAATGTAACACACACCCATACAATGCGTACCATCCCGTGATGTTTTTCTCACTCCTACTATTGAATCTAATGTAACACACACCCATACAGTGTGCACCACCCCGTGATGTTTTTCTCACTCCTACTAGTGAATCTAATGTAACACACACCCATACAATGCGCACCACCCCGTGATGTTTTTCTCACTCCTACTAGTGAATCTAATGTAACACACACCCATACAAGGCGCACCACCCCGTGATGTTTTTCTCACTCCTACTAGTGAATGTAATGTAACACACACCCATACAAGGCGCACCACCCCGTGAAGTTTTTCTCACTCCTACTAGTGAATATAATGTAACACACACCCATAAAAGGCGCACCACCCCGTGATGTTTTTCTCACTGCTAATAGTGAATCTAATGTAACACTCACCCATACAAGGCGCACCACCCCGTGATGTTTTTCTCACTCCAACTAGTGAATCTAATGTAAAACACACCCATACAAGGCGCACCACCCCGTGATGTTTTTCTCACTGCTACTAGTGAATCTAATGTAACACACACCCATACAAGGCGCACCACCCCGTGATGTTTTTCTCACTCCTACTAGTGAATCTAATGTAACACACACCCATACAAGGCGCAAAACCCCGTGATGTTTTTCTCACTCCTACTAGTGAATGTAATGTAACACACACCCATACAATGCGCACCACCCCGTGATGTTTTTCTCACTCCTACTAGTGAATGTAATGTAACACACACCCATACAATGCGCACCACCCCGTGATGTTTTTCTCACTCCTACTAGTGAATGTAATGTAACACACACCCATGCAATGCGCACCACCCCGTGATGTTTTTCTCACTCCTACTAGTGAATGTAATGTAACACACACCCATACAATGCGCACCACCCCGTGATGTTTTTCCCACTCCTTCTAGTGAATCTAATGTAACACACACCCATACAATGCGCACCACCCCGTGATGTTTTTCTCACTCCCACTAGTGAATCTAATGTAACACACACCCATACAATGCGTACCATCCCGTGATGTTTTTCTCACAACTACTAGTGAATCTAATGTAACACACACCCATACAATGCGCACCACCCCGTGATGTTTTTCTCACTCCTACTAGTGAATCTAATGTAACACACACCCATACAATGCGCACCACCCCGTGATGTTTTTCTCAATCCTACTAGTGAATCTAATGTAACACACACCCATACAATGCGCACCACCCCATGATGTTTTTCTCACTCCTACTAGTGGATCTAATGTAACACACACCCATACAATGCGCACCACCCCGTGATGTTTTTCTCACTCCTACTAGTGAATCTAATGTAACACACACCCGTAAAAGGCGCACCACCCCGTGATGTTTTTCTCACTACTACTAGTGAATGTAATGTAACACACACCCATACAAGGCGCACCACCCCGTGAAGTTTTTCTCACTCCTACTAGTGAATGTAATGTAACACACACCCATACAAGGCGCACCACCCCGTGATGTTTTTCTCACTGCTAATATTGAATCTAATGTAACACTCACACATACAAGGCGCACCACCCCGTGATGTTTTTCTCACTCCAACTAGTGAATCTAATGTAACACACACCCATACAAGGCGCACCACCCCGTGATGTTTTTCTCACTGCTACTAGTGAATCTAATGTAACACACAAACATACAAGGCGCACCACCCCGTGATGTTTTTCTCACTCCTACTAGTGAATCTAATGTAACACACACCCATACAAGGCGCACCACCCCGTGATGTTTTTCTCACTCCTACTAGTGAATCTAATGTAACACACACCCATACAATGCGCACCACCCCGTGATGTTTTTCTCACTCCTACTAGTGAATGTAATGTAACACACACCCATACAATGCGCACCACCCCGTGATGTTTTTCTCACTCCTTCTAGTGAATCTAATGTAACACACACCAATACAATGCGCACCACCCCGTGATGTTTTTCTCACTCCCACTAGTGAATCTAATGTAACACACACCCATACAATGCGTACCATCCCGTGATGTTTTTCTCACTCCTACTAGTGAATCTAATGTAACACACACCCATACAATGCGCACCACCCCGTGATGTTTTTCTCAATCCTACTAGTGAATCTAACGTAACACACACCCATACAATGCGCACCACCCCGTGATGTTTTTCTCACTCCTACTAGTGAATCTAATGTAACACACACCCATACAATGCGCACCACCCCGTGATGTTTTTCTCACTCCTACTAGTGAATCTAATGTAACACACACCCATACAAGGCGCACCACCCCGTGATGTTTTTCTCACTCCTACTAGTGAATGTAATGTAACACACACCCATACAAGGCGCACCACCCCGTGATGTTTTTCTCACTCCTACTAGTGAATGTAATGTAACACACACCCATACAAGGCGCACCACAACGTGATGTTTTTCTCACTGCTAATAGTGAATCTAATGTAACACTCACCCATACAAGGCGCACCACCCCGTGATGTTTTTCTCACTCCAACTAGTGAATCTAATGTAACACACACCCATACAAGGCGCACCACCCCGTGATGTTTTTCTCACTGCTACTAGTGAATCTAATGTAACACACACCCATACAAGGCGCACCACCCCGTGATGTTTTTCTCACTGCTACTAGTGAATGTAATGTAACACACACCCATACAAGGCGCACCACCCCGTGATGTTTTTCTCAATCCTACTAGTGAATCTAATGTAACACACACCCATACAATGCGCACCACCCCATGATGTTTTTCTCACTTCTACTAGTGAATCTAATGTAACACACACCCATACAATGCGCACCACCCCGTGATGTTTTTCTCACTCCTACTAGTGAATCTAATGTAACACACACCCATACAAGGCGCACCACCCTGTGATGTTTTTCTCACTCCTACTAGTGAATGTAATGTAACACACACCCATACAAGGCGCACCACCCCGTGAAGTTTTTCTCACTCCTACTAGTGAATGTAATGTAACACACACCCATACAAGGCGCACCACCCCGTGATGTTTTTCTCACTGCTAATAGTGAATCTAATGTAACACTCACCCATACAAGGCGCACCACCCCGTGATGTTTTTCTCACTCCAACTAGTGAATCTAATGTAACACACACCCATACAAGGCGCACCACCCCGTGATGTTTTTCTCACTGCTACTAGTGAATCTAATGTAACACACACCCATACAAGGCGCACCACCCCGTGATGTTTTTCTCACTCCTACTAGTGAATGTAATGTAACACACACCCATGCAATGCGCACCACCCCGTGATGTTTTTCTCACTCCTACTAGTGAATGTAATGTAACACACACCCATGCAATGCGCACCACCCCGTGATGTTTTTCTCACTCCTACTAGTGAATGTAATGTAACACACACCCATACAATGCGCACCACCCCGTGATGTTTTTCTCACTCCTACTAGTGAATGTAATGTAACACACACCCATACAATGCGCACCACCCCGTGATGTTTTTCTCACTCCTACTAGTGAATGTAATGTAACACACAGCCATACAATGCGCACCACCCCGTGATGTTTTTCTCACTCCTACTAGTGAATGTAATGTAACACACACCCATGCAATGCGCACCACCCCGTGATGTTTTTCTCACTCCTACTTGTGAATGTAATGTAACACACACCCATGCAATGCGCACCACCCCGTGATGTTTTTCTCACTCCTACTAGTGAATGTAATGTAACACACACCCATACAATGCGCACCACCCCGTGATGTTTTTCTCACTCCTTCTAGTGAATCTAATGTAACACACACCCATACAATGCGCACCACCCCGTGATGTTTTTCTCACTCCCACTAGTGAATCTAATGTAACACACACCCATACAATGTGTACCATCCCGTGATGTTTTTCTCACAACTACTAGTGAATCTAATGTAACACACACCCATACAATGCGCACCACCCCGTGATGTTTTTCTCACTCCTACTAGTGAATCTAATGTAACACACACCCATACAATGCGCACCACCCCGTGATGTTTTTCTCAATCCTACTAGTGAATCTAATGTAACACACACCCATAAAATGCGCACCACCCCATGATGTTTTTCTCACTCCTACTAGTGAATCTAATGTAACACACAACCATACAATGCGCACCACCCCGTGATGTTTTTCTCACTCCTACTAGTGAATCTAATGTAACACACACCCATACAAGGCGCACCACCCCGTGATGTTTTTCTCACTCCTACTAGTGAATGTAATGTAACACACACCCATACAAGGCGCACCACCCCGTGAAGTTTTTCTCACTCCTACTAGTGAATGTAATGTAACACACACCCATACAAGGCGCACCACCCCGTGATGTTTTTCTCACTGCTAATAGTGAATCTAATGTAACACTCACCCATACAAGGCGCACCACCCCGTGATGTTTTTCTCACTCCAACTAGTGAATCTAATGTAACACACACCCATACAAGGCGCACCACCCCGTGATGTTTTTCTCACTCCTACTAGTGAATCTAATGTAACACACACCCTTACAAGGCGCACCACCCCGTGATGTTTTTCTCACTCCTACTAGTGAATCTAATGTAACACACACCCATACAATGCGCACCACCCCGTGATGTTTTTCTCACTCCTACTAGTGAATGTAATGTAACACACACCCATACAATGCGCACCACCCCGTGATGTTTTTCTCACTCCTACTAGTGAATGTAATGTAACACACACCCATACAATGCGCACCACCCCGTGATGTTTTTCTCACTCCTTCTAGTGAATCTAATGTAACACACACCCATACAATGCGCACCACCCCGTGATGTTTTTCTCACTCCCACTAGTGAATCTAATGTAACACACACCCATACAATGCGTACCATCCCGTGATGTTTTTCTCACAACTACTAGTGAATCTAATGTAACACACACCCATACAATGCGCACCACCCCGTGATGTTTTTCTCACTCCTACTAGTGAATCTAATGTAACACACACCCATACAATGCGCACCACCCCGTGATGTTTTTCTCACTCCTACTAGCGAATCTAATGTAACACACACCCATACAATGCGCACCACCCCGTGATGTTTTTCTCAATCCTACTAGTGAATCTAATGTAACACACACCCATACAATGCACACCACCCCGTGATGTTTTTCTCACTCCTACTAGTGAATCTAATGTAACACACACCCATACAATGCGCACCACCCTGTGATGTTTTTCTCACTCCTACTAGTGAATCTAATGTAACACACACCCATACAATGCGCACCACCCCGTGATGTTTTTCTCACTCCTACTAGTGAATCTAATGTAATACACACCCATACAATGCGCACCACCCCGTGATGTTTTTCTCACTCCTACTAGTGAATCTAATGTAACACACACCCATACAAGGCGCACCACCCCTTGATGTTTTTCTCACTCCTACTAGTGAATGTAATGTAACACACACCCATACAATGCGCACCACCCCGTGTTGTTTATCTCACTCCTACTAGTGAATGTAATGTAACACACACCCATACAATGCGCACCACCCCGTGATATTTTTCTCACTCCTACTAGTGAATCTAATGTAACACACACCCATACAATGCGCACCACCCCGTGATGTTTTTCTCACTCCAACTAGTGAATGTAATGTAACACACACCCATACAATGCGCACCACCCCGTGATGTTTTTCTCACTCCTACTGGTGAATGTAATGTAACACACACCCATACAATGCGCACCACCCCGTGATGTTTTTCTCACTCCTACTGGTGAATCTAATGTAACACACACCCATACAATGCGCACCACCCCGTGATGTTTTTCTCACTCCTACTGGAGAATGTAATGTAACACACACCCATACAATGCGCACCACCCCGTGATGTTTTTCTCACTCCTACTGGAGAATGTAATGTAACACACACCCATACAATGCGCACCACCCCGTGATGTTTTTCTCACTCCTACTAGTGAATCTGATGTAACACACACCCATACAATGCGCACCACCCCGTGATGTTTTTCTCACTCCTACTAGTGAATCTGATGTAACACACACCCATACAATGCGCACCACCCCGTGATGTTTTTCTCACTCCTACTAGTGAATCTGATGTAACACACACCCATACAATGCGCACCACCCCGTGATGTTTTTCTCACTCCTACTAGTGAATCTGATGTAACACACACCCATACAATGCGCACCACCCCGTGATGTTTTTCTCACTCCTACTAGTGAATGTGATGTAACACACACCCATACAATGCGCACCACCCCGTGATGTTTTTCTCACTCCTGCTAGTGAATGTAATGTAACACACACCCATACAATGCGCACCACCCCGTGATGTTTTTCTCACTCCTGCTAGTGAATGTAATGTAACACACACCCATACAATGCGCACCACCCCGTGATGTTTTTCTCACTCCTGCTAGTGAATGTAATGTAACACACACCCATACAATGCGCACCACCCCGTGATGTTTTTCTCACTTCTACTAGTGAATCTAATGTAACACACACCCATACAATGCGCACCACCCCGTGATATTTTTCTCACTCCTACTAGTGAATCTAATGTAACACACACCCATACAAGGCGCACCACCCCGTGATGTTTATCTCACTCATACTAGTGAATCTAATGTAACACACACCCATACAATGCGCACCACCCCGTGATGTTTTTCTCACTGCTACTAGTGAATCTAATGTAACACACCCATACAATGCGCACCACCCCGTGATGTTTTTCTCACTGCTACTAGTGAATCTAATGTAACACACCCATACAATGCGCACCACCCCGTGATGTTTTTCTCACTGCTACTAGTGAATCTAATGTAACACACACCCATATAATGCGCACCACCCCGTGATGTTTTTCTCACTGCTACTAGTGAATCTAATGTAACACACACCCATACAATGCGCACCACCCCGTGATGTTTTTCTCACTCCTACTAGCGAATCTAATGTAACACACACCCATACAATGCGCACCACCCCGTGATGTTTTTCTCAATCCTACTAGTGAATCTAATGTAACACACACCCATACAATGCGCACCACCCCGTGATGTTTTTCTCACTGCTACTAGTGAATCTAATGTAACACACCCATACAATGCGCACCACCCCGTGATGTTTTTCTCACTGCTACTAGTGAATCTAATGTAACACACACCCATATAATGCGCACCACCCCGTGATGTTTTTCTCACTGCTACTAGTGAATCTAATGTAACACACACCCATACAATGCGCACCACCCCGTGATGTTTTTCTCACTCCTACTAGCGAATCTAATGTAACACACACCCATACAATGCGCACCACCCCGTGATGTTTTTCTCACCCCTACCAGTGAATGTAATGTAACACACACCCATACAAGGCGCACCACCCCGTGATGTTTTTCTCACACCTACCAGTGAATGTAATGTAACACACACCCATACAAGGCGCACCACCCCGTGATGTTTTTCTCACTCCTACCAGTGAATGTAATGTAACACACACCCATACAAGGCGCACCACCCCGTGATGTTTTTCTCACTCCTACCAGTGAATGTAATGTAACACACACCCATACAAGGCGCACCACCCCGTGATGTTTTTCTCACTCCTACTAGTGACTGTAATGTAACACACACCCATACAATTCGCACCACCCCGTGTTGTTTATCTCAGTCCTACTAGTGAATCTAATGTAACACACACCAATACAAGGCGCACCACCCCGTCATGTTTTTCTCACTCCTACTAGTGAATCTAACGTAACACACACCCATACAATGCGCACCACCCCGTGATGTTTTTCTCACTGCTACTAGTGAATCTAATGTAACACACACCCATACAATGCGCACCACCCCGTGATGTTTTTCTCACTCCTACTAGTGAATGTAATGTAACACACACCCATACAATGCGCACCACCCCGTGATGTTTTTCTCACTCCTACTAGTGAATCTAATGTAACACACACCCATACAAGGCGCACCACCCCGTGATGTTTTTCTCACTCCTACTAGTGAATGTAATGTAACACACAACCATACACTGCGCACCACCCCGTGATGATTTTCTCACTCCTACTAGTGAATCTAATGTAACACACACCCATACAAGGCCCACCACCCCGTGATGTTTTTCTCACCCCTGCTAGTGAATGTAATGTAACACACACCCATACAAGGCGCACCACCCCGTGATGTTTTTCTCACCCCTGCTAGTGAATGTAATGTAACACACACCCATACAAGGCGCACCACCCCGTGATGTTTTTCTCACCCCTACTAGTGAATGTAACGTAACACACACCCATACAAGGCGCACCACCCCTTGATGTTTTTCTCACACTTACCAGTGAATGTAATGTAACACACACCCATACAAGGCGCACCACCCCGTGATGTTTTTCTCACTCCTACCAGTGAATGTAATGTAACACACACCCATACAAGGCGCACCACCCCGTGATGTTTTTCTCACTCCTACTAGTGAATGTAATGTAACACACACCCATACAATTCGCACCACCCCGTGTTGTTTATCTTACTCCTACTAGTGAATCTAATGTAACACACACCCATACAAGGCGCACAACCCCGTCATGTTTTTCTCACTCCTACTAGTGAATCTAATGTAACACACACCCATACAAGGCGCACCACCCCGTGATGTTTTTCTCACTCCTACTAGTGAATCTAATGTAACACACACCCATACAAGGCGCACCACCCCGTGATGTTTTTCTCACTGCTACTAGTGAATCTAATGTAACACACACCCATACAATGCGCACCACCCCGTGATGTTTTTCTCACTCCTACTAGTGAATGTAATGTAACACACACCCATACAATGCGCACCACCACGTGATGTTTTTCTCACTCCTACTAGTGAATCTAATGTAACACACACCCATACAAGGCGCACCACCCCGTGATGTTTTTCTCACTGCTACTAGTGAATCTAATGTAACACACACCCATACAATGCGCACCACCCCGTGATGTTTTTCTCACTCCTACTAGTGAATCTAATGTAACACACACCCATACAATGCGCACCACCCCGTGATATTTTTCTCACTCCTACTAGTGAATCTAATGTAACACACACCCATACAATGCGCACCACCCCGTGATGTTTATCTCACTCCTACAAGTGAATCTAATGTAACACACACCCATACAATGCGCACCACCCCGTGATGTTTTTCTCACTCCTACTAGCGAATCTAATGTAACACACACCCATACAATGCGCACCACCCCGTGATGTTTTTCTCAATCCTACTAGTGAATCTAATGTAACACACACCCATACAATGCACACCACCCCGTGATGTTTTTCTCACTCCTACTAGTGAATCTAATGTAACACACACCCATACAATGCGCACCACCCTGTGATGTTTTTCTCACTCCTACTAGTGAATCTAATGTAACACACACCCATACAATGCGCACCACCCCGTGATGTTTTTCTCACTCCTACTAGTGAATCTAATGTAATACACACCCATACAATGCGCACCACCCCGTGATGTTTTTCTCACTCCTACTAGTGAATCTAATGTAACACACACCCATACAAGGCGCACCACCCCTTGATGTTTTTCTCACTCCTACTAGTGAATGTAATGTAACACACACCCATACAATGCGCACCACCCCGTGTTGTTTATCTCACTCCTACTAGTGAATGTAATGTAACACACACCCATACAATGCGCACCACCCCGTGATGTTTTTCTCACTCCTACTACTGAATCTAATGTAACACACACCGATACAATGCGCACCACCCCGTGATGTTTTTCTCACTCCTACTAGTGAATGTAATGTAACACACATCCATACAATGCGCACCACCCCGTGATGTTTTTCTCACTCCTACTCGTGAATGTAATGTAACACACACCCATACAATGCGCACCACCCCGTGATGTTTTTCTCACTCCTACTAGTGAATGTAATGTAACACACAACCATACACTGCGCACCACCCCGTGATGTTTTTCTCACTCCTACTAGTGAATGTAATGTAACACACACCCATACAATGCGCACCACCCCGTGATGTTTTTCTCACTCCTACTAGTGAATCTAATGTAACACACACCCATACAATGCGCACCACCCCGTGATGTTTTTCTCACTCCAACTAGTGAATGTAATGTAACACACACCCATACAATGCGCACCACCCCGTGATGTTTTTCTCACTCCTACTGGTGAATGTAATGTAACACACACCCATACAATGCGCACCACCCCGTGATGTTTTTCTCACTCCTACTGGTGAATCTAATGTAACACACACCCATACAATGCGCACCACCCCGTGATGTTTTTCTCACTCCTACTGGAGAATGTAATGTAACACACACCCATACAATGCGCACCACCCCGTGATGTTTTTCTCACTCCTACTGGAGAATGTAATGTAACACACACCCATACAATGCGCACCACCCCGTGATGTTTTTCTCACTCCTACTAGTGAATCTGATGTAACACACACCCATACAATGCGCACCACCCCGTGATGTTTTTCTCACTCCTACTAGTGAATCTGATGTAACACACACCCATACAATGCGCACCACCCCGTGATGTTTTTCTCACTCCTACTAGTGAATCTGATGTAACACACACCCATACAATGCGCACCACCCCGTGATGTTTTTCTCACTCCTACTAGTGAATCTGATGTAACACACACCCATACAATGCGCACCACCCCGTGATGTTTTTCTCACTCCTACTAGTGAATGTGATGTAACACACACCCATACAATGCGCACCACCCCGTGATGTTTTTCTCACTCCTGCTAGTGAATGTAATGTAACACACACCCATACAATGTGCACCACCCCGTGATGTTTTTCTCACTCCTGCTAGTGAATGTAATGTAACACACACCCATACAATGCGCACCACCCCGTGATGTTTTTCTCACTCCTGCTAGTGAATGTAATGTAACACACACCCATACAATGCGCACCACCCCGTGATGTTTTTCTCACTTCTACTAGTGAATCTAATGTAACACACACCCATACAATGCGCACCACCCCGTGATATTTTTCTCACTCCTACTAGTGAATCTAATGTAACACACACCCATACAAGGCGCACCACCCCGTGATGTTTATCTCACTCATACTAGTGAATCTAATGTAACACACACCCATACAATGCGCACCACCCCGTGATGTTTTTCTCACTGCTACTAGTGAATCTAATGTAACACACCCATACAATGCGCACCACCCCGTGATGTTTTTCTCACTGCTACTAGTGAATCTAATGTAACACACCCATACAATGCCCACCACCCCGTGATGTTTTTCTCACTGCTACTAGTGAATCTAATGTAACACACACCCATATAATGCGCACCACCCCGTGATGTTTTTCTCACTGCTACTAGTGAATCTAATGTAACACACACCCATACAATGCGCACCACCCCGTGATGTTTTTCTCACTCCTACTAGCGAATCTAATGTAACACACACCCATACAATGCGCACCACCCCGTGATGTTTTTCTCAATCCTACTAGTGAATCTAATGTAACACACACCCATACAATGCGCACCACCCCGTGATGTTTTTCTCACTGCTACTAGTGAATCTAATGTAACACACCCATACAATGCGCACCACCCCGTGATGTTTTTCTCACTGCTACTAGTGAATCTAATGTAACACACACCCATACAATGCGCACCACCCCGTGATGTTTTTCTCACTGGTGCTAGTGAATCTAATGTAACACACACCCATACAATGCGCACCACCCCGTGATGTTTTTCTCACTCCTACTAGCGAATCTAATGTAACACACACCCATACAATGCGCACCACCCCGTGATGTTTTTCTCACTCCTACTAGTGAATCTAATGTAACACACACCCATACAATGCGCACCACCCTGTGATGTTTTTCTCACTCCTACTAGTGAATCTAATGTAACACACACCCATACAATGCGCACCACCCCGTGATGTTTTTCTCACTCCTACTAGTGAATCTAATGTAATACACACCCATACAATGCGCACCACCCCGTGATGTTTTTCTCACTCCTACTAGTGAATCTAATGTAACACACACCCATACAAGGGGCACCACCCCGTGATGTTTTTCTCACTCCTACTAGTGAATGTAATGTAACACACACCCATACAATGCGCACCACCCCGTGATGTTTATCTCACTCCTACTAGTGAATGTAATGTAACACACACCCATACAATGCGCACCACCCCGTGATGTTTTTCTCACTCCTACTAGTGAATCTAATGTAACACACACCCATACAATGCGGACCACCCCGTGATGTTTTTCTCACTCCTACTAGTGAATCTAATGTAACACACACCCATACAATGCGCACCACCCCGTGATGTTTTTCTCACTCCTACTAGTGAATGTAATGTAACACACATCCATACAATGCGCACCACCCCGTGATGTTTTTCTCACTCCTACTCGTGAATGTAATGTAACACACACCCATACAATGCGCACCACCCCGTGATGTTTTTCTCACTCCTACTAGTGAATGTAATGTAACACACAACCATACACTGCGCACCACCCCGTGATGTTTTTCTCACACCTACTAGTGAATGTAATGTAACACACACCCATACAATGCGCACCACCCCGTGATGTTTTGCTCACTCCTACTAGTGAATGTAATGTAACACACACCCATACAATGCGCACCACCCCGTGATGTTTTTCTCACTCCAACTAGTGAATGTAATGTAACACACACCCATACAATGCGCACCAACCCGTGATGTTTTTCTCACTCCTGCTAGTGAATGTAATGTAACACACACCCATACAATGCGCACCACCCCGTGATGTTTTTCTCACTCCTACTAGTGAATGTAATGTAACACACACCCATACAATGCGCACCACCCCGTGATGTTTTTCTCACTCCTACTAGTGAATCTAATGTAACACACACCCATACAATGCGCACCACCCCGTGATGTTTTTCTCACTCCTACTGGTGAATGTAATGTAACACACACCCATACAATGCGCACCACCCCGTGATGTTTTTCTCACTCCTACTGGTGAATCTAATGTAACACACACCCATACAATGCGCACCACCCCGTGATGTTTTTCTCACTCCTACTGGAGAATGTAATGTAACACACACCCATACAATGCGCACCACCCCGTGATGTTTTTCTCACTCCTACTGGAGAATGTAATGTAACACACACCCATACAATGCGCACCCCCCCGTGATGTTTTTCTCACTCCTACTAGTGAATCTGATGTAACACACACCAATACAATGCGCACCACCCCGTGATGTTTTTCTCACTCCTACTAGTGAATCTGATGTAACACACACCCATACAATGCGCACCACCCCGTGATGTTTTTCTCACTCCTACTAGTGAATCTGATGTAACACACACCCATACAATGCGCACCACCCCGTGATGTTTTTCTCACTCCTACTAGTGAATCTGATGTAACACACACCCATACAATGCGCACCACCCCGTGATGTTTTTCTCACTCCTACTAGTGAATCTGATGTAACACACACCCATACAATGCGCACCACCCCGTGATGATTTTCTCACTCCTACTAGTGAATGTGATGTAACACACACCCATACAATGCGCACCACCCCGTGATGTTTTTCTCACTCCTGCTAGTGAATGTAATGTAACACACACCCATACAATGCGCACCACCCCGTGATGTTTTTCTCACTCCTGCTAGTGAATGTAATGTAACACACACCCATACAATGCGCACCACCCCGTGATGTTTTTCTCACTCCTGCTAGTGAATCTAATGTAACACACACCCATACAATGCGCACCACCCCGTGATGTTTTTCTCACTCCTGCTAGTGAATCTAATGTAACACACACCCATATAATGCGCACCACCCCGTGATGTTTTTCTCACTCCTGCTAGTGAATCTAATGTAACACACACCCATACAAGGCACACCACCCCGTGATGTTTTTCTCACCCCTGCTAGTGAATGTAATGTAACACACACCCATACAAGGCGCACCACCCCGTGATGTTTTTCTCACCCTTGCTAGTGAATGTAATGTAACACACACCCATACAAGGCGCACCACCCCGTGATGTTTTTCTCACCCCTACTAGTGAATGTAACGTAACACACACCCATACAAGGCGCACCACCCCTTGATGTTTTTCTCACACTTACCAGTGAATGTAATGTAACACACACCCATACAAGGCGCACCACCCCGTGATGTTTTTCTCACTCCTACTAGTGAATGTAATGTAACACACACCCATACAAGGCGCACCACCCCGTGATGTTTTTCTCACTCCTACTAGTGAATGTAATGTAACACACACCCATACAAGGCGCACCACCCCGTGTTGTTTATCTCACTCCTACTAGTGAATCTAATGTAACACACACCCATACAAGGCGCACCACCCCGTCATGTTTTTCTCACTCCTACTAGTGAATCTAATGTAACACACACCCATACAAGGCGCACCACCCCGTGATGTTTTTCTCACTCCTACTAGTGAATAATGTAACACACACCCATACAATGCGCACCACCCCGTGATGTTTTAATCACTCCCACTAGTGAATCTAATGTAACACACACCCATACAATGCGCACCACCCCGTGATGTTTTTCTCACTCCCACTAGTGAATCTAATGTAACACACACCCATACAATGCGCACCACCCCGTGATGTTTTTCTCACTCCCACTAGTGAATCTGATGTAACACACACCCATACAATGCGCACCACCCCGTGATGTTTTTCTCACTCCCACTAGTGAATCTAATGTAACACACACCCATACAATGCGCACCACCCCGTGATGTTTTTCTCACTCCCACTAGTGAATCTAATGTAACACACACCCATACAATGCGCACCACCCCGTGATGTTTTTCTCACTCCCACTAGTGAATCTAATGTAACACACACGCATACAATGCGCACCACCCCGTGATGTTTTTCTCACTCCCACTAGTGAATCTAATGTAACACACACCCATACAATGCGCACCACCCCGTGATGTTTTTCTCACTCCCACTAGTGAATCTAATGTCACACACACACATACAATGCGCACCACCCCGTGATGTTTTTCTCACTCCCACTAGTGAATGTAATGTAACACACACCCATGCAATTCGCACCACCCCGTGTTGTTTTTCTCACTGCTACTAGTGAATGTAATGTAACACACACCCATACAATGCGCACCACCCCGTGATGTTTTTCTCAATCCTACTAGTGAATCTAATGTAACACACACCCATACAATGTGCATCACCCCGTGATGTTTTTCTCACTCCTACTAGTGAATGTAATGTAACACACACCCATACAATGCGCACCACCCCGTGATGTTTTTCTCCCTGCTACTAGTGAATCTAATGTAACACACACCCATACAATGCGCACCACCCCGTGATGTTTTTCTCACTGCTACTAGTGAATCTAATGTAACACACACCCATACAATGCGCACCACCCCGTGATGTTTTTCTCACTGCTACTAGTGAATCTAATGTAACACACACCCATACAATGCGCACCACCCCGTGATGTTTTTCTCACTGCTACTAGTGAATCTAATGTAACACACACCCATACAATGCGCACCACCCCGTGATGTTTTTCTCACTGCTACTAGTGAATCTAATGTAACACACACCCATAAAATGCGCACCACCCCGTGATGTTTTTCTCACTCCTACTAGCGAATCTAATGTAACACACACCCATACAATGCGCACCACCCCGTGATGTTTTTCTCAATCCTACTAGTGAATCTAATGTAACACACACCCATACAATGCGCACCACCCCGTGATGTTTTTCTCACTCCTACTAGTGAATCTAATGTAACACACACCCATACAATGCGCACCACCCTGTGATGTTTTTCTCACTCCTACTAGTGAATCTAATGTAACACACACCCATACAATGCGCACCACCCCGTGATGTTTTTCTCACTCCTACTAGTGAATCTAATGTAATACACACCCATACAATGCGCACCACCCCGTGATGTTTTTCTCACTCCTACTAGTGAATCTAATGTAACACACACCCATACAAGGCGCACCACCCCGTGATGTTTTTCTCACTCCTACTAGTGAATGTAATGTAACACACACCCATACAATGCGCACCACCCCGTGATGTTTATCTCACTCCTACTAGTGAATGTAATGTAACACACACCCATACAATGCGGACCACCCCGTGATGTTTTTCTCACTCCTACTAGTGAATCTAATGTAACACACACCCATACAATGCGCACCACCCCGTGATGTTTTTCTCACTCCTACTAGTGAATGTAATGTAACACACATCCATACAATGCGCACCACCCCGTGATGTTTTTCTCACTCCTACTCGTGAATGTAATGTAACACACACCCATACAATGCGCACCACCCCGTGATGTTTTTCTCACTCCTACTAGTGAATGTAATGTAACACACAACCATACACTGCGCACCACCCCGTGATGTTTTTCTCACTCCTACTAGTGAATGTAATGTAACACACACCCATACAATGCGCACCACCCCGTGATGTTTTGCTCACTCCTACTAGTGAATGTAATGTAACACACACCCATACAATGCGCACCACCCCGTGATGTTTTTCTCACTCCAACTAGTGAATGTAATGTAACACACACCCATACAATGCGCACCACCCCGTGATGTTTTTCTCACTCCTACTAGTGAATGTAATGTAACACACACCCATACAATGCGCACCACCCCGTGATGTTTTTCTCACTCCTACTAGTGAATGTAATGTAACACACACCCATACAATGCGCACCACCCCGTGATGTTTTTCTCACTCCTACTAGTGAATCTAATGTAACACACACCCATACAATGCGCACCACCCCGTGATGTTTTTCTCACTCCTACTGGTGAATGTAATGTAACACACACCCATACAATGCGCACCACCCCGTGATGTTTTTCTCACTCCTACTGGTGAATCTAATGTAACACACACCCATACAATGCGCACCACCCCGTGATGTTTTTCTCACTCCTACTGGAGAATGTAATGTAACACACACCCATACAATGCGCACCACCCCGTGATGTTTTTCTCACTCCTACTGGAGAATGTAATGTAACACACACCCATACAATGCGCACCACCCCGTGATGTTTTTCTCACTCCTACTAGTGAATCTGATGTAACACACACCCATACAATGCGCACCACCCCGTGATGTTTTTCTCACTCCTACTAGTGAATGTAATGTAACACACACCCATACAATGCGCACCACCACGTGATGTTTTTCTCACTCCTACTAGTGAATCTAATGTAACACACACCCATACAAGGCGCACCACCCCGTGATGTTTTTCTCACTGCTACTAGTGAATCTAATGTAACACACACCCATACAATGCGCACCACCCCGCGATGTTTTTCTCACTCCTACTAGTGAATCTAATGTAACACACACCCATACAATGCGCACCACCCCGTGATATTTTTCTCACTCCTACTAGTGAATCTAATGTAACACACACCCATACAATGCGCACCACCCCGTGATGTTTATCTCACTCCTACTAGTGAATCTAATGTAACACACACCCATACAATGCGCACCACCCCGTGATGTTTTTCTCACTCCTACTAGCGAATCTAATGTAACACACACCCATACAATGCGCACCACCCCGTGATGTTTTTCTCAATCCTACTAGTGAATCTAATGTAACACACACCCATACAATGCACACCACCCCGTGATGTTTTTCTCACTCCTACTAGTGAATCTAATGTAACACACACCCATACAATGCGCACCACCCTGTGATGTTTTTCTCACTCCTACTAGTGAATCTAATGTAACACACACCCATACAATGCGCACCACCCCGTGATGTTTTTCTCACTCCTACTAGTGAATCTAATGTAATACACACCCATACAATGCGCACCACCCCGTGATGTTTTTCTCACTCCTACTAGTGAATCTAATGTAACACACACCCATACAAGGCGCACCACCCCTTGATGTTTTTCTCACTCCTACTAGTGAATGTAATGTAACACACACCCATACAATGCGCACCACCCCGTGTTGTTTATCTCACTCCTACTAGTGAATGTAATGTAACACACACCCATACAATGCGCACCACCCCGTGATGTTTTTCTCACTCCTACTAGTGAATCTAATGTAACACACACCGATACAATGCGCACCACCCCGTGATGTTTTTCTCACTCCTACTAGTGAATGTAATGTAACACACATCCATACAATGCGCACCACCCCGTGATGTTTTTCTCACTCCTACTCGTGAATGTAATGTAACACACACCCATACAATGCGCACCACCCCGTGATGTTTTTCTCACTCCTACTAGTGAATGTAATGTAACACACAACCATACACTGCGCACCACCCCGTGATGTTTTTCTCACTCCTACTAGTGAATGTAATGTAACACACACCCATACAATGCGCACCACCCCGTGATGTTTTTCTCACTCCTACTAGTGAATCTAATGTAACACACACCCATACAATGCGCACCACCCCGTGATGTTTTTCTCACTCCAACTAGTGAATGTAATGTAACACACACCCATACAATGCGCACCACCCCGTGATGTTTTTCTCACTCCTACTGGTGAATGTAATGTAACACACACCCATACAATGCGCACCACCCCGTGATGTTTTTCTCACTCCTACTGGTGAATCTAATGTAACACACACCCATACAATGCGCACCACCCCGTGATGTTTTTCTCACTCCTACTGGAGAATGTAATGTAACACACACCCATACAATGCGCACCACCCCGTGATGTTTTTCTCACTCCTACTGGAGAATGTAATGTAACACACACCCATACAATGCGCACCACCCCGTGATGTTTTTCTCACTCCTACTAGTGAATCTGATGTAACACACACCCATACAATGCGCACCACCCCGTGATGTTTTTCTCACTCCTACTAGTGAATCTGATGTAACACACACCCATACAATGCGCACCACCCCGTGATGTTTTTCTCACTCCTACTAGTGAATCTGATGTAACACACACCCATACAATGCGCACCACCCCGTGATGTTTTTCTCACTCCTACTAGTGAATCTGATGTAACACACACCCATACAATGCGCACCACCCCGTGATGTTTTTCTCACTCCTACTAGTGAATGTGATGTAACACACACCCATACAATGCGCACCACCCCGTGATGTTTTTCTCACTCCTGCTAGTGAATGTAATGTAACACACACCCATACAATGCGCACCACCCCGTGATGTTTTTCTCACTCCTGCTAGTGAATGTAATGTAACACACACCCATACAATGCGCACCACCCCGTGATGTTTTTCTCACTCCTGCTAGTGAATGTAATGTAACACACACCCATACAATGCGCACCACCCCGTGATGTTTTTCTCACTTCTACTAGTGAATCTAATGTAACACACACCCATACAATGCGCACCACCCCGTGATATTTTTCTCACTCCTACTAGTGAATCTAATGTAACACACACCCATACAAGGCGCACCACCCCGTGATGTTTATCTCACTCATACTAGTGAATCTAATGTAACACACACCCATACAATGCGCACCACCCCGTGATGTTTTTCTCACTGCTACTAGTGAATCTAATGTAACACACCCATACAATGCGCACCACCCCGTGATGTTTTTCTCACTGCTACTAGTGAATCTAATGTAACACACCCATACAATGCGCACCACCCCGTGATGTTTTTCTCACTGCTACTAGTGAATCTAATGTAACACACACCCATATAATGCGCACCACCCCGTGATGTTTTTCTCACTGCTACTAGTGAATCTAATGTAACACACACCCATACAATGCGCACCACCCCGTGATGTTTTTCTCACTCCTACTAGCGAATCTAATGTAACACACACCCATACAATGCGCACCACCCCGTGATGTTTTTCTCAATCCTACTAGTGAATCTAATGTAACACACACCCATACAATGCGCACCACCCCGTGATGTTTTTCTCACTGCTACTAGTGAATCTAATGTAACACACCCATACAATGCGCACCACCACGTGATGTTTTTCTCACTGCTACTAGTGAATCTAATGTAACACACACCCATACAATGCGCACCACCCCGTGATGTTTTTCTCACTGGTGCTAGTGAATCTAATGTAACACACAGCCATACAATGCGCACCACCCCGTGATGTTTTTCTCACTCCTACTAGCGAATCTAATGTAACACACACCCATACAATGCGCACCACCCCGTGATGTTTTTCTCACTCCTACTAGTGAATCTAATGTAACACACACCCATACAATGCGCACCACCCTGTGATGTTTTTCTCACTCCTACTAGTGAATCTAATGTAACACACACCCATACAATGCGCACCACCCCGTGATGTTTTTCTCACTCCTACTAGTGAATCTAATGTAATACACACCCATACAATGCGCACCACCCCGTGATGTTTTTCTCACTCCTACTAGTGAATCTAATGTAACACACACCCATACAAGGGGCACCACCCCGTGATGTTTTTCTCACTCCTACTAGTGAATGTAATGTAACACACACCCATACAATGCGCACCACCCCGTGATGTTTATCTCACTCCTACTAGTGAATGTAATGTAACACACACCCATACAATGCGCACCACCCCGTGATGTTTTTCTCACTCCTACTAGTGAATCTAATGTAACACACACCCATACAATGCGGACCACCCCGTGATGTTTTTCTCACTCCTACTAGTGAATCTAATGTAACACACACCCATACAATGCGCACCACCCCGTGATGTTTTTCTCACTCCTACTAGTGAATGTAATGTAACACACATCCATACAATGCGCACCACCCCGTGATGTTTTTCTCACTCCTACTCGTGAATGTAATGTAACACACACCCATACAATGCGCACCACCCCGTGATGTTTTTCTCACTCCTACTAGTGAATGTAATGTAACACACAACCATACACTGCGCACCACCCCGTGATGTTTTTCTCACACCTACTAGTGAATGTAATGTAACACACACCCATACAATGCGCACCACCCCGTGATGTTTTGCTCACTCCTACTAGTGAATGTAATGTAACACACACCCATACAATGCGCACCACCCCGTGATGTTTTTCTCACTCCAACTAGTGAATGTAATGTAACACACACCCATACAATGCGCACCAACCCGTGATGTTTTTCTCACTCCTACTAGTGAATGTAATGTAACACACACCCATACAATGCGCACCACCCCGTGATGTTTTTCTCACTCCTACTAGTGAATGTAATGTAACACACACCCATACAATGCGCACCACCCCGTGATGTTTTTCTCACTCCTACTAGTGAATCTAATGTAACACACACCCATACAATGCGCACCACCCCGTGATGTTTTTCTCACTCCTACTGGTGAATGTAATGTAACACACACCCATACAATGCGCACCACCCCGTGATGTTTTTCTCACTCCTACTGGTGAATCTAATGTAACACACACCCATACAATGCGCACCACCCCGTGATGTTTTTCTCACTCCTACTGGAGAATGTAATGTAACACACACCCATACAATGCGCACCACCCCGTGATGTTTTTCTCACTCCTACTGGAGAATGTAATGTAACACACACCCATACAATGCGCACCACCCCGTGATGTTTTTCTCACTCCTACTAGTGAATCTGATGTAACACACACCCATACAATGCGCACCACCCCGTGATGTTTTTCTCACTCCTACTAGTGAATCTGATGTAACACACACCCATACAATGCGCACCACCCCGTGATGTTTTTCTCACTCCTACTAGTGAATCTGATGTAACACACACCCATACAATGCGCACCACCCCGTGATGTTTTTCTCACTCCTACTAGTGAATCTGATGTAACACACACCCATACAATGCGCACCACCCCGTGATGATTTTCTCACTCCTACTAGTGAATGTGATGTAACACACACCCATACAATGCGCACCACCCCGTGATGTTTTTCTCACTCCTGCTAGTGAATGTAATGTAACACACACCCATACAATGCGCACCACCCCGTGATGTTTTTCTCACTCCTGCTAGTGAATGTAATGTAACACACACCCATACAATGCGCACCACCCCGTGATGTTTTTCTCACTCCTGCTAGTGAATCTAATGTAACACACACCCATACAATGCGCACCACCCCGTGATGTTTTTCTCACTCCTGCTAGTGAATCTAATGTAACACACACCCATATAATGCGCACCACCCCGTGATGTTTTTCTCACTCCTGCTAGTGAATCTAATGTAACACACACCCATACAAGGCACACCACCCCGTGATGTTTTTCTCACCCCTGCTAGTGAATGTAATGTAACACACACCCATACAAGGCGCACCACCCCGTGATGTTTTTCTCACCCTTGCTAGTGAATGTAATGTAACACACACCCATACAAGGCGCACCACCCCGTGATGTTTTTCTCACCCCTACTAGTGAATGTAACGTAACACACACCCATACAAGGCGCACCACCCCTTGATGTTTTTCTCACACTTACCAGTGAATGTAATGTAACACACACCCATACAAGGCGCACCACCCCGTGATGTTTTTCTCACTCCTACTAGTGAATGTAATGTAACACACACCCATACAAGGCGCACCACCCCGTGATGTTTTTCTCACTCCTACTAGTGAATGTAATGTAACACACACCCATACAAGGCGCACCACCCCGTGTTGTTTATCTCACTCCTACTAGTGAATCTAATGTAACACACACCCATACAAGGCGCACCACCCCGTCATGTTTTTCTCACTCCTACTAGTGAATCTAATGTAACACACACCCATACAAGGCGCACCACCCCGTGATGTTTTTCTCACTCCTACTAGTGAATAATGTAACACACACCCATACAATGCGCACCACCCCGTGATGTTTTAATCACTCCCACTAGTGAATCTAATGTAACACACACCCATACAATGCGCACCACCCCGTGATGTTTTTCTCACTCCCACTAGTGAATCTAATGTAACACACACCCATACAATGCGCACCACCCCGTGATGTTTTTCTCACTCCCACTAGTGAATCTGATGTAACACACACCCATACAATGCGCACCACCCCGTGATGTTTTTCTCACTCCCACTAGTGAATCTAATGTAACACACACCCATACAATGCGCACCACCCCGTGATGTTTTTCTCACTCCCACTAGTGAATCTAATGTAACACACACCCATACAATGCGCACCACCCCGTGATGTTTTTCTCACTCCCACTAGTGAATCTAATGTAACACACACCCATACAATGCGCACCACCCCGTGATGTTTTTCTCACTCCCACTAGTGAATCTAATGTAACACACACCCATACAATGCGCACCACCCCGTGATGTTTTTCTCACTCCCACTAGTGAATCTAATGTCACACACACACATACAATGCGCACCACCCCGTGATGTTTTTCTCACTCCCACTAGTGAATGTAATGTAACACACACCCATGCAATGCGCACCACCCCGTGTTGTTTTTCTCACTGCTACTAGTGAATGTAATGTAACACACACCCATACAATGCGCACCACCCCGTGATGTTTTTCTCACTCCTACTAGTGAATCTAATGTAACACACACCCATACAATGTGCATCACCCCGTGATGTTTTTCTCACTCCTACTAGTGAATGTAATGTAACACACACCCATACAATGCGCACCACCCCGTGATGTTTTTCTCCCTGCTACTAGTGAATCTAATGTAACACACACCCATACAATGCGCACCACCCCGTGATGTTTTTCTCACTGCTACTAGTGAATCTAATGTAACACACACCCATACAATGCGCACCACCCCGTGATGTTTTTCTCACTGCTACTAGTGAATCTAATGTAACACACACCCATACAATGCGCACCACCCCGTGATGTTTTTCTCACTGCTACTAGTGAATCTAATGTAACACACACCCATACAATGCGCACCACCCCGTGATGTTTTTCTCACTGCTACTAGTGAATCTAATGTAACACACACCCATAAAATGCGCACCACCCCGTGATGTTTTTCTCACTCCTACTAGCGAATCTAATGTAACACACACCCATACAATGCGCACCACCCCGTGATGTTTTTCTCAATCCTACTAGTGAATCTAATGTAACACACACCCATACAATGCGCACCACCCCGTGATGTTTTTCTCACTCCTACTAGTGAATCTAATGTAACACACACCCATACAATGCGCACCACCCTGTGATGTTTTTCTCACTCCTACTAGTGAATCTAATGTAACACACACCCATACAATGCGCACCACCCCGTGATGTTTTTCTCACTCCTACTAGTGAATCTAATGTAATACACACCCATACAATGCGCACCACCCCGTGATGTTTTTCTCACTCCTACTAGTGAATCTAATGTAACACACACCCATACAAGGCGCACCACCCCGTGATGTTTTTCTCACTCCTACTAGTGAATGTAATGTAACACACACCCATACAATGCGCACCACCCCGTGATGTTTATCTCACTCCTACTAGTGAATGTAATGTAACACACACCCATACAATGCGGACCACCCCGTGATGTTTTTCTCACTCCTACTAGTGAATCTAATGTAACACACACCCATACAATGCGCACCACCCCGTGATGTTTTTCTCACTCCTACTAGTGAATGTAATGTAACACACATCCATACAATGCGCACCACCCCGTGATGTTTTTCTCACTCCTACTCGTGAATGTAATGTAACACACACCCATACAATGCGCACCACCCCGTGATGTTTTTCTCACTCCTACTAGTGAATGTAATGTAACACACAACCATACACTGCGCACCACCCCGTGATGTTTTTCTCACTCCTACTAGTGAATGTAATGTAACACACACCCATACAATGCGCACCACCCCGTGATGTTTTGCTCACTCCTACTAGTGAATGTAATGTAACACACACCCATACAATGCGCACCACCCCGTGATGTTTTTCTCACTCCAACTAGTGAATGTAATGTAACACACACCCATACAATGCGCACCACCCCGTGATGTTTTTCTCACTCCTACTAGTGAATGTAATGTAACACACACCCATACAATGCGCACCACCCCGTGATGTTTTTCTCACTCCTACTAGTGAATGTAATGTAACACACACCCATACAATGCGCACCACCCCGTGATGTTTTTCTCACTCCTACTAGTGAATCTAATGTAACACACACCCATACAATGCGCACCACCCCGTGATGTTTTTCTCACTCCTACTGGTGAATGTAATGTAACACACACCCATACAATGCGCACCACCCCGTGATGTTTTTCTCACTCCTACTGGTGAATCTAATGTAACACACACCCATACAATGCGCACCACCCCGTGATGTTTTTCTCACTCCTACTGGAGAATGTAATGTAACACACACCCATACAATGCGCACCACCCCGTGATGTTTTTCTCACTCCTACTGGAGAATGTAATGTAACACACACCCATACAATGCGCACCACCCCGTGATGTTTTTCTCACTCCTACTAGTGAATCTGATGTAACACACACCCATACAATGCGCACCACCCCGTGATGTTTTTCTCACTCCTACTAGTGAATCTGATGTAACACACACCCATACAATGCGCACCACCCCGTGATGTTTTTCTCACTCCTACTAGTGAATCTGATGTAACACACACCCATACAATGCGCACCACCCCGTGATGTTTTTCTCACTCCTACTAGTGAATCTGATGTAACACACACCCATACAATGCGCACCACCCCGTGATGTTTTTCTCACTCCTACTAGTGAATCTGATGTAACACACACCCATACAATGCGCACCACCCCGTGATGATTTTCTCACTCCTACTAGTGAATGTGATGTAACACACACCCATACAATGCGCACCACCCCGTGATGTTTTTCTCACTCCTGCTAGTGAATGTAATGTAACACACACCCATACAATGCGCACCACCCCGTGATGTTTTTCTCACTCCTGCTAGTGAATGAAATGTAACACACACCCATACAATGCGCACCACCCCGTGATGTTTTTCTCACTCCTGCTAGTGAATCTAATGTAACACACACCCATACAATGCGCACCACCCCGTGATGTTTTTCTCACTCCTGCTAGTGAATCTAATGTAACACACACCCATACAATGCGCACCACCCCGTGATGTTTTTCTCACTCCTGCTAGTGAATCTAATGTAACACACACCCATACAAGGCGCACCACCCCGTGATGTTTTTCTCACCCCTGCTAGTGAATGTAATGTAACACACACCCATACAAGGCGCACCACCCCGTGATGTTTTTCTCACCCCTGCTAGTGAATGTAATGTAACACACACCCATACAAGGCGCACCACCCCGTGATGTTTTTCTCACCCCTACTAGTGAATGTAACGTAACACACACCCATACAAGGCGCACCACCCCTTGATGTTTTTCTCACACTTACCAGTGAATGTAATGTAACACACACCCATACAAGGCGCACCACCCCGTGATGTTTTTCTCACTCCTACTAGTGAATGTAATGTAACACACACCCATACAAGGCGCACCACCCCGTGATGTTTTTCTCACTCCTACTAGTGAATGTAATGTAACACACACCCATACAAGGCGCACCACCCCGTGTTGTTTATCTCACTCCTACTAGTGAATCTAATGTAACACACACCCATACAAGGCGCACCACCCCGTCATGTTTTTCTCACTCCTACTAGTGAATCTAATGTAACACACCCATACAAGGCGCACCACCCCGTGATGTTTTTCTCACTCCTACTAGTGAATAATGTAACACACACCCATACAATGCGCACCACCCCGTGATGTTTTAATCACTCCCACTAGTGAATCTAATGTAACACACACCCATACAATGCGCACCACCCCTGATGTTTTTCTCACTCCCACTAATGAATCTGATGTAACACACACCCATACAATGCGCACCACCCCGTGATGTTTTTCTCACTCCCACTAGTGAATCTGATGTAACACACACCCATACAATGCGCACCACCCCGTGATGTTTTTCTCACTCCCACTAGTGAATCTAATGTAACACACACCCATACAATGCGCACCACCCCGTGATGTTTTTCTCACTCCCACTAGTGAATCTAATGTAACACACACCCATACAATGCGCACCACCCCGTGATGTTTTTCTCACTCCCACTAGTGAATCTAATGTAACACACACCCATACAATGCGCACCACCCCGTGATGTTTTTCTCACTCCCACTAGTGAATCTAATGTAACACACACCCATACAATGCGCACCACCCCGTGATGTTTTTCTCACTCCCACTAGTGAATCTAATGTCACAAACACACATACAATGCGCACCACCCCGTGATGTTTTTCTCACTCCCACTAGTGAATGAAATGTAACACACACCCATGCAATGCGCACCACCCCGTGTTGTTTTTCTCACTGCTACTAGTGAATGTAATGTAACACACACCCATACAATGCGCACCACCCCGTGATGTTTTTCTCACACTTACCAGTGTATGTAATGTAACACACACCCATACAAGGCGCACCACCCCGTGATGTTTTTCTCACTCCTACTAGTGAATGTAATGTAACACACACCCATACAAGGCGCACCACCCCGTGATGTTTTTCTCACTCCTACTAGTGAATGTAATGTAACACACACCCATACAAGGCGCACCACCCCGTGTTGTTTATCTCACTCCTACTAGTGAATCTAATGTAACACACACCCATACAAGGCGCACCACCCCGTCATGTTTTTCTCACTCCTACTAGTGAATCTAATGTAACACACACCCATACAAGGCCCACCACCCCGTGATGTTTTTCTCACTCCTACTAGTGAATAATGTAACACACACCCATACAATGCGCACCACCCCGTGATGTTTTAATCACTCCCACTAGTGAATCTAATGTAACACACACCCATACAATGCGCACCACCCCGTGATGTTTTTCTCACTCCCACTAGTGAATCTAATGTAACACACACCCATACAATGCGCACCACCCCGTGATGTTTTTCTCACTCCCACTAGTGAATCTGATGTAACACACACCCATACAATGCGCACCACCCCGTGATGTTTTTCTCACTCCCACTAGTGAATCTAATGTAACACACACCCATACAATGCGCACCACCCCGTGATGTTTTTCTCACTCCCACTAGTGAATCTAATGTAACACACACCCATACAATGCGCACCACCCCGTGATGTTTTTCTCACTCCCACTAGTGAATCTAATGTAACACACACCCATACAATGCGCACCACCCCGTGATGTTTTTCTCACTCCCACTAGTGAATCTAATGTAACACACACCCATACAATGCGCACCACCCCGTGATGTTTTTCTCACTCCCACTAGTGAATCTAATGTCACACACACACATACAATGCGCACCACCCCGTGATGTTTTTCTCACTCCCAATAGTGAATGTAATGTAACACACACCCATGCAATGCGCACCACCCCGTGTTGTTTTTCTCACTGCTACTAGTGAATGTAATGTAACACACACCCATACAATGCGCACCACCCCGTGATGTTTTTCTCACTCCTACTAGTGAATCTAATGTAACACACACCCATACAATGTGCATCACCCGTGATGTTTTTCTCACTCCTACTAGTGAATGTAATGTAACACACACCCATACAATGCGCACCACCCCGTGATGTTTTTCTCCCTGCTACTAGTGAATCTAATGTAACACACACCCATACAATGCGCACCACCCCGTGATGTTTTTCTCACTGCTACTAGTGAATCTAATGTAACACACACCCATACAATGCGCACCACCCCGTGATGTTTTTCTCACTGCTACTAGTGAATCTAATGTAACACACACCCATACATGCGCACCACCCCGTGATGTTTTTCTCACTGCTACTAGTGAATCTAATGTAACACACACCCATACAATGCGCACCACCCCGTGATGTTTTTCTCACTGCTACTAGTGAATGTAATGTAACACACACCCATACAATGCGCACCACCCCGTGATGTTTTTCTCACTGCTACTAGTGAATGTAATGTAACACACACCCATACAATGCGCACCACCCCGTGATGTTTTTCTCACTCCTGCTAGTGAATGTAATGTACACACACCCATACAATGCGCACCACCCCGTGATGTTTTTCTCACTCCTGCTAGTGAATCTAATGTAACACACACCCATACAATGCGCACCACCCCGTGATGTTTTTCTCACTCCTGCTAGTGAATCTAATGTAACACACACCCATACAAGGCGCACCACCCCGTGATGTTTTTCTCACCCTGCTAGTGAATGTAATGTAACACACACCCATACAAGGCGCACCACCCCGTGATGTTTTTCTCACCCCTACTAGTGAATGTAACGTAACACACACCCATACAAGGCGCACCAGCCCTTGATGTTTTTCTCACACTTACCAGTGAATGTATGTAACACACACCCATACAAGGCGCACCACCCCGTGATGTTTTTCTCACTCCTACTAGTGAATGTAATGTAACACACACCCATACAAGGCGCACCACCCCGTGATGTTTTTCTCACTCCTACTAGTGAATGTAATGTAACACACACCCATACAAGGCGCACCACCCCGTGTTGTTTATCTCACTCCTACTAGTGAATCTAATGTAACACACACCCATACAAGGCGCCACCACCCCGTCATGTTTTTCTCACTCCTACTAGTGAATCTAATGTAACACACACCCATACAAGGCGCACCACCCCGTGATGTTTTTCTCACTCCTACTAGTGAATAATGTAACACACACCCATACAATGCGCACCACCCCGTGATGTTTTAATCACTCCCACTAGTGAATCTAATGTAACACACACCCATACAATGCGCACCACCGCGTGATGTTTTTCTCACTCCCACTAATGAATCTGATGTAACACACACCCATACAATGCGCACCACCCCGTGATGTTTTCTCACTCCCACTAGTGAATCTGATGTAACACACACCCATACAATGCGCACCACCCCGTGATGTTTTTCTCACTCCCACTAGTGAATCTAATGTAACACACACCCATACAATGCGCACCACCCCGTGATGTTTTTCTCACTCCCACTAGTGAATCTAATGTAACACACACCCATACAATGCGCACCACCCCGTGATGTTTTTCTCACTCCCACTAGTGGAATCTAATGTAACACACACCCATACAATGCGCACCACCCCGTGATGTTTTTCTCACTCCCACTAGTGAATCTAATGTAACACACACCCATACAATGCGCACCACCCCGTGATGTTTTTCTCACTCCCACTAGTGAATCTAATGTCACACACACACATACAATGCACACCACCCCGTGATGTTTTTCTCACTCCCACTAGTGAATGTAATGTAACACACACCCATGCAATGCGCACCACCCCGTGTTGTTTTTCTCACTGCTACTAGTGAATGTAATGTAACACACACCCATACAATGCGCACCACCCCGTGATGTTTTTCTCACACTTACCAGTGAATGTAATGTAACACACACCCATACAAGGCGCACCACCCCGTGATGTTTTTCTCACTCCTACTAGTGAATGTAATGTAACACACACCCATACAAGGCGCACCACCCCGTGATGTTTTTTCTCACTCCTACTAGTGAATGTAATGTAACACACACCCATACAAGGCGCACCACCCCGTGTTGTTTATCTCACTCCTACTAGTGAATCTAATGTAACACACACCCATACAAGGCGCACCACCCCGTCATGTTTTTCTCACTCCTACTAGTGAATCTAATGTAACACACACCCATACAAGGCCACCACCCCCTGATGTTTTTCTCACTCCTACTAGTGAATAATGTAACACACACCCATACAATGCGCACCACCCCGTGATGTTTTAATCACTCCCACTAGTGAATCTAATGTAACACACACCCATACAATGCGCACCACCCCGTGATGTTTTCTCACTCCCACTAGTGAATCTAATGTAACACACACCCATACAATGCGCACCACCCCGTGATGTTTTTCTCACTCCCACTAGTGAATCTGATGTAACACACACCCATACAATGCGCACCACCCCGTGATGTTTTTCTCACTCCCACTAGTGAATCTAAATGTAACACACACCCATACAATGCGCACCACCCCGTGATGTTTTTCTCACTCCCACTAGTGAATCTAATGTGACACACACCCATACAATGCGCACCACCCCGTGATGTTTTTCTCACTCCCACTAGTGAATCTAATGTAACACACACCCATACAATGCGCACCACCCCGTGATGTTTTTCTCACTCCCACTAGTGAATCTAATGTCACACACACACATACAATGCGCACCACCCCGTGATGTTTTTCTCACTCCCAATAGTGAATGTAATGTAACACACACCCATGCAATGCGCACCACCCCGTGTTGTTTTTCTCACTGCTACTAGTGAATGTAATGTAACACACACCCATACAATGCGCACCACCCCGTGATGTTTTTCTCACTCCTACTAGTGAATCTAATGTAACACACACCCATACAATGTGCATCACCCCGTGATGTTTTTCTCACTCCTACTAGTGAATGTAATGTAACACACACCCATACAATGCGCACCACCCCGTGATGTTTTTCTCCCTGCTACTAGTGAATCTAATGTAACACACACCCATACAATGCGCACCACCCCGTGATGTTTTTCTCACTGCTACTAGTGAATCTAATGTAACACACACCCATACAATGCGCACCACCCCGTGATGTTTTTCTCACTGCTACTAGTGAATCTAATGTAACACACACCCATACAATGCGCACCACCCCGTGATGTTTTTCTCACTGCTACTAGTGAATCTAATGTAACACACACCCATACAATGCGCACCACCCCGTGATGTTTTTCTCACTGCTACTAGTGAATGTAATGTAACACACACCCATACAATGCGCACCACCCCGTGATGTTTTTCTCACTGCTACTACTGTATGTATTGTAACACACACCCATACAATGCGCACCACCCCGTGATGTTTTTCTCACTCCTACTAGTGAATCTAATGTAACACACACCCATACAATGCGCACCACCCCGTGATGTTTTTCTCACTCCTACTAGTGAATCTAATGTAATACACAGCCATACAATGCGCACCACCCCGTGATGTTTATCTCACTCCTACTAGTGAATCTAATGTAACATACACCCATACAATGCGCACCACCCCGTGATGTTTTTCTCACTCCCACTAGTGAATCTAATGTAACACACACCCATACAATGCGCACCACCCCGTGATGTTTTTCTCACTCCTACTAGTGAATCTAATGTAACACACACCCATACAATGCGCACCACCCCGTGATGTTTTTCTCACTCCCACTAGTGAATCTAATGTAACACACACCCATGCAATGTGCACCACCCCGTGATGTTTTTCTCACTGCTACTAGTGAATGTAATGTAACACACACCCATACAATGCGCACCACCCCGTGATGTTTTTCTCACTGCTACTATTGAATCTAATGTAACACACACCCATACGATGCGCATCACCCCGTGATGTTTTTCTCACTCCTACTAGTGAAAGTAATGTAACACACACCCATACAATGCGCACCACCCCGTGATGTTTTTCTCACTGCTACCAGTGAATCTAATGTAACACACACCCATACAATGCGCACCACCCCGTGAAGTTTTTCTCACTGCTACTAGTGAATCTAATGTAACACACACCCATACAATGCGCACCACCCCGTGATGTTTTTCTCACTGCTACTAGTGAATCTAATGTAACACACACCCATACAATGCGCACCACCCCGTGATGTTTTTCTCACTGCTACTGGTGAATCTAATGTAACACACACCCATACAATGCGCACCACCCCGTGATGTTTTTCTCACTGCTACTGGTGAATCTAATGTAACACACACCCATACAATGCGCACCACCATGTGATGTTTTTCTCACTGCTACTAGTGAATCTAATGTAACACACACCCATACAATGCGCACGACCCCGTGATGTTTTTCTCACTGCTACTAGTGAATGTAATGTAACACACACCCATACAATGCGCACCACCCCGTGATGTTTTTCTCACTGCTACTAGTGTATGTATTGTAACACACACCCATACAATGCGCACCACCCCGTGATGTTTATCTCACTCCTACTAGTGAATGTAATGTAACACACACCCATACAATGCGCACCACCCCGTGATGTTTTTCTCACTCCTACTAGTGAATCTAATGTAACACACACCCATACAATGCGCACCACCCCGTGATGTTTTTCTCACTCCTACTAGTGAATCTAATGTAATACACAGCCATACAATGCGCACCACCCCGTGATGTTTTTCTCACTCCTACTAGTGAATCTAATGTAACATACACCCATACAATGCGCACCACCCCGTGATGTTTTTCTCACTCCCACTAGTGAATCTAATGTAACACACACCCATACAATCCGCACCACCCCGTGATGTTTTTCTCACTCCTACTAGTGAATCTAATGTAACACACACCCATACAATGCGCACCACCCCGTGATGTTTTTCTCACTCCCACTAGTGAATCTAATGTAACACACACCCATGCAATGTGCACCACCCCGTGATGTTTTTCTCACTGCTACTAGTGAATGTAATGTAACAAACACCCATACAATGCGCACCACCCCGTGATGTTTTTCTCACTGCTACTATTGAATCTAATGTAACACACACCCATACGATGCGCATCACCCCGTGATGTTTTTCTCACTCCTACTAGTGAAAGTAATGTAACACACACCCATACAATGCGCACCACCCCGTGATGTTTTTCTCACTGCTACTAGTGAATCTAATGTAACACACACCCATACAATGCGCACCACCCCGTGAAGCTTTTCTCACTGCTACTAGTGAATCTAATGTAACACACACCCATACAATGCGCACCACCCCGTGATGTTTTTCTCACTGCTACTATTGAATCTAATGTAACACACACCCATACAATGCGCACCACCCCGTGATGTTTTTCTCACTGCTACTGGTGAATCTAATGTAACACACACCCATACAATGCGCACCACCCCGTGATGTTTTTCTCACTGCTACTGGTGAATCTAATGTAACACACACCCATACAATGCGCACCACCATGTGATGTTTTTCTCACTGCTACTAGTGAATCTAATGTAAAACACACCCATACAATGCGCACGACCCCGTGATGTTTTTCTCACTGCTACTAGTGAATGTAATGTAACACACACCCATACAATGCGCACCACCCCGTGATGTTTTTCTCACTGCTACTAGTGTATGTATTGTAACACACACCCATACAATGCGCACCACTCCGTGATGTTTATCTCAATCCTACTAGTGAATGTAATGTAACACACACCCATACAATGCGCACCACCCCGTGATGTTTTTCTCACTCCTACTAGTGAATCTAATGTAACACACACCCATACAATGCGCACCACCCCGTGATGTTTTTCTCACTCCTACTAGTGAATCTAATGTAACACACACCCATACAAGGCGCACCACCCCGTGATGTTTTTCTCACTCCTACTAGTGAATAATGTAACACACACCCATACAATGCGCACCACCCCGTGATGTTTTAATCACTCCCACTAGTGAATCTAATGTAACACACACCCATACAATGCGCACCACCCCGTGATGTTTTTCTCACTCCAACTAGTGAATGTAATGTAACACACACCCATACAATGCGCACCACCCCGTGATGTTTTTCTCACTCCCACTAGTGAATCTAATGTAACACACACCCATACAATGCGCACCACCCCGTGATGTTTTTCTCACTCCCACTAGTGAATCTAATGTCACACACACACATACAATGCGCACCACCCCGTGATGTTTTTCTCACTCCCAATAGTGAATGTAATGTAACACAGACCCATGCAATGCGCACCACCCCGTGTTGTTTTTCTCACTGCTACTAGTGAATGTAATGTAACACACACCCATACAATGCGCACCACCCCGTGATGTTTTTCTCACTCCTACTAGTGAATCTAATGTAACACACACCCATACAATGTGCATCACCCCGTGATGTTTTTCTCACTCCTACTAGTGAATGTAATGTAACACACACCCATACAATGCGCACCACCCCGTGATGTTTTTCTGCCTGCTACTAGTGAATCTAATGTAACACACACCCATACAATGCGCACCACCCCGTGATGTTTTTCTCACTGCTACTAGTGAATCTAATGTAACACACACCCATACAATGCGCACCACCCCGTGATGTTTTTCTCACTGCTACTAGTGAATCTAATGTAACACACACCCATACAATGCGCACCACCCCGTGATGTTTTTCTCACTGCTACTAGTGAATCTAATGTAACACACACCCATACAATGCGCACCACCCCGTGATGTTTTTCTCACTGCTACTAGTGAATGTAATGTAACACACACCCATACAATGCGCACCACCCCGTGATTTTTTTCTCACTGCTACTAGTGTATGTATTGTAACACACACCCATACAATGCGCACCACCCCGTGATGTTTTTCTCACTCCTACTAGTGAATCTAATGTAACACACACCCATACAATGCGCACCACCCCGTGATGTTTTTCTCACTCCTACTAGTGAATCTAATGTAACACACAGCCATACAATGCGCACCACCCCGTGATGTTTATCTCACTCCTACTAGTGAATCTAATGTAACATACACCCATACAATGCGCACCACCCCGTGATGTTTTTCTCACTCCCACTAGTGAATCTAATGTAACACACACCCATACAATGCGCACCACCCCGTGATGTTTTTCTCACTCCTACTAGTGAATCTAATGTAACACACACCCATACAATGCGCACCACCCCGTGATGTTTTTCTCACTCCCACTAGTGAATCTAATGTAACACACACCCATGCAATGTGCACCACCCCGTGATGTTTTTCTCACTGCTACTAGTGAATGTAATGTAACACACACCCATACAATGCGCACCACCCCGTGATGTTTTTCTCACTGCTACTATTGAATCTAATGTAACACACACCCATACGATGCGCATCACCCCGTGATATTTTTCTCACTCCTACTAGTGAAAGTAATGTAACACACACCCATACAATACGCACCACCCCGTGATGTTTTTCTCACTGCTACTAGTGAATCTAATGTAACACACACCCATACAATGCGCACCACCCCGTGAAGTTTTTCTCACTGCTACTAGTGAATCTAATGTAACACACACCCATACAATGCGCACCACCCCGTGATGTTTTTCTCACTGCTACTAGTGAATCTAATGTAACACACACCCATACAATGCGCACCACCCCGTGATGTTTTTCTCACTGCTACTGGTGAATCTAATGTAACACACACCCATACAATGCGCACCACCCCGTGATGTTTTTCTCACTGCTACTGGTGAATCTAATGTAACACACACCCATACAATGCGCACCACCATGTGATGTTTTTCTCACTGCTACTAGTGAATGTAATGTAACACACACCCATACAATGCGCACCACCCCGTGATGTTTTTCTCACTGCTACTAGTGTATGTATTGTAACACACACCCATACAATGCGCACCACCCCGTGATGTTTATCTCACTCCTACTAGTGAATGTGATGTAACACACACCCATACAATGCGCACGACCCCGTGATGTTTTTCTCACTGCTACTAGTGAATGTAATGTAACACACACCCATACAATGCGCACCACCCCGTGATGTTTTTCTCACTGCTACTAGTGTATGTATTGTAACACACACCCATACAATGCGCACCACCCCGTGATGTTTATCTCACTCCTACTAGTGAATGTAATGTAACACACACCCATACAATGCGCACCACCCCGTGATGTTTTTCTCACTCCTACTAGTGAATCTAATGTAACACACACCCATACAATGCGCACCACCCCGTGATGTTTTTCTCACTCCTACTAGTGAATCTAATGTAATACACAGCCATACAATGCGCACCACCCCGTGATGTTTTTCTCACTCCTACTAGTGAATCTAATGTAACATACACCCATACAATGCGCACCACCCCGTGATATTTTTCTCACTCCCACTAGTGAATCTAATGTAACACACACCCATACAATGCGCACCACCCCGTGATGTTTTTCTCACTCCTACTAGTGAATCTAATGTAACACACACCCATACAATGCGCACCACCAGGTGATGTTTTTCTCACTCCCACTAGTGAATCTAATGTAACACACACCCATGCAATGTGCACCACCCCGTGATGTTTTTCTCACTGCTACTAGTGAATGTAATGTAACACACACCCATACAATGCGCACCACCCCGTGATGTTTTTCTCACTGCTACTATTGAATCTAATGTAACACACACCCATACGATGCGCATCACCCAGTGATGTTTTTCTCACTCCTACTAGTGAAAGTAATGTAACACACACCCATACAATGCGCACCACCCCGTGATGTTTTTCTCACTGCTACTAGTGAATCTAATGTAACACACACCCATACAATGCGCACCACCCCGTGAAGCTTTTCTCACTGCTACTAGTGAATCTAATGTAACACACACCCATACAATGCGCACCACCCCGTGATGTTTTTCTCACTGCTACTATTGAATCTAATGTAACACACACCCATACAATGCGCACCACCCCGTGATGTTTTTCTCACTGCTACTGGTGAATCTAATGTAACACACACCCATACAATGCGCACCACCCCGTGATGTTTTTCTCACTGCTACTGGTGAATCTAATGTAACACACACCCATACAATGCGCACCACCATGTGATGTTTTTCTCACTGCTACTAGTGAATCTAATGTAAAACACACCCATACAATGCGCACGACCCCGTGATGTTTTTCTCACTGCTACTAGTGAATGTAATGTAACACACACCCATACAATGCGCACCACCCCGTGATGTTTTTCTCACTGCTACTAGTGTATGTATTGTAACACACACCCATACAATGCGCACCACTCCGTGATGTTTATCTCAATCCTACTAGTGAATGTAATGTAACACACACCCATACAATGCGCACCACCCCGTGATGTTTTTCTCACTCCTACTAGTGAATCTAATGTAACACACACCCATACAATGCGCACCACCCCGTGATGTTTTTCTCACTCCTACTAGTGAATCTAATGTAACACACACCCATACAAGGCGCACCACCCCGTGATGTTTTTCTCACTCCTACTAGTGAATAATGTAACACACACCCATACAATGCGCACCACCCCGTGATGTTTTAATCACTCCCACTAGTGAATCTAATGTAACACACACCCATACAATGCGCACCACCCCGTGATGTTTTTCTCACTCCAACTAGTGAATGTAATGTAACACACACCCATACAATGCGCACCACCCCGTGATGTTTTTCTCACTCCTACTAGTGAATGTAATGTAACACACACCCATACAATGCGCACCACCCCGTGATGTTTTTCTCACTCCTACTAGTGAATGTAATGTAACACACACCCATACAATGCGCACCACCCCGTGATGTTTTTCTCACTCCTACTAGTGAATCTAATGTAACACACACCCATACAATGCGCACCACCCCGTGATGTTTTTCTCACTCCTACTGGTGAATCTAATGTAACACACACCCATACAATGCGCACCACCCCGTGATGTTTTTCTCACTCCTACTGGTGAATCTAATGTAACACACACCCATACAATGCGCACCACCCCGTGATGTTTTTCTCACTCCTACTGGTGAATCTAATGTAACACACACCCATACAATGCGCACCACCCCGTGATGTTTTTCTCACTCCTACTGGAGAATGTAATGTAACACACACCCATACAATGCGCACCACCCCATGATGTTTTTCTCACTCCTACTGGAGAATGTAATGTAACACACACCCATACAATGCGCACCACCCCGTGATGTTTTTCTCACTCCTACTAGTGAATCTGATGTAACACACACCCATACAATGCGCACCACCCCGTGATGTTTTTCTCACTCCTACTAGTGAATCTGATGTAACACACACCCATACAATGCGCACCACCCCGTGATGTTTTTCTCACTCCTACTAGTGAATCTGATGTAACACACACCCATACAATGCGCACCACCCCGTGATGTTTTTCTCACTCCTACTAGTGAATCTGATGTAACACACACCCATACAATGCGCACCACCCCGTGATGTTTTTCTCACTCCTACTAGTGAATCTGTTGTAACACACACCCATACAATGCGCACCACCCCGTGATGATTTTCTCACTCCTGCTAGTGAATGTGATGTAACACACACCCATACAATGCGCACCACCCCGTGATGTTTTTCTCACTCCTGCTAGTGAATGTAATGTAACACACACCCATACAATGCGCACCACCCCGTGATGTTTTTCTCACTCCTGCTAGTGAATGTAATGTAACACACACCCATACAATGCGCACCACCCCGTGATGTTTTTCTCACTCCTGCTAGTGAATCTAATGTAACACACACCCATACAATGCGCACCACCCCGTGATGTTTTTCTCACTCCAACTAGTGAATGTAATGTAACACACACCCATACAATGCGCACCACCCCGTGATGTTTTTCTCACTGCTACTAGTGAATCTAATGTAACACACACCCATACAATGCGCACCACCCCGTGATGTTTTGCTCACTCCTACTAGTGAATCTAATGTAACACACACCCATACAATGCGCACCACCCCGTGATGTTTTTCTCACTCCAACTAGTGAATGTAATGTAACACACACCCATACAATGCGCACCACCCCATGATGTTTTTCTCACTCCTACTAGTGAATGTAATGTAACACACACCCATACAATGCGCACCACCCCGTGATGTTTTTCTCACTCCTACTAGTGAATCTGATGTAACACACACCCATACAATGCGCACCACCCCGTGATGTTTTTCTCACTCCTACTAGTGAATCTGATGTAACACACACCCATACAATGCGCACCACCCCGTGATGTTTTTCTCACTCCTACTAGTGAATCTGTTGTAACACACACCCATACAATGCGCACCACCCCGTGATGATTTTCTCACTCCTGCTAGTGAATGTGATGTAACACACACCCATACAATGCGCACCACCCCGTGATGTTTTTCTCACTCCTGCTAGTGAATGTAATGTAACACACACCCATACAATGCGCACCACCCCGTGATGTTTTTCTCACTCCTGCTAGTGAATGTAATGTAACACACACCCATACAATGCGCACCACCCCGTGATGTTTTTCTCACTCCTGCTAGTGAATCTAATGTAACACACACCCATACAATGCGCACCACCCCGTGATGTTTTTCTCACTCCAACTAGTGAATGTAATGTAACACACACCCATACAATGCGCACCACCCCGTGATGTTTTTCTCACTGCTACTAGTGAATCTAATGTAACACACACCCATACAATGCGCACCACCCCGTGATGTTTTGCTCACTCCTACTAGTGAATCTAATGTAACACACACCCATACAATGCGCACCACCCCGTGATGTTTTTCTCACTCCAACTAGTGAATGTAATGTAACACACACCCATACAATGCGCACCACCCCATGATGTTTTTCTCACTCCTACTAGTGAATGTAATGTAACACACACCCATACAATGCGCACCACCCCGTGATGTTTTTCTCACTCCTACTAGTGAATGTAATGTAACACACACCCATACAATGCGCACCACCCCGTGATGTTTTTCTCACTCCTACTAGTGAATCTAATGTAACACACACCCATACAATGCGCACCACCCCGTGATGTTTTTCTCACTCCTACTGGTGAATGTAATGTAACACACACCCATACAATGCGCACCACCCCGTGATGTTTTTCTCACTCCTACTGGTGAATCTAATGTAACACACACCCATACAATGCGCACCACCCCGTGATGTTTTTCTCACTCCTACTGGAGAATGTAATGTAACACACACCCATACAATGCGCACCACCCCGTGATGTTTTTCTCACTCCTACTGGAGAATGTAATGTAACACACACCCATACAATGCGCACCACCCCGTGATGTTTTTCTCACTCCTACTAGTGAATCTGATGTAACACACACCCATACAATGCGCACCACCCCGTGATGTTTTTCTCACTCCTACTAGTGAATCTGATGTAACACACACCCATACAATGCGCACCACCCCGTGATGTTTTTCTCACTCCTACTAGTGAATCTGATGTAACACACACCCATACAATGCGCACCACCCCGTGATGTTTTTCTCACTCCTACTAGTGAATCTGATGTAACACACACCCATACAATGCGCACCACCCCGTGATGTTTTTCTCACTCCTACTAGTGAATCTGTTGTAACACACACCCATACAATGCGCACCACCCCGTGATGATTTTCTCACTCCTGCTAGTGAATGTGATGTAACACACACCCATACAATGCGCACCACCCCGTGATGTTTTTCTCACTCCTGCTAGTGAATGTAATGTAACACACACCCATACAATGCGCACCACCCCGTGATGTTTTTCTCACTCCTGCTAGTGAATGTAATGTAACACACACCCATACAATGCGCACCACCCCGTGATGTTTTTCTCACTCCTGCTAGTGAATCTAATGTAACACACACCCATACAATGCGCACCACCCCGTGATGTTTTTCTCACTCCTGCTAGTGAATCTAATGTAACACACACCCATACAATGCGCACCACCCCGTGATGTTTTTCTCACTCCAACTAGTGAATGTAATGTAACACACACCCATACAATGCGCACCACCCCGTGATGTTTTTCTCACTGCTACTAGTGAATCTAATGTAACACACACCCATACAATGCGCACCACCCCGTGATGTTTTGCTCACTCCTACTAGTGAATCTAATGTAACACACACCCATACAATGCGCACCACCCCGTGATGTTTTTCTCACTCCAACTAGTGAATGTAATGTAACACACACCCATACAATGCGCACCACCCCATGATGTTTTTCTCACTCCTACTAGTGAATGTAATGTAACACACACCCATACAATGCGCACCACCCCGTGATGTTTTTCTCACTCCTACTAGTGAATGTAATGTAACACACACCCATACAATGCGCACCACCCCGTGATGTTTTTCTCACTCCTACTAGTGAATCTAATGTAACACACACCCATACAATGCGCACCACCCCGTGATGTTTTTCTCACTCCTACTGGTGAATGTAATGTAACACACACCCATACAATGCGCACCACCCCGTGATGTTTTTCTCACTCCTACTGGTGAATCTAATGTAACACACACCCATACAATGCGCACCACCCCGTGATGTTTTTCTCACTCCTACTGGAGAATGTAATGTAACACACACCCATACAATGCGCACCACCCCGTGATGTTTTTCTCACTCCTACTGGAGAATGTAATTTAACACACACCCATACAATGCGCACCACCCCGTGATGTTTTTCTCACTCCTACTAGTGAATCTGATGTAACACACACCCATACAATGCGCACCACCCCGTGATGTTTTTCTCACTCCTACTAGTGAATCTGATGTAACACACACCCATACAATGCGCACCACCCCGTGATGTTTTTCTCACTCCTACTAGTGAATCTGATGTAACACACACCCATACAATGCGCACCACCCCGTGATGTTTTTCTCACTCCTACTAGTGAATCTGATGTAACACACACCCATACAATGCGCACCACCCCGTGATGTTTTTCTCACTCCTACTAGTGAATCTGATGTAACACACACCCATACAATGCGCACCACCCCGTGATGATTTTCTCACTCCTACTAGTGAATGTGATGTAACACACACCCATACAATGCGCACCACCCCGTGATGTTTTTCTCACTCCTGCTAGTGAATGTAATGTAACACACACCCATACAATGCGCACCACCCCGTGATGTTTTTCTCACTCCTGCTAGTGAATGAAATGTAACACACACCCATACAATGCGCACCACCCCGTGATGTTTTTCTCACTCCTGCTAGTGAATCTAATGTAACACACACCCATACAATGCGCACCACCCCGTGATGTTTTTCTCACTCCTGCTAGTGAATCTAATGTAACACACACCCATACAATGCGCACCACCCCGTGATGTTTTTCTCACTCCTGCTAGTGAATCTAATGTAACACACACCCATACAAGGCGCACCACCCCGTGATGTTTTTCTCACCCCTGCTAGTGAATGTAATGTAACACACACCCATACAAGGCGCACCACCCCGTGATGTTTTTCTCACCCCTGCTAGTGAATGTAATGTAACACACACCCATACAAGGCGCACCACCCCGTGATGTTTTTCTCACCCCTACTAGTGAATGTAACGTAACACACACCCATACAAGGCGCACCACCACTTGATGTTTTTCTCACACTTACCAGTGAATGTAATGTAACACACACCCATACAAGGCGCACCACCCCGTGATGTTTTTCTCACTCCTACTAGTGAATGTAATGTAACACACACCCATACAAGGCGCACCACCCCGTGATGTTTTTCTCACTCCTACTAGTGAATGTAATGTAACACACACCCATACAAGGCGCACCACCCCGTGTTGTTTATCTCACTCCTACTAGTGAATCTAATGTAACACACACCCATACAAGGCGCACCACCCCGTCATGTTTTTCTCACTCCTACTAGTGAATCTAATGTAACACACCCATACAAGGCGCACCACCCCGTGATGTTTTTCTCACTCCTACTAGTGAATAATGTAACACACACCCATACAATGCGCACCACCCCGTGATGTTTTAATCACTCCCACTAGTGAATCTAATGTAACACACACCCATACAATGCGCACCACCCCTGATGTTTTTCTCACTCCCACTAATGAATCTGATGTAACACACACCCATACAATGCGCACCACCCCGTGATGTTTTTCTCACTCCCACTAGTGAATCTGATGTAACACACACCCATACAATGCGCACCACCCCGTGATGTTTTTCTCACTCCCACTAGTGAATCTAATGTAACACACACCCATACAATGCGCACCACCCCGTGATGTTTTTCTCACTCCCACTAGTGAATCTAATGTAACACACACCCATACAATGCGCACCACCCCGTGATGTTTTTCTCACTCCCACTAGTGAATCTAATGTAACACACACCCATACAATGCGCACCACCCCGTGATGTTTTTCTCACTCCCACTAGTGAATCTAATGTAACACACACCCATACAATGCGCACCACCCCGTGATGTTTTTCTCACTCCCACTAGTGAATCTAATGTCACAAACACACATACAATGCGCACCACCCCGTGATGTTTTTCTCACTCCCACTAGTGAATGAAATGTAACACACACCCATGCAATGCGCACCACCCCGTGTTGTTTTTCTCACTGCTACTAGTGAATGTAATGTAACACACACCCATACAATGCGCACCACCCCGTGATGTTTTTCTCACACTTACCAGTGAATGTAATGTAACACACACCCATACAAGGCGCACCACCCCGTGATGTTTTTCTCACTCCTACTAGTGAATGTAATGTAACACACACCCATACAAGGCGCACCACCCCGTGATGTTTTTCTCACTCCTACTAGTGAATGTAATGTAACACACACCCATACAAGGCGCACCACCCCGTGTTGTTTATCTCACTCCTACTAGTGAATCTAATGTAACACACACCCATACAAGGCGCACCACCCCGTCATGTTTTTCTCACTCCTACTAGTGAATCTAATGTAACACACACCCATACAAGGCCCACCACCCCGTGATGTTTTTCTCACTCCTACTAGTGAATAATGTAACACACACCCATACAATGCGCACCACCCCGTGATGTTTTAATCACTCCCACTAGTGAATCTAATGTAACACACACCCATACAATGCGCACCACCCCGTGATGTTTTTCTCACTCCCACTAGTGAATCTAATGTAACACACACCCATACAATGCGCACCACCCCGTGATGTTTTTCTCACTCCCACTAGTGAATCTGATGTAACACACACCCATACAATGCGCACCACCCCGTGATGTTTTTCTCACTCCCACTAGTGAATCTAATGTAACACACACCCATACAATGCGCACCACCCCGTGATGTTTTTCTCACTCCCACTAGTGAATCTAATGTAACACACACCCATACAATGCGCACCACCCCGTGATGTTTTTCTCACTCCCACTAGTGAATCTAATGTAACACACACCCATACAATGCGCACCACCCCGTGATGTTTTTCTCACTCCCACTAGTGAATCTAATGTAACACACACCCATACAATGCGCACCACCCCGTGATGTTTTTCTCACTCCCACTAGTGAATCTAATGTCACACACACACATACAATGCGCACCACCCCGTGATGTTTTTCTCACTCCCAATAGTGAATGTAATGTAACACACACCCATGCAATGCGCACCACCCCGTGTTGTTTTTCTCACTGCTACTAGTGAATGTAATGTAACACACACCCATACAATGCGCACCACCCCGTGATGTTTTTCTCACTCCTACTAGTGAATCTAATGTAACACACACCCATACAATGTGCATCACCCCGTGATGTTTTTCTCACTCCTACTAGTGAATGTAATGTAACACACACCCATACAATGCGCACCACCCCGTGATGTTTTTCTCCCTGCTACTAGTGAATCTAATGTAACACACACCCATACAATGCGCACCACCCCGTGATGTTTTTCTCACTGCTACTAGTGAATCTAATGTAACACACACCCATACAATGCGCACCACCCCGTGATGTTTTTCTCACTGCTACTAGTGAATCTAATGTAACACACACCCATACAATGCGCACCACCCCGTGATGTTTTTCTCACTGCTACTAGTGAATCTAATGTAACACACACCCATACAATGCGCACCACCCCGTGATGTTTTTCTCACTGCTACTAGTGAATGTAATGTAACACACACCCATACAATGCGCACCACCCCGTGATGTTTTTCTCACTGCTACTAGTGAATGTAATGTAACACACACCCATACAATGCGCACCACCCCGTGATGTTTTTCTCACTCCTGCTAGTGAATGTAATGTAACACACACCCATACAATGCGCACCACCCCGTGATGTTTTTCTCACTCCTGCTACTGAATCTAATGTAACACACACCCATACAATGCGCACCACCCCGTGATGTTTTTCTCACTCCTGCTAGTGAATCTAATGTAACACACACCCATACAAGGCGCACCACCCCGTGATGTTTTTCTCACCCCTGCTAGTGAATGTAATGTAACACACACCCATACAAGGCGCACCACCCCGTGATGTTTTTCTCACCCCTACTAGTGAATGTAACGTAACACACACCCATACAAGGCGCACCACCCCTTGATGTTTTTCTCACACTTACCAGTGAATGTAATGTAACACACACCCATACAAGGCGCACCACCCCGTGATGTTTTTCTCACTCCTACTAGTGAATGTAATGTAACACACACCCATACAAGGCGCACCACCCCGTGATGTTTTTCTCACTCCTACTAGTGAATGTAATGTAACACACACCCATACAAGGCGCACCACCCCGTGTTGTTTATCTCACTCCTACTAGTGAATCTAATGTAACACACACCCATACAAGGCGCACCACCCCGTCATGTTTTTCTCACTCCTACTAGTGAATCTAATGTAACACACACCCATACAAGGCGCACCACCCCGTGATGTTTTTCTCACTCCTACTAGTGAATAATGTAACACACACCCATACAATGCGCACCACCCCGTGATGTTTTAATCACTCCCACTAGTGAATCTAATGTAACACACACCCATACAATGCGCACCACCCCGTGATGTTTTTCTCACTCCCACTAATGAATCTGATGTAACACACACCCATACAATGCGCACCACCCCGTGATGTTTTTCTCACTCCCACTAGTGAATCTGATGTAACACACACCCATACAATGCGCACCACCCCGTGATGTTTTTCTCACTCCCACTAGTGAATCTAATGTAACACACACCCATACAATGCGCACCACCCCGTGATGTTTTTCTCACTCCCACTAGTGAATCTAATGTAACACACACCCATACAATGCGCACCACCCCGTGATGTTTTTCTCACTCCCACTAGTGAATCTAATGTAACACACACCCATACAATGCGCACCACCCCGTGATGTTTTTCTTACTCCCACTAGTGAATCTAATGTAACACACACACATACAATGCGCACCACCCCATGATGTTTTTCTCACTCCCACTAGTGAATCTAATGTCACACACACACATACAATGCACACCACCCCGTGATGTTTTTCTCACTCCCACTAGTGAATGTAATGTAACACACACCCATGCAATGCGCACCACCCCGTGTTGTTTTTCTCACTGCTACTAGTGAATGTAATGTAACACACACCCATACAATGCGCACCTCCCCGTGATGTTTTTCTCACACTTACCAGTGAATGTAATGTAACACACACCCATACAAGGCGCACCACCCCGTGATGTTTTTCTCACTCCTACTAGTGAATGTAATGTAACACACACCCATACAAGGCGCACCACCCCGTGATGTTTTTCTCACTCCTACTAGTGAATGTAATGTAACACACACCCATACAAGGCGCACCACCCCGTGTTGTTTATCTCACTCCTACTAGTGAATCTAATGTAACACACACCCATACAAGGCGCACCACCCCGTCATGTTTTTCTCACTCCTACTAGTGAATCTAATGTAACACACACCCATACAAGGCCCACCACCCCCTGATGTTTTTCTCACTCCTACTAGTGGATAATGTAACACACACCCATACAATGCGCACCACCCCGTGATGTTTTAATCACTCCCACTAGTGAATCTAATGTAACACACACCCATACAATGCGCACCACCCCGTGATGTTTTTCTCACTCCCACTAGTGAATCTAATGTAACACACACCCATACAATGCGCACCACCCCGTGATGTTTTTCTCACTCCCACTAGTGAATCTGATGTAACACACACCCATACAATGCGCACCACCCCGTGATGTTTTTCTCACTCCCACTAGTGAATCTAATGTAACACACACCCATACAATGCGCACCACCCCGTGATGTTTTTCTCACTCCCACTAGTGAATCTAATGTGACACACACCCATACAATGCGCACCACCCCGTGATGTTTTTCTCACTCCCACTAGTGAATCTAATGTAACACACACCCATACAATGCGCACCACCCCGTGATGTTTTTCTCACTCCCACTAGTGAATCTAATGTCACACACACACATACAATGCGCACCACCCCGTGATGTTTTTCTCACTCCCAATAGTGAATGTAATGTAACACACACCCATGCAATGCGCACCACCCCGTGTTGTTTTTCTCACTGCTACTAGTGAATGTAATGTAACACACACCCATACAATGCGCACCACCCCGTGATGTTTTTCTCACTCCTACTAGTGAATCTAATGTAACACACACCCATACAATGTGCATCACCCCGTGATGTTTTTCTCACTCCTACTAGTGAATGTAATGTAACACACACCCATACAATGCGCACCACCCCGTGATGTTTTTCTCCCTGCTACTAGTGAATCTAATGTAACACACACCCATACAATGCGCACCACCCCGTGATGTTTTTCTCACTGCTACTAGTGAATCTAATGTAACACACACCCATACAATGCGCACCACCCCGTGATGTTTTTCTCACTGCTACTAGTGAATCTAATGTAACACACACCCATACAATGCGCACCACCCCGTGATGTTTTTCTCACTGCTACTAGTGAATCTAATGTAACACACACCCATACAATGCGCACCACCCCGTGATGTTTTTCTCACTGCGACTAGTGAATGTAATGTAACACACACCCATACAATGCGCACCACCCCGTGATGTTTTTCTCACTGCTACTAGTGTATGTATTGTAACACACACCCATACAATGCGCACCACCCCGTGATGTTTTTCTCACTCCTACTAGTGAATCTAATGTAACACACACCCATACAATGCGCACCACCCCGTGATGTTTTTCTCACTCCTACTAGTGAATCTAATGTAATACACAGCCATACAATGCGCACCACCCCGTGATGTTTATCTCACTCCTACTAGTGAATCTAATGTAACATACACCCATACAATGCGCACCACCCCGTGATGTTTTTCTCACTCCCACTAGTGAATCTAATGTAACACACACCCATACAATGCGCACCACCCCGTGATGTTTTTCTCACTCCTACTAGTGAATCTAATGTAACACACACCCATACAATGCGCACCACCCCGTGATGTTTTTCTCACTCCCACTAGTGAATCTAATGTAACACACACCCATGCAATGTGCACCACCCCGTGATGTTTTTCTCACTGCTACTAGTGAATGTAATGTAACACACACCCATACAATGCGCACCACCCCGTGATGTTTTTCTCACTGCTACTATTGAATCTAATGTAACACACACCCATACGATGCGCATCACCCCGTGATGTTTTTCTCACTCCTACTAGTGAAAGTAATGTAACACACACCCATACAATGCGCACCACCCCGTGATGTTTTTCTCACTGCTACCAGTGAATCTAATGTAACACACACCCATACAATGCGCACCACCCCGTGAAGTTTTTCTCACTGCTACTAGTGAATCTAATGTAACACACACCCATACAATGCGCACCACCCCGTGATGTTTTTCTCACTGCTACTAGTGAATCTAATGTAACACACACCCATACAATGCGCACCACCCCGTGATGTTTTTCTCACTGCTACTGGTGAATCTAATGTAACACACACCCATACAATGCGCACCACCCCGTGATGTTTTTCTCACTGCTACTGGTGAATCTAATGTAACACACACCCATACAATGCGCACCACCATGTGATGTTTTTCTCACTGCTACTAGTGAATCTAATGTAACACACACCCATACAATGCGCACGACCCCGTGATGTTTTTCTCACTGCTACTAGTGAATGTAATGTAACACACACCCATACAATGCGCACCACCCCGTGATGTTTTTCTCACTGCTACTAGTGTATGTATTGTAACACACACCCATACAATGCGCACCACCCCGTGATGTTTATCTCACTCCTACTAGTGAATGTAATGTAACACACACCCATACAATGCGCACCACCCCGTGATGTTTTTCTCACTCCTACTAGTGAATCTAATGTAACACACACCCATACAATGCGCACCACCCCGTGATGTTTTTCTCACTCCTACTAGTGAATCTAATGTAATACACAGCCATACAATGCGCACCACCCCGTGATGTTTTTCTCACTCCTACTAGTGAATCTAATGTAACATACACCCATACAATGCGCACCACCCCGTGATGTTTTTCTCACTCCCACTAGTGAATCTAATGTAACACACACCCATACAATCCGCACCACCCCGTGATGTTTTTCTCACTCCTACTAGTGAATGTAATGTAACACACACCCATACAATGCGCACCACCCCGTGATGTTTTTCTCACTCCCACTAGTGAATCTAATGTAACACACACCCATGCAATGTGCACCACCCCGTGATGTTTTTCTCACTGCTACTAGTGAATGTAATGTAACAAACACCCATACAATGCGCACCACCCCGTGATGTTTTTCTCACTGCTACTATTGAATCTAATGTAACACACACCCATACGATGCGCATCACCCCGTGATGTTTTTCTCACTCCTACTAGTGAAAGTAATGTAACACACACCCATACAATGCGCACCACCCCGTGATGTTTTTCTCACTGCTACTAGTGAATCTAATGTAACACACACCCATACAATGCGCACCACCCCGTGAAGCTTTTCTCACTGCTACTAGTGAATCTAATGTAACACACACCCATACAATGCGCACCACCCCGTGATGTTTTTCTCACTGCTACTATTGAATCTAATGTAACACACACCCATACAATGCGCACCACCCCGTGATGTTTTTCTCACTGCTACTGGTGAATCTAATGTAACACACACCCATACAATGCGCACCACCCCGTGATGTTTTTCTCACTGCTACTGGTGAATCTAATGTAACACACACCCATACAATGCGCACCACCATGTGATGTTTTTCTCACTGCTACTAGTGAATCTAATGTAAAACACACCCATACAATGCGCACGACCCCGTGATGTTTTTCTCACTGCTACTAGTGAATGTAATGTAACACACACCCATACAATGCGCACCACCCCGTGATGTTTTTCTCACTGCTACTAGTGTATGTATTGTAACACACACCCATACAATGCGCACCACTCCGTGATGTTTATCTCAATCCTACTAGTGAATGTAATGTAACACACACCCATACAATGCGCACCACCCCGTGATGTTTTTCTCACTCCTACTAGTGAATCTAATGTAACACACACCCATACAATGCGCACCACCCCGTGATGTTTTTCTCACTCCTACTAGTGAATCTAATGTAACACACACCCATACAAGGCGCACCACCCCGTGATGTTTTTCTCACTCCTACTAGTGAATAATGTAACACACACCCATACAATGCGCACCACCCCGTGATGTTTTAATCACTCCCACTAGTGAATCTAATGTAACACACACCCATACAATGCGCACCACCCCGTGATGTTTTTCTCACTCCAACTAGTGAATGTAATGTAACACACACCCATACAATGCGCACCACCCCGTGATGTTTTTCTCACTCCCACTAGTGAATCTAATGTAACACACACCCATACAATGCGCACCACCCCGTGATGTTTTTCTCACTCCCACTAGTGAATCTAATGTCACACACACACATACAATGCGCACCACCCCGTGATGTTTTTCTCACTCCCAATAGTGAATGTAATGTAACACAGACCCATGCAATGCGCACCACCCCGTGTTGTTTTTCTCACTGCTACTAGTGAATGTAATGTAACACACACCCATACAATGCGCACCACCCCGTGATGTTTTTCTCACTCCTACTAGTGAATCTAATGTAACACACACCCATACAATGTGCATCACCCCGTGATGTTTTTCTCACTCCTACTAGTGAATGTAATGTAACACACACCCATACAATGCGCACCACCCCGTGATGTTTTTCTCCCTGCTACTAGTGAATCTAATGTAACACACACCCATACAATGCGCACCACCCCGTGATGTTTTTCTCACTGCTACTAGTGAATCTAATGTAACACACACCCATACAATGCGCACCACCCCGTGATGTTTTTCTCACTGCTACTAGTGAATCTAATGTAACACACACCCATACAATGCGCACCACCCCGTGATGTTTTTCTCACTGCTACTAGTGAATCTAATGTAACACACACCCATACAATGCGCACCACCCCGTGATGTTTTTCTCACTGCTACTAGTGAATGTAATGTAACACACACCCATACAATGCGCACCACCCCGTGATTTTTTTCTCACTGCTACTAGTGTATGTATTGTAACACACACCCATACAATGCGCACCACCCCGTGATGTTTTTCTCACTCCTACTAGTGAATCTAATGTAACACACACCCATACAATGCGCACCACCCCGTGATGTTTTTCTCACTCCTACTAGTGAATCTAATGTAACACACAGCCATACAATGCGCACCACCCCGTGATGTTTATCTCACTCCTACTAGTGAATCTAATGTAACATACACCCATACAATGCGCACCACCCCGTGATGTTTTTCTCACTCCCACTAGTGAATCTAATGTAACACACACCCATACAATGCGCACCACCCCGTGATGTTTTTCTCACTCCTACTAGTGAATCTAATGTAACACACACCCATACAATGCGCACCACCCCGTGATGTTTTTCTCACTCCCACTAGTGAATCTAATGTAACACACACCCATGCAATGTGCACCACCCCGTGATGTTTTTCTCACTGCTACTAGTGAATCTAATGTAACACACACCCATACAATGCGCACCACCCCGTGAAGTTTTTCTCACTACTACTAGTGAATCTAATGTAACACACACCCATACAATGCGCACCACCCCGTGATGTTTTTCTCACTGCTACTAGTGAATCTAATGTAACACACACCCATACAATGCGCACCACCCCGTGATGTTTTTCTCACTGCTACTGGTGAATCTAATGTAACACACACCCATACAATGCGCACCACCCCGTGATGTTTTTCTCACTGCTACTGGTGAATCTAATGTAACACACACCCATACAATGCGCACCACCATGTGATGTTTTTCTCACTGCTACTAGTGAATCTAATGTAACACACACCCATACAATGCGCACGACCCCGTGATGTTTTTCTCACTGCTACTAGTGAATGTAATGTAACACACACCCATACAATGCGCACCACCCCGTGATGTTTTTCTCACTGCTACTAGTGTATGTATTGTAACACACACCCATACAATGCGCACCACCCCGTGATGTTTATCTCACTCCTACTAGTGAATGTAATGTAACACACACCCATACAATGCGCACCACCCCGTGATGTTTTTCTCACTCCTACTAGTGAATCTAATGTAACACACACCCATACAATGCGCACCACCCCGTGATGTTTTTCTCACTCCCACTAGTGAATCTAATGTAACACACACCCATACAATGCGCACCACCCCGTGATGTTTTTCTCACTCCTACTAGTGAATCTAATGTAACACACACCCATACAATGCGCACCACCAGGTGATGTTTTTCTCACTCCCACTAGTGAATCTAATGTAACACACACCCATGCAATGTGCACCACCCCGTGATGTTTTTCTCACTGCTACTAGTGAATGTAATGTAACACACACCCATACAATGCGCACCACCCCGTGATGTTTTTCTCACTGCTACTATTGAATCTAATGTAACACACACCCATACGATGCGCATCACCCAGTGATGTTTTTCTCACTCCTACTAGTGAAAGTAATGTAACACACACCCATACAATGCGCACCACCCCGTGATGTTTTTCTCACTGCTACTAGTGAATCTAATGTAACACACACCCATACAATGCGCACCACCCCGTGAAGCTTTTCTCACTGCTACTAGTGAATCTAATGTAACACACACCCATACAATGCGCACCACCCCGTGATGTTTTTCTCACTGCTACTATTGAATCTAATGTAACACACACCCATACAATGCGCACCACCCCGTGATGTTTTTCTCACTGCTACTGGTGAATCTAATGTAACACACACCCATACAATGCGCACCACCCCGTGATGTTTTTCTCACTTCTACTGGTGAATCTAATGTAACACACACCCATACAATGCGCACCACCATGTGATGTTTTTCTCACTGCTACTAGTGAATCTAATGTAAAACACACCCATACAATGCGCACGACCCCGTGATGTTTTTCTCACTGCTACTAGTGAATGTAATGTAACACACACCCATACAATGCGCACCACCCCGTGATGTTTTTCTCACTGCTACTAGTGTATGTATTGTAACACACACCCATACAATGCGCACCACTCCGTGATGTTTATCTCAATCCTACTAGTGAATGTAATGTAACACACACCCATACAATGCGCACCACCCCGTGATGTTTTTCTCACTCCTACTAGTGAATCTAATGTAACACACACCCATACAATGCGCACCACCCCGTGATGTTTTTCTCACTCCTACTAGTGAATCTAATGTAACACACACCCATACAAGGCGCACCACCCCGTGATGTTTTTCTCACCCCTGCTAGTGAATGTAATGTAACACACACCCATACAAGGCGCACCACCCCGTGATGTTTTTCTCACCCCTGCTAGTGAATGTAATGTAACACACACCCATACAAGGCGCACCACCCCGTGATGTTTTTCTCACCCCTACTAGTGAATGTAACGTAACACACACCCATACAAGGCGCACCACCCCTTGATGTTTTTCTCACACTTACCAGTGAATGTAATGTAACACACACCCATACAAGGCGCACCACCCCGTGATGTTTTTCTCACTCCTACTAGTGAATGTAATGTAACACACACCCATACAAGGCGCACCACCCCGTGATGTTTTTCTCACTCCTACTAGTGAATGTAATGTAACACACACCCATACAAGGCGCACCACCCCGTGTTGTTTATCTCACTCCTACTAGTGAATCTAATGTAACACACACCCATACAAGGCGCACCACCCCGTCATGTTTTTCTCACTCCTACTAGTGAATCTAATGTAACACACCCATACAAGGCGCACCACCCCGTGATGTTTTTCTCACTCCTACTAGTGAATAATGTAACACACACCCATACAATGCGCACCACCCCGTGATGTTTTAATCACTCCCACTAGTGAATCTAATGTAACACACACCCATACAATGCGCACCACCCCTGATGTTTTTCTCACTCCCACTAATGAATCTGATGTAACACACACCCATACAATGCGCACCACCCCGTGATGTTTTTCTCACTCCCACTAGTGAATCTGATGTAACACACACCCATACAATGCGCACCACCCCGTGATGTTTTTCTCACTCCCACTAGTGAATCTAATGTAACACACACCCATACAATGCGCACCACCCCGTGATGTTTTTCTCACTCCCACTAGTGAATCTAATGTAACACACACCCATACAATGCGCACCACCCCGTGATGTTTTTCTCACTCCCACTAGTGAATCTAATGTAACACACACCCATACAATGCGCACCACCCCGTGATGTTTTTCTCACTCCCACTAGTGAATCTAATGTAACACACACCCATACAATGCGCACCACCCCGTGATGTTTTTCTCACTCCCACTAGTGAATCTAATGTCACAAACACACATACAATGCGCACCACCCCGTGATGTTTTTCTCACTCCCACTAGTGAATGAAATGTAACACACACCCATGCAATGCGCACCACCCCGTGTTGTTTTTCTCACTGCTACTAGTGAATGTAATGTAACACACACCCATACAATGCGCACCACCCCGTGATGTTTTTCTCACACTTACCAGTGAATGTAATGTAACACACACCCATACAAGGCGCACCACCCCGTGATGTTTTTCTCACTCCTACTAGTGAATGTAATGTAACACACACCCATACAAGGCGCACCACCCCGTGATGTTTTTCTCACTCCTACTAGTGAATGTAATGTAACACACACCCATACAAGGCGCACCACCCCGTGTTGTTTATCTCACTCCTACTAGTGAATCTAATGTAACACACACCCATACAAGGCGCACCACCCCGTCATGTTTTTCTCACTCCTACTAGTGAATCTAATGTAACACACACCCATACAAGGCCCACCACCCCGTGATGTTTTTCTCACTCCTACTAGTGAATAATGTAACACACACCCATACAATGCGCACCACCCCGTGATGTTTTAATCACTCCCACTAGTGAATCTAATGTAACACACACCCATACAATGCGCACCACCCCGTGATGTTTTTCTCACTCCCACTAGTGAATCTAATGTAACACACACCCATACAATGCGCACCACCCCGTGATGTTTTTCTCACTCCCACTAGTGAATCTGATGTAACACACACCCATACAATGCGCACCACCCCGTGATGTTTTTCTCACTCCCACTAGTGAATCTAATGTAACACACACCCATACAACGCGCACCACCCCGTGATGTTTTTCTCACTCCCACTAGTGAATCTAATGTAACACACACCCATACAATGCGCACCACCCCGTGATGTTTTTCTCACTCCCACTAGTGAATCTAATGTAACACACACCCATACAATGCGCACCACCCCGTGATGTTTTTCTCACTCCCACTAGTGAATCTAATGTAACACACACCCATACAATGCGCACCACCCCGTGATGTTTTTCTCACTCCCACTAGTGAATCTAATGTCACACACACACATACAATGCGCACCACCCCGTGATGTTTTTCTCACTCCCAATAGTGAATGTAATGTAACACACACCCATGCAATGCGCACCACCCCGTGTTGTTTTTCTCACTGCTACTAGTGAATGTAATGTAACACACACCCATACAATGCGCACCACCCCGTGATGTTTTTCTCACTCCTACTAGTGAATCTAATGTAACACACACCCATACAATGTGCATCACCCCGTGATGTTTTTCTCACTCCTACTAGTGAATGTAATGTAACACACACCCATACAATGCGCACCACCCCGTGATGTTTTTCTCCCTGCTACTAGTGAATCTAATGTAACACACACCCATACAATGCGCACCACCCCGTGATGTTTTTCTCACTGCTACTAGTGAATCTAATGTAACACACACCCATACAATGCGCACCACCCCGTGATGTTTTTCTCACTGCTACTAGTGAATCTAATGTAACACACACCCATACAATGCGCACCACCCCGTGATGTTTTTCTCACTGCTACTAGTGAATCTAATGTAACACACACCCATACAATGCGCACCACCCCGTGATGTTTTTCTCACTGCTACTAGTGAATGTAATGTAACACACACCCATACAATGCGCACCACCCCGTGATGTTTTTCTCACTGCTACTAGTGAATGTAATGTAACACACACCCATACAATGCGCACCACCCCGTGATGTTTTTCTCACTCCTGCTAGTGAATGTAATGTAACACACACCCATACAATGCGCACCACCCCGTGATGTTTTTCTCACTCCTGCTAGTGAATCTAATGTAACACACACCCATACAATGCGCACCACCCCGTGATGTTTTTCTCACTCCTGCTAGTGAATCTAATGTAACACACACCCATACAAGGCGCACCACCCCGTGATGTTTTTCTCACCCCTGCTAGTGAATGTAATGTAACACACACCCATACAAGGCGCACCACCCCGTGATGTTTTTCTCACCCCTACTAGTGAATGTAACGTAACACACACCCATACAAGGCGCACCACCCCTTGATGTTTTTCTCACACTTACCAGTGAATGTAATGTAACACACACCCATACAAGGCGCACCACCCCGTGATGTTTTTCTCACTCCTACTAGTGAATGTAATGTAACACACACCCATACAAGGCGCACCACCCCGTGATGTTTTTCTCACTCCTACTAGTGAATGTAATGTAACACACACCCATACAAGGCGCACCACCCCGTGTTGTTTATCTCACTCCTACTAGTGAATCTAATGTAACACACACCCATACAAGGCGCACCACCCCGTCATGTTTTTCTCACTCCTACTAGTGAATCTAATGTAACACACACCCATACAAGGCGCACCACCCCGTGATGTTTTTCTCACTCCTACTAGTGAATAATGTAACACACACCCATACAATGCGCACCACCCCGTGATGTTTTAATCACTCCCACTAGTGAATCTAATGTAACACACACCCATACAATGCGCACCACCCCGTGATGTTTTTCTCACTCCCACTAATGAATCTGATGTAACACACACCCATACAATGCGCACCACCCCGTGATGTTTTTCTCACTCCCACTAGTGAATCTGATGTAACACACACCCATACAATGCGCACCACCCCGTGATGTTTTTCTCACTCCCACTAGTGAATCTAATGTAACACACACCCATACAATGCGCACCACCCCGTGATGTTTTTCTCACTCCCACTAGTGAATCTAATGTAACACACACCCATACAATGCGCACCACCCCGTGATGTTTTTCTCACTCCCACTAGTGAATCTAATGTAACACACACCCATACAATGCGCACCACCCCGTGATGTTTTTCTCACTCCCACTAGTGAATCTAATGTAACACACACCCATACAATGCGCACCACCCCATGATGTTTTTCTCACTCCCACTAGTGAATCTAATGTCACACACACACATACAATGCACACCACCCCGTGATGTTTTTCTCACTCCCACTAGTGAATGTAATGTAACACACACCCATGCAATGCGCACCACCCCGTGTTGTTTTTCTCACTGCTACTAGTGAATGTAATGTAACACACACCCATACAATGCGCACCACCCCGTGATGTTTTTCTCACACTTACCAGTGAATGTAATGTAACACAAACCCATACAAGGCGCACCACCCCGTGATGTTTTTCTCACTCCTACTAGTGAATGTAATGTAACACACACCCATACAAGGCGCACCACCCCGTGATGTTTTTCTCACTCCTACTAGTGAATGTAATGTAACACACACCCATACAAGGCGCACCACCCCGTGTTGTTTATCTCACTCCTACTAGTGAATCTAATGTAACACACACCCATACAAGGCGCACCACCCCGTCATGTTTTTCTCACTCCTACTAGTGAATCTAATGTAACACACACCCATACAAGGCCCACCACCCCCTGATGTTTTTCTCACTCCTACTAGTGAATAATGTAACACACACCCATACAATGCGCACCACCCCGTGATGTTTTAATCACTCCCACTAGTGAATCTAATGTAACACACACCCATACAATGCGCACCACCCCGTGATGTTTTTCTCACTCCCACTAGTGAATCTAATGTAACACACACCCATACAATGCGCACCACCCCGTGATGTTTTTCTCACTCCCACTAGTGAATCTGATGTAACACACACCCATACAATGCGCACCACCCCGTGATGTTTTTCTCACTCCCACTAGTGAATCTAATGTAACACACACCCATACAATGCGCACCACCCCGTGATGTTTTTCTCACTCCCACTAGTGAATCTAATGTGACACACACCCATACAATGCGCACCACCCCGTGATGTTTTTCTCACTCCCACTAGTGAATCTAATGTAACACACACCCATACAATGCGCACCACCCCGTGATGTTTTTCTCACTCCCACTAGTGAATCTAATGTCACACACACACATACAATGCGCACCACCCCGTGATGTTTTTCTCACTCCCAATAGTGAATGTAATGTAACACACACCCATGCAATGCGCACCACCCCGTGTTGTTTTTCTCACTGCTACTAGTGAATGTAATGTAACACACACCCATACAATGCGCACCACCCCGTGATGTTTTTCTCACTCCTACTAGTGAATCTAATGTAACACACACCCATACAATGTGCATCACCCCGTGATGTTTTTCTCACTCCTACTAGTGAATGTAATGTAACACACACCCATACAATGCGCACCACCCCGTGATGTTTTTCTCCCTGCTACTAGTGAATCTAATGTAACACACACCCATACAATGCGCACCACCCCGTGATGTTTTTCTCACTGCTACTAGTGAATCTAATGTAACACACACCCATACAATGCGCACCACCCCGTGATGTTTTTCTCACTGCTACTAGTGAATCTAATGTAACACACACCCATACAATGCGCACCACCCCGTGATGTTTTTCTCACTGCTACTAGTGAATCTAATGTAACACACACCCATACAATGCGCACCACCCCGTGATGTTTTTCTCACTGCTACTAGTGAATGTAATGTAACACACACCCATACAATGCGCACCACCCCGTGATGTTTTTCTCACTGCTACTAGTGTATGTATTGTAACACACACCCATACAATGCGCACCACCCCGTGATGTTTTTCTCACTCCTACTAGTGAATCTAATGTAACACACACCCATACAATGCGCACCACCCCGTGATGTTTTTCTCACTCCTACTAGTGAATCTAATGTAATACACAGCCATACAATGCGCACCACCCCGTGATGTTTATCTCACTCCTACTAGTGAATCTAATGTAACATACACCGATACAATGCGCACCACCCCGTGATGTTTTTCTCAATCCTACTAGTGAATGTAATGTAACACACACCCATACAATGCGCACCACCCCGTGATGTTTTTCTCACTCCTACTAGTGAATCTAATGTAACACACACCCATACAATGCGCACCACCCCGTGATGTTTTTCTCACTCCCACTAGTGAATCTAATGTAACACACACCCATGCAATGTGCACCACCCCGTGATGTTTTTCTCACTGCTACTAGTGAATGTAATGTAACACACACCCATACAATGCGCACCACCCCGTGATGTTTTTCTCACTGCTACTATTGAATCTAATGTAACACACACCCATACGATGCGCATCACCCCGTGATGTTTTTCTCACTCCTACTAGTGAAAGTAATGTAACACACACCCATACAATGCGCACCACCCCGTGATGTTTTTCTCACTGCTACCAGTGAATCTAATGTAACACACACCCATACAATGCGCACCACCCCGTGAAGTTTTTCTCACTGCTACTAGTGAATCTAATGTAACACACACCCATACAATGCGCACCACCCCGTGATGTTTTTCTCACTGCTACTGGTGAATCTAATGTAACACACACCCATACAATGCGCACCACCCCGTGATGTTTTTCTCACTGCCACTGGTGAATCTAATGTAACACACACCCATACAATGCGCACCACCCCGTGATGTTTTTCTCACTGCTACTGGTGAATCTAATGTAACACACACCCATACAATGCGCACCACCATGTGATGTTTTTCTCACTGCTACTAGTGAATCTAATGTAACACACACCCATACAATGCGCACGACCCCGTGATGTTTTTCTCACTGCTACTAGTGAATGTAATGTAACACACACCCATACAATGCGCACCACCCCGTGATGTTTTTCTCACTGCTACTAGTGTATGTATTGTAACACACACCCATACAATGCGCACCACCCCGTGATGTTTATCTCACTCCTACTAGTGAATGTAATGTAACACACACCCATACAATGCGCACCACCCCGTGATGTTTTTCTCACTCCTACTAGTGAATCTAATGTAACACACACCCATACAATGCGCACCACCCCGTGATGTTTTTCTCACTCCTACTAGTGAATCTAATGTAATACACAGCCATACAATGCGCACCACCCCGTGATGTTTTTCTCACTCCTACTAGTGAATCTAATGTAACATACACCCATACAATGCGCACCACCCCGTGATGTTTTTCTCACTCCCACTAGTGAATCTAATGTAACACACACCCATACAATCCGCACCACCCCGTGATGTTTTTCTCACTCCTACTAGTGAATCTAATGTAACACACACCCATACAATGCGCACCACCCCGTGATGTTTTTCTCACTCCCACTAGTGAATCTAATGTAACACACACCCATGCAATGTGCACCACCCCGTGATGTTTTTCTCACTGCTACTAGTGAATGTAATGTAACAAACACCCATACAATGCGCACCACCCCGTGATGTTTTTCTCACTGCTACTATTGAATCTAATGTAACACACACCCATACGATGCGCATCACCCCGTGATGTTTTTCTCACTCCTACTAGTGAAAGTAATGTAACACACACCCATACAATGCGCACCACCCCGTGATGTTTTTCTCACTGCTACTAGTGAATCTAATGTAACACACACCCATACAATGCGCACCACCCCGTGAAGCTTTTCTCACTGCTACTAGTGAATCTAATGTAACACACACCCATACAATGCGCACCACCCCGTGATGTTTTTCTCACTGCTACTATTGAATCTAATGTAACACACACCCATACAATGCGCACCACCCCGTGATGTTTTTCTCACTGCTACTGGTGAATCTAATGTAACACACACCCATACAATGCGCACCACCCCGTGATGTTTTTCTCACTGCTACTGGTGAATCTAATGTAACACACACCCATACAATGCGCACCACCATGTGATGTTTTTCTCACTGCTACTAGTGAATCTAATGTAAAACACACCCATACAATGCGCACGACCCCGTGATGTTTTTCTCACTGCTACTAGTGAATGTAATGTAACACACACCCATACAATGCGCACCACCCCGTGATGTTTTTCTCACTGCTACTAGTGTATGTATTGTAACACACACCCATACAATGCGCACCACTCCGTGATGTTTATCTCAATCCTACTAGTGAATGTAATGTAACACACACCCATACAATGCGCACCACCCCGTGATGTTTTTCTCACTCCTACTAGTGAATCTAATGTAACACACACCCATACAATGCGCACCACCCCGTGATGTTTTTCTCACTCCTACTAGTGAATCTAATGTAACACACACCCATACAAGGCGCACCACCCCGTGATGTTTTTCTCACTCCTACTAGTGAATAATGTAACACACACCCATACAATGCGCACCACCCCGTGATGTTTTAATCACTCCCACTAGTGAATCTAATGTAACACACACCCATACAATGCGCACCACCCCGTGATGTTTTTCTCACTCCCACTAGTGAATCTAATGTAACACACACCCATACAATGCGCACCACCCCGTGATGTTTTTCTCACTCCCACTAGTGAATCTAATGTCACACACACACATACAATGCGCACCACCCCGTGATGTTTTTCTCACTCCCAATAGTGAATGTAATGTAACACAGACCCATGCAATGCGCACCACCCCGTGTTGTTTTTCTCACTGCTACTAGTGAATGTAATGTAACACACACCCATACAATGCGCACCACCCCGTGATGTTTTTCTCACTCCTACTAGTGAATCTAATGTAACACACACCCATACAATGTGCATCACCCCGTGATGTTTTTCTCACTCCTACTAGTGAATGTAATGTAACACACACCCATACAATGCGCACCACCCCGTGATGTTTTTCTCACTCCCACTAGTGAATCTAATGTAACACACACCCATACAATGCGCACCACCCCGTGATGTTTTTCTCACTCCCACTAGTGAATCTAATGTCACACACACACATACAATGCGCACCACCCCGTGATGTTTTTCTCACTCCCAATAGTGAATGTAATGTAACACAGACCCATGCAATGCGCACCACCCCGTGTTGTTTTTCTCACTGCTACTAGTGAATGTAATGTAACACACACCCATACAATGCGCACCACCCCGTGATGTTTTTCTCACTCCTACTAGTGAATCTAATGTAACACACACCCATACAATGTGCATCACCCCGTGATGTTTTTCTCACTCCTACTAGTGAATGTAATGTAACACACACCCATACAATGCGCACCACCCCGTGATGTTTTTCTCCCTGCTACTAGTGAATCTAATGTAACACACACCCATACAATGCGCACCACCCCGTGATGTTTTTCTCACTGCTACTAGTGAATCTAATGTAACACACACCCATACAATGCGCACCACCCCGTGATGTTTTTCTCACTGCTACTAGTGAATCTAATGTAACACACACCCATACAATGCGCACCACCCCGTGATGTTTTTCTCACTGCTACTAGTGAATCTAATGTAACACACACCCATACAATGCGCACCACCCCGTGATGTTTTTCTCACTGCTACTAGTGAATGTAATGTAACACACACCCATACAATGCGCACCACCCCGTGATTTTTTTCTCACTGCTACTAGTGTATGTATTGTAACACACACCCATACAATGCGCACCACCCCGTGATGTTTTTCTCACTCCTACTAGTGAATCTAATGTAACACACACCCATACAATGCGCACCACCCCGTGATGTTTTTCTCACTCCTACTAGTGAATCTAATGTAACACACAGCCATACAATGCGCACCACCCCGTGATGTTTATCTCACTCCTACTAGTGAATCTAATGTAACATACACCCATACAATGCGCACCACCCCGTGATGTTTTTCTCACTCCCACTAGTGAATCTAATGTAACACACACCCATACAATGCGCACCACCCCGTGATGTTTTTCTCACTCCTACTAGTGAATCTAATGTAACACACACCCATACAATGCGCACCACCCCGTGATGTTTTTCTCACTCCCACTAGTGAATCTAATGTAACACACACCCATGCAATGTGCACCACCCCGTGATGTTTTTCTCACTGCTACTAGTGAATGTAATGTAACACACACCCATACAATGCGCACCACCCCGTGATGTTTTTCTCACTGCTACTATTGAATCTAATGTAACACACACCCATACGATGCGCATCACCCCGTGATGTTTTTCTCACTCCTACTAGTGAAAGTAATGTAACACACACCCATACAATGCGCACCACCCCGTGATGTTTTTCTCACTGCTACTAGTGAATCTAATGTAACACACACCCATACAATGCGCACCACCCCGTGAAGTTTTTCTCACTGCTACTAGTGAATCTAATGTAACACACACCCATACAATGCGCACCACCCCGTGATGTTTTTCTCACTGCTACTAGTGAATCTAATGTAACACACACCCATACAATGCGCACCACCCCGTGATGTTTTTCTCACTGCTACTGGTGAATCTAATGTAACACACACCCATACAATGCGCACCACCCCGTGATGTTTTTCTCACTGCTACTGGTGAATCTAATGTAACACACACCCATACAATGCGCACCACCATGTGATGTTTTTCTCACTGCTACTAGTGAATCTAATGTAACACACACCCATACAATGCGCACGACCCCGTGATGTTTTTCTCACTGCTACTAGTGAATGTAATGTAACACACACCCATACAATGCGCACCACCCCGTGATGTTTTTCTCACTGCTACTAGTGTATGTATTGTAACACACACCCATACAATGCGCACCACCCCGTGATGTTTATCTCACTCCTACTAGTGAATGTAATGTAACACACACCCATACAATGCGCACCACCCCGTGATGTTTTTCTCACTCCTACTAGTGAATCTAATGTAACACACACCCATACAATGCGCACCACCCCGTGATGTTTTTCTCACTCCTACTAGTGAATCTAATGTAATACACAGCCATACAATGCGCACCACCCCGTGATGTTTTTCTCACTCCTACTAGTGAATCTAATGTAACATACACCCATACAATGCGCACCACCCCGTGATGTTTTTCTCACTCCCACTAGTGAATCTAATGTAACACACACCCATACAATGCGCACCACCCCGTGATGTTTTTCTCACTCCTACTAGTGAATCTAATGTAACACACACCCATACAATGCGCACCACCAGGTGATGTTTTTCTCACTCCCACTAGTGAATCTAATGTAACACACACCCATGCAATGTGCACCACCCCGTGATGTTTTTCTCACTGCTACTAGTGAATGTAATGTAACACACACCCATACAATGCGCACCACCCCGTGATGTTTTTCTCACTGCTACTATTGAATCTAATGTAACACACACCCATACGATGCGCATCACCCAGTGATGTTTTTCTCACTCCTACTAGTGAAAGTAATGTAACACACACCCATACAATGCGCACCACCCCGTGATGTTTTTCTCACTGCTACTAGTGAATCTAATGTAACACACACCCATACAATGCGCACCACCCCGTGAAGCTTTTCTCACTGCTACTAGTGAATCTAATGTAACACACACCCATACAATGCGCACCACCCCGTGATGTTTTTCTCACTGCTACTATTGAATCTAATGTAACACACACCCATACAATGCGCACCACCCCGTGATGTTTTTCTCACTGCTACTGGTGAATCTAATGTAACACACACCCATACAATGCGCACCACCCCGTGATGTTTTTCTCACTGCTACTGGTGAATCTAATGTAACACACACCCATACAATGCGCACCACCATGTGATGTTTTTCTCACTGCTACTAGTGAATCTAATGTAAAACACACCCATACAATGCGCACGACCCCGTGATGTTTTTCTCACTGCTACTAGTGAATGTAATGTAACACACACCCATACAATGCGCACCACCCCGTGATGTTTTTCTCACTGCTACTAGTGTATGTATTGTAACACACACCCATACAATGCGCACCACTCCGTGATGTTTATCTCAATCCTACTAGTGAATGTAATGTAACACACACCCATACAATGCGCACCACCCCGTGATGTTTTTCTCACTCCTACTAGTGAATCTAATGTAACACACACCCATACAATGCGCACCACCCCGTGATGTTTTTCTCACTCCTACTAGTGAATCTAATGTAACACACACCCATACAAGGCGCACCACCCCGTGATGTTTTTCTCACTCCTACTAGTGAATAATGTAACACACACCCATACAATGCGCACCACCCCGTGATGTTTTAATCACTCCCACTAGTGAATCTAATGTAACACACACCCATACAATGCGCACCACCCCGTGATGTTTTTCTCACTCCAACTAGTGAATGTAATGTAACACACACCCATACAATGCGCACCACCCCGTGATGTTTTTCTCACTCCTACTAGTGAATGTAATGTAACACACACCCATACAATGCGCACCACCCCGTGATGTTTTTCTCACTCCTACTAGTGAATGTAATGTAACACACACCCATACAATGCGCACCACCCCGTGATGTTTTTCTCACTCCTACTAGTGAATCTAATGTAACACACACCCATACAATGCGCACCACCCCGTGATGTTTTTCTCACTCCTACTGGTGAATCTAATGTAACACACACCCATACAATGCGCACCACCCCGTGATGTTTTTCTCACTCCTACTGGTGAATCTAATGTAACACACACCCATACAATGCGCACCACCCCGTGATGTTTTTCTCACTCCTACTGGTGAATCTAATGTAACACACACCCATACAATGCGCACCACCCCGTGATGTTTTTCTCACTCCTACTGGAGAATGTAATGTAACACACACCCATACAATGCGCACCACCCCATGATGTTTTTCTCACTCCTACTGGAGAATGTAATGTAACACACACCCATACAATGCGCACCACCCCGTGATGTTTTTCTCACTCCTACTAGTGAATCTGATGTAACACACACCCATACAATGCGCACCACCCCGTGATGTTTTTCTCACTCCTACTAGTGAATCTGATGTAACACACACCCATACAATGCGCACCACCCCGTGATGTTTTTCTCACTCCTACTAGTGAATCTGATGTAACACACACCCATACAATGCGCACCACCCCGTGATGTTTTTCTCACTCCTACTAGTGAATCTGATGTAACACACACCCATACAATGCGCACCACCCCGTGATGTTTTTCTCACTCCTACTAGTGAATCTGTTGTAACACACACCCATACAATGCGCACCACCCCGTGATGATTTTCTCACTCCTGCTAGTGAATGTGATGTAACACACACCCATACAATGCGCACCACCCCGTGATGTTTTTCTCACTCCTGCTAGTGAATGTAATGTAACACACACCCATACAATGCGCACCACCCCGTGATGTTTTTCTCACTCCTGCTAGTGAATGTAATGTAACACACACCCATACAATGCGCACCACCCCGTGATGTTTTTCTCACTCCTGCTAGTGAATCTAATGTAACACACACCCATACAATGCGCACCACCCCGTGATGTTTTTCTCACTCCTGCTAGTGAATCTAATGTAACACACACCCATACAATGCGCACCACCCCGTGATGTTTTTCTCACTCCTGCTAGTGAATCTAATGTAACACACACCCATACAAGGCGCACCACCCCGTGATGTTTTTCTCACCCCTGCTAGTGAATGTAATGTAACACACACCCATACAAGGCGCACCACCCCGTGATGTTTTTCTCACCCTTGCTAGTGAATGTAATGTAACACACACCCATACAAGGCGCACCACCCCGTGATGTTTTTCTCACCCCTACTAGTGAATGTAACGTAACACACACCCATACAAGGCGCACCACCCCTTGATGTTTTTCTCACACTTACCAGTGAATGTAATGTAACACACACCCATACAAGGCGCACCACCCCGTGATGTTTTTCTCACTCCTACTAGTGAATGTAATGTAACACACACCCATACAAGGCGCACCACCCCGTGATGTTTTTCTCACTCCTACTAGTGAATGTAATGTAACACACACCCATACAAGGCGCACCACCCCGTGTTGTTTATCTCACTCCTACTAGTGAATCTAATGTAACACACACCCATACAAGGCGCACCACCCCGTCATGTTTTTCTCACTCCTACTAGTGAATCTAATGTAACACACACCCATACAAGGCGCACCACCCCGTGATGTTTTTCTCACTCCTACTAGTGAATAATGTAACACACACCCATACAATGCGCACCACCCCGTGATGTTTTAATCACTCCCACTAGTGAATCTAATGTAACACACACCCATACAATGCGCACCACCCCGTGATGTTTTTCTCACTCCCACTAGTGAATCTAATGTAACACACCCCCATACAATGCGCACCACCCCGTGATGTTTTTCTCACTCCCACTAGTGAATCTGATGTAACACACACCCATACAATGCGCACCACCCCGTGATGTTTTTCTCACTCCCACTAGTGAATCTAATGTAACACACACCCATACAATGCGCACCACCCCGTGATGTTTTTCTCACTCCCACTAGTGAATCTAATGTAACACACACCCATACAATGCACACCACCCCGTGATGTTTTTCTCACTCCCACTAGTGAATCTAATGTAACACACACCCATACAATGCGCACCACCCCGTGATGTTTTTCTCACTCCCACTAGTGAATCTAATGTAACACACACCCATACAATGCGCACCACCCCGTGATGTTTTTCTCACTCCCACTAGTGAATCTAATGTCACACACACACATACATTGCGCACCACCCCGTGATGTTTTTCTCACTCCCACTAGTGAATGTAATGTAACACACACCCATGCAATGCGCACCACCCCGTGTTGTTTTTCTCACTGCTACTAGTGAATGTAATGTAACACACACCCATACAATGCGCACCACCCCGTGATGTTTTTCTCACTCCTACTAGTGAATCTAATGTAACACACACCCATACAATGTGCATCACCCCGTGATGTTTTTCTCACTCCTACTAGTGAATGTAATGTAACACACACCCATACAATGCGCACCACCCCGTGATGTTTTTCTCCCTGCTACTAGTGAATCTAATGTAACACACACCCATACAATGCGCACCACCCCGTGATGTTTTTCTCACTGCTACTAGTGAATCTAATGTAACACACAACCATACAATGCGCACCACCCCGTGATGTTTTTCTCACTGCTACTAGTGAATCTAATGTAACACACACCCATACAATGCGCACCACCCCGTGATGTTTTTCTCACTGCTACTAGTGAATCTAATGTAACACACACCCATACAATGCGCACCACCCCGTGATGTTTTTCTCACTGCTACTAGTGAATCTAATGTAACACACACCCATAAAATGCGCACCACCCCGTGATGTTTTTCTCACTCCTACTAGCGAATCTAATGTAACACACACCCATACAATGCGCACCACCCCGTGATGTTTTTCTCACTGCTACTAGTGTATGTATTGTAACACACACCCATACAATGCGCACCACTCCGTGATGTTTATCTCAATCCTACTAGTGAATGTAATGTAACACAACCCATACAATGCGCACCACCCCGTGATGTTTTTCTCACTCCTACTAGTGAATCTAATGTAACACACACCCATACAATGCGCACCACCCCGTGATGTTTTTCTCACTCCTACTAGTGAATCTAATGTAACACACACCCATACAAGGCGCACCACCCCGTGATGTTTTTCTCACTCCTACTAGTGAATAATGTAACACACACCCATACAATGCGCACCACCCCGTGATGTTTTAATCACTCCCACTAGTGAATCTAATGTAACACACACCCATACAATGCGCACCACCCCGTGATGTTTTTCTCACTCCAACTAGTGAATGTAATGTAACACACATCCATACAATGCGCACCACCCCGTGATGTTTTTCTCACTCCTACTAGTGAATGTAATGTAACACACACCCATACAATGCGCACCATCCCGTGATGTTTTTCTCACTCCTAGTAGTGAATGTAATGTAACACACACCCATACAATGCGCACCACCCCGTGATGTTTTTCTCACTCCTACTAGTGAATCTAATGTAACACACACCCATACAATGCGCACCACCCCGTGATGTTTTTCTCACTCCTACTGGTGAATCTAATGTAACACACACCCATACAATGCGCACCACCCCGTGATGTTTTTCTCACTCCTACTGGTGAATCTAATGTAACACACACCCATACAATGCGCACCACCCCGTGATGTTTTTCTCACTCCTACTGGTGAATCTAATGTAACACACACCCATACAATGCGCACCACCCCGTGATGTTTTTCTCACTCCTACTGGAGAATGTAATGTAACACACACCCATACAATGCGCACCACCCCGTGATGTTTTTCTCACTCCTACTGGAGAATGTAATGTAACACACACCCATACAATGCGCACCACCCCGTGATGTTTTTCTCACTCCTACTAGTGAATCTGATGTAACACACACCCATACAATGCGCACCACCCCGTGATGTTTTTCTCACTCCTACTAGTGAATCTGATGTAACACACACCCATACAATGCGCACCACCCCGTGATGTTTTTCTCACTCCTACTAGTGAATCTGATGTAACACACACCCATACAATGCGCACCACCCCGTGATGTTTTTCTCACTCCTACTAGTGAATCTGATGTAACACACACCCATACAATGCGCACCACCCCGTGATGTTTTTCTCACTCCTACTAGTGAATCTGTTGTAACACACACCCATACAATGCGCACCACCCCGTGATGATTTTCTCACTCCTGCTAGTGAATGTGATGTAACACACACCCATACAATGCGCACCACCCCGTGATGTTTTTCTCACTCCTGCTAGTGAATGTAATGTAACACACACCCATACAATGCGCACCACCCCGTGATGTTTTTCTCACCCTTGCTAGTGAATGTAATGTAACACACACCCATACAAGGCGCACCACCCCGTGATGTTTTTCTCACCCCTACTAGTGAATGTAACGTAACACACACCCATACAAGGCGCACCACCCCTTGATGTTTTTCTCACACTTACCAGTGAATGTAATGTAACACACACCCATGCAGTGCGCACCACCCCGTGATGTTTTTCTCACTCCTACTAGTGAATGTAATGTAACACACACCCATACAAGGCGCACCACCCCGTGATGTTTTTCTCACTCCTACTAGTGAATGTAATGTAACACACACCCATACAAGGCGCACCACCCCGTGTTGTTTATCTCACTCCTACTAGTGAATCTAATGTAACACACACCCATACAAGGCGCACCACCCCGTCATGTTTTTCTCACTCCTACTAGTGAATCTAATGTAACACACACCCATACAAGGCGCACCACCCCGTGATGTTTTTCTCACTCCTACTAGTGAATAATGTAACACACACCCATACAATGCGCACCACCCCGTGATGTTTTAATCACTCCCACTAGTGAATCTAATGTAACACACACCCATACAATGCGCACCACCCCGTGATGTTTTTCTCACTCCCACTAGTGAATCTAATGTAACACACCCCCATACAATGCGCACCACCCCGTGATGTTTTTCTCACTCCCACTAGTGAATCTGATGTAACACACACCCATACAATGCGCACCACCCCGTGATGTTTTTCTCACTCCCACTAGTGAATCTAATGTAACACACACCCATACAATGCGCACCACCCCGTGATGTTTTTCTCACTCCCACTAGTGAATCTAATGTAACACACACCCATACAATGCACACCACCCCGTGATGTTTTTCTCACTCCCACTAGTGAATCTAATGTAACACACACCCATACAATGCGCACCACCCCGTGATGTTTTTCTCACTCCCACTAGTGAATCTAATGTAACACACACCCATACAATGCGCACCACCCCGTGATGTTTTTCTCACTCCCACTAGTGAATCTAATGTCACACACACACATACATTGCGCACCACCCCGTGATGTTTTTCTCACTCCCACTAGTGAATGTAATGTAACACACACCCATGCAATGCGCACCACCCCGTGTTGTTTTTCTCACTGCTACTAGTGAATGTAATGTAACACACACCCATACAATGCGCACCACCCCGTGATGTTTTTCTCACTCCTACTAGTGAATCTAATGTAACACACACCCATACAATGTGCATCACCCCGTGATGTTTTTCTCACTCCTACTAGTGAATGTAATGTAACACACACCCATACAATGCGCACCACCCCGTGATGTTTTTCTCCCTGCTACTAGTGAATCTAATGTAACACACACCCATACAATGCGCACCACCCCGTGATGTTTTTCTCACTGCTACTAGTGAATCTAATGTAACACACACCCATACAATGCGCACCACCCCGTGATGTTTTTCTCACTGCTACTAGTGAATCTAATGTAACACACACCCATACAATGCGCACCACCCCGTGATGTTTTTCTCACTGCTACTAGTGAATCTAATGTAACACACACCCATACAATGCGCACCACCCCGTGATGTTTTTCTCACTGCTACTAGTGAATCTAATGTAACACACACCCATAAAATGCGCACCACCCCGTGATGTTTTTCTCACTCCTACTAGCGAATCTAATGTAACACACACCCATACAATGCGCACCACCCCGTGATGTTTTTCTCACTGCTACTAGTGTATGTATTGTAACACACACCCATACAATGCGCACCACTCCGTGATGTTTATCTCAATCCTACTAGTGAATGTAATGTAACACACACCCATACAATGCGCACCACCCCGTGATGTTTTTCTCACTCCTACTAGTGAATCTAATGTAACACACACCCATACAATGCGCACCACCCCGTGATGTTTTTCTCACTCCTACTAGTGAATCTAATGTAACACACACCCATACAAGGCGCACCACCCCGTGATGTTTTTCTCACTCCTACTAGTGAATAATGTAACACACACCCATACAATGCGCACCACCCCGTGATGTTTTAATCACTCCCACTAGTGAATCTAATGTAACACACACCCATACAATGCGCACCACCCCGTGATGTTTTTCTCACTCCAACTAGTGAATGTAATGTAACACACATCCATACAATGCGCACCACCCCGTGATGTTTTTCTCACTCCTACTAGTGAATGTAATGTAACACACACCCATACAATGCGCACCATCCCGTGATGTTTTTCTCACTCCTAGTAGTGAATGTAATGTAACACACACCCATACAATGCGCACCACCCCGTGATGTTTTTCTCACTCCTACTAGTGAATCTAATGTAACACACACCCATACAATGCGCACCACCCCGTGATGTTTTTCTCACTCCTACTGGTGAATCTAATGTAACACACACCCATACAATGCGCACCACCCCGTGATGTTTTTCTCACTCCTACTGGTGAATCTAATGTAACACACACCCATACAATGCGCACCACCCCGTGATGTTTTTCTCACTCCTACTGGTGAATCTAATGTAACACACACCCATACAATGCGCACCACCCCGTGATGTTTTTCTCACTCCTACTGGAGAATGTAATGTAACACACACCCATACAATGCGCACCACCCCGTGATGTTTTTCTCACTCCTACTGGAGAATGTAATGTAACACACACCCATACAATGCGCACCACCCCGTGATGTTTTTCTCACTCCTACTAGTGAATCTGATGTAACACACACCCATACAATGCGCACCACCCCGTGATGTTTTTCTCACTCCTACTAGTGAATCTGATGTAACACACACCCATACAATGCGCACCACCCCGTGATGTTTTTCTCACTCCTACTAGTGAATCTGATGTAACACACACCCATACAATGCGCACCACCCCGTGATGTTTTTCTCACTCCTACTAGTGAATCTGATGTAACACACACCCATACAATGCGCACCACCCCGTGATGTTTTTCTCACTCCTACTAGTGAATCTGTTGTAACACACACCCATACAATGCGCACCACCCCGTGATGATTTTCTCACTCCTGCTAGTGAATGTGATGTAACACACACCCATACAATGCGCACCACCCCGTGATGTTTTTCTCACTCCTGCTAGTGAATGTAATGTAACACACACCCATACAATGCGCACCACCCCGTGATGTTTTTCTCACTCCTGCTAGTGAATGTAATGTAACACACACCCATACAATGCGCACCACCCCGTGATGTTTTTCTCACTCCTGCTAGTGAATCTAATGTAACACACACCCATACAATGCGCACCACCCCGTGATGTTTTTCTCACTCCTGCTAGTGAATCTAATGTAACACACACCCATACAATGCGCACCACCCCGTGATGTTTTTCTCACTCCTGCTAGTGAATCTAATGTAACACACACCCATACAAGGCGCACCACCCCGTGATGTTTTTCTCACCCCTGCTAGTGAATGTAATGTAACACACACCCATACAAGGCGCACCACCCCGTGATGTTTTTCTCACCCTTGCTAGTGAATGTAATGTAACACACACCCATACAAGGCGCACCACCCCGTGATGTTTTTCTCACCCCTACTAGTGAATGTAACGTAACACACACCCATACAAGGCGCACCACCCCTTGATGTTTTTCTCACACTTACCAGTGAATGTAATGTAACACACACCCATACAAGGCGCACCACCCCGTGATGTTTTTCTCACTCCTACTAGTGAATGTAATGTAACACACACCCATACAAGGCGCACCACCCCGTGATGTTTTTCTCACTCCTACTAGTGAATGTAATGTAACACACACCCATACAATGCGCACCACCCCGTGTTGTTTATCTCACTCCTACTAGTGAATCTAATGTAACACACACCCATACAAGGCGCACCACCCCGTCATGTTTTTCTCACTCCTACTAGTGAATCTAATGTAACACACACCCATACAAGGCGCACCACCCCGTGATGTTTTTCTCACTCCTACTAGTGAATAATGTAACACACACCCATACAATGCGCACCACCCCGTGATGTTTTAATCACTCCCACTAGTGAATCTAATGTAACACACCCCCATACAATGCGCACCACCCCGTGATGTTTTTCTCACTCCCACTAGTGAATCTAATGTAACACACCCCCATACAATGCGCACCACCCCGTGATGTTTTTCTCACTCCCACTAGTGAATCTGATGTAACACACCCCCATACAATGCGCACCACCCCGTGATGTTTTTCTCACTCCCACTAGTGAATCTAATGTAACACACACCCATACAATGCGCACCACCCCGTGATGTTTTTCTCACTCCCACTAGTGAATCTAATGTAACACACACCCATACAATGCGCACCACCCCGTGATGTTTTACTCACTCCCACTAGTGAATCTAATGTAACACACACCCATACAATGCGCACCACCCCGTGATGTTTTTCTCACTCCCACTAGTGAATCTAATGTAACACACACCCATACAATGCGCACCACCCCGTGATGTTTTTCTCACTCCCACTAGTGAATCTAATGTAACACACACCCATACAATGCGCACCACCCCGTGATGTTTTTCTCACTCCCACTAGTGAATCTAATGTCACACACACACATACAATGCGCACCACCCCGTGATGTTTTTCTCACTCCCACTAGTGAATGTAATGTAACACACACCCATGCAATGCGCACCACCCCGTGTTGTTTTTCTCACTGCTACTAGTGAATGTAATGTAACACACACCCATACAATGCGCACCACCCCGTGATGTTTTTCTCACTCCTACTAGTGAATCTAATGTAACACACACCCATACAATGTGCATCACCCCGTGATATTTTTCTCACTCCTACTAGTGAATGTAATGTAACACACACCCATACAATGCGCACCACCCCGTGATGTTTTTCTCCCTGCTACTAGTGAATCTAATGTAACACACACCCATACAATGCGCACCACCCCGTGATGTTTTTCTCACTGCTACTAGTGAATCTAATGTAACACACACCCATACAATGCGCACCACCCCGTGATGTTTTTCTCACTGCTACTAGTGAATCTAATGTAACACACACCCATACAATGCGCACCACCCCGTGATGTTTTTCTCACTGCTACTAGTGAATCTAATGTAACACACACCCATACAATGCGCACCACCCCGTGATGTTTTTCTCACTGCTACTAGTGAATCTAATGTAACACACACCCATAAAATGCGCACCACCCCGTGATGTTTTTCTCACTCCTACTAGCGAATCTAATGTAACACACACCCATACAATGCGCACCACCCCGTGATGTTTTTCTCAATCCTACTAGTGAATCTAATGTAACACACACCCATACAATGCGCACCACCCCGTGATGTTTTTCTCACTCCTACTAGTGAATCTAATGTAACACACACCCATACAATGCGCACCACCCTGTGATGTTTTTCTCACTCCTACTAGTGAATCTAATGTAACACACACCCATACAATGCGCACCACCCCGTGATGTTTTTCTCACTCCTACTAGTGAATCTAATGTAATACACACCCATACAATGCGCACCACCCCGTGATGTTTTTCTCACTCCTACTAGTGAATCTAATGTAACACACACCCATACAAGGCGCACCACCCCGTGATGTTTTTCTCACTCCTACTAGTGAATGTAATGTAACACACACCCATACAATGCGCACCACCCCGTGATGTTTATCTCACTCCTACTAGTGAATGTAATGTAACACACACCCATACAATGCGCACCACCCCGTGATGTTTTTCTCACTCCTACTAGTGAATCTAATGTAACACACACCCATACAATGCGGACCACCCCGTGATGTTTTTCTCACTCCTACTAGTGAATCTAATGTAACACACACCCATACAATGCGCACCACCCCGTGATGTTTTTCTCACTCCTACTAGTGAATGTAATGTAACACACATCCATACAATGCGCACCACCCCGTGATGTTTTTCTCACTCCTACTCGTGAATGTAATGTAACACACACCCATACAATGCGCACCACCCCGTGATGTTTTTCTCACTCCTACTAGTGAATGTAATGTAACACACAACCATACACTGCGCACCACCCCGTGATGTTTTTCTCACTCCTACTAGTGAATGTAATGTAACACACACCCATACAATGCGCACCACCCCGTGATGTTTTGCTCACTCCTACTAGTGAATGTAATGTAACACACACCCATACAATGCGCACCACCCCGTGATGTTTTTCTCACTCCTACTGGTGAATGTAATGTAACACACACCCATACAATGCGCACCACCCCGTGATGTTTTTCTCACTCCTACTGGTGAATCTAATGTAACACACACCCATACAATGCGCACCACCCCGTGATGTTTTTCTCACTCCTACTGGAGAATGTAATGTAACACACACCCATACAATGCGCACCACCCCGTGATGTTTTTCTCACTCCTACTGGAGAATGTAATGTAACACACACCCATACAATGCGCACCACCCCGTGATGTTTTTCTCACTCCTACTAGTGAATCTGATGTAACACACACCCATACAATGCGCACCACCCCGTGATGTTTTTCTCACTCCTACTAGTGAATCTGATGTAACACACACCCATACAATGCGCACCACCCCGTGATGTTTTTCTCACTCCTACTAGTGAATCTGATGTAACACACACCCATACAATGCGCACCACCCCGTGATGTTTTTCTCACTCCTACTAGTGAATCTGATGTAACACACACCCATACAATGCGCACCACCCCGTGATGTTTTTCTCACTCCTACTAGTGAATCTGATGTAACACACACCCATACAATGCGCACCACCCCGTGATGATTTTCTCACTCCTACTAGTGAATGTGATGTAACACACACCCATACAATGCGCACCACCCCGTGATGTTTTTCTCACTCCTGCTAGTGAATGTAATGTAACACACACCCATACAATGCGCACCACCCCGTGATGTTTTTCTCACTCCTGCTAGTGAATGTAATGTAACACACACCCATACAATGCGCACCACCCCGTGATGTTTTTCTCACTCCTGCTAGTGAATCTAATGTAACACACACCCATACAATGCGCACCACCCCGTGATTTTTTTCTCACTCCTGCTAGTGAATCTAATGTAACACACACCCATACAATGCGCACCACCCCGTGATGTTTTTCTCACTCCTGCTAGTGAATCTAATGTAACACACACCCATACAAGGCGCACCACCCCGTGATGTTTTTCTCACCCCTGCTAGTGAATGTAATGTAACACACACCCATACAAGGCGCACCACCCCGTGATGTTTTTCTCACCCCTGCTAGTGAATGTAATGTAACACACACCCATACAAGGCGCACCACCCCGTGATGTTTTTCTCACCCCTACTAGTGAATGTAACGTAACACACACCCATACAAGGCGCACCACCCCTTGATGTTTTTCTCACACTTACCAGTGAATGTAATGTAACACACACCCATACAAGGCGCACCACCCCGTGATGTTTTTCTCACTCCTACTAGTGAATGTAATGTAACACACACCCATACAAGGCGCACCACCCCGTGATGTTTTTCTCACTCCTACTAGTGAATGTAATGTAACACACACCCATACAAGGCGCACCACCCCGTGTTGTTTATCTCACTCCTACTAGTGAATCTAATGTAACACACACCCATACAAGGCGCACCACCCCGTCATGTTTTTCTCACTCCTACTAGTGAATCTAATGTAACACACACCCATACAAGGCGCACCACCCCGTGATGTTTTTCTCACTCCTACTAGTGAATAATGTAACACACACCCATACAATGCGCACCACCCCGTGATGTTTTAATCACTCCCACTAGTGAATCTAATGTAACACACACCCATACAATGCGCACCACCCCGTGATGTTTTTCTCACTCCCACTAGTGAATCTGATGTAACACACACCCATACAATGCGCACCACCCCGTGATGTTTTTCTCACTCCCACTAGTGAATCTAATGTAACACACACCCATACAATGCGCACCACCCCGTGATGTTTTTCTCACTCCCACTAGTGAATCTAATGTAACACACACCCATACAATGCGCACCACCCCGTGATGTTTTTCTCACTCCCACTAGTGAATCTAATGTAACACACACCCATACAATGCGCACCACCCCGTGATGTTTTTCTCACTCCCACTAGTGAATCTAATGTAACACACACCCATACAATGCGCACCACCCCGTGATGTTTTTCTCACTCCCACTAGTGAATCTAATGTCACACTCACACATACAATGCGCACCACCCCGTGATGTTTTTCTCACTCCCACTAGTGAATGTAATGTAACACACACCCATGCAATGCGCACCACCCCGTGTTGTTTTTCTCACTGCTACTAGTGAATGTAATGTAACACACACCCATATAATGCGCACCACCCCGTGATGTTTTTCTCACACTTACCAGTGAATGTAATGTAACACACACCCATACAAGGCGCACCACCCCGTGATGTTTTTCTCACTCCTACTAGTGAATGTAATGTAACACACACCCATACAAGGCGCACCACCCCGTGATGTTTTTCTCACTCCTACTAGTGAATCTAATGTAACACACACCCATACAAGGCCCACCACCCCGTGATGTTTTTCTCACTCCTACTAGTGAATGTAATGTAACACACACCCATACAAGGCGCACCACCCCGTCATGTTTTTCTCACTCCTACTAGTGAATCTAATGTAACACACACCCATACAAGGCCCACCACCCCGTGATGTTTTTCTCACTCCTACTAGTGAATAATGTAACACACACCCATACAATGCGCACCACCCCGTGATGTTTTAATCACTCCCACTAGTGAATCTAATGTAACACACACCCATACAATGCGCACCACCAAGTGATGTTTTTCTCACTCCCACTAGTGAATCTAATGTAACACACACCCATACAATGCGCACCACCCCGTGATGTTTTTCTCACTCCCACTAGTGAATCTGATGTAACACACACCCATACAATGCGCACCACCCCGTGATGTTTGTCTCACTGCAACTAGTGAATCTAATGTAACACACACCCATACAATGCGCACCACCCCGTGATGTTTTTCTCACTCCCACTAGTGAATCTAATGTAACACACACCCATACAATGCGCACCACCCCGTGATGTTTTTCTCACTCCCACTAGTGAATCTAATGTAACACACACCCATACAATGCGCACCACCCCGTGATGTTTTTCTCACTCCCACTAGTGAATCTAATGTAACACACACCCATACAATGCGCACCACCCCGTGATGTTTTTCTCACTCCCACTAGTGAATCTAATGTCACACACACACATACAATGCGCACCACCCCGTGATGTTTTTCTCACTCCCAATAGTGAATGTAATGTAACACACACCCATGCAATGCGCACCACCCCGTGTTGTTTTTCTCACTGCTACTAGTGAATGTAATGTAACACACACCCATACAATGCGCACCACCCCGTGATGTTTTTCTCACTCCTACTAGTGAATCTAATGTAACACACACCCATACAATGTGCATCACCCCGTGATGTTTTTCTCACTCCTACTAGTGAATGTAATGTAACACACACCCATACAATGCGCACCACCCCGTGATGTTTTTCTCCCTGCTACTAGTGAATCTAATGTAACACACACCCATACAATGCGCACCACCCCGTGATGTTTTTCTCACTGCTACTAGTGAATCTAATGTAACACACACCCATACAATGCGCACCACCCCGTGATGTTTTTCTCACTGCTACTAGTGAATCTAATGTAACACACACCCATACAATGCGCACCATGCCGTGATGTTTTTCTCACTGCTACTAGTGAATCTAATGTAACACACACCCATACAATGCGCACCACCCCGTGATGTTTTTCTCAAAGCTACTAGTGAATGTAATGTAACACACACCCATACAATGCGCACCACCCCGTGATGTTTTTCTCACTGCTACTAGTGTATGTATTGTAACACACACCCATACAATGCGCACCACCCCGTGATGTTTTTCTCACTCCTACTAGTGAATCTAATGTAACACACACCCATACAATGCGCACCACCCCGTGATGTTTTTCTCACTCCTACTAGTGAATCTAATGTAATACACAGCCATACAATGCGCACCACCCCGTGATGTTTATCTCACTCCTACTAGTGAATCTAATGTAACATACACCCATACAATGCGCACCACCCCGTGATGTTTTTCTCACTCCCACTAGTGAATCTAATGTAACACACACCCATACAATGCGCACCACCCCGTGATGTTTTTCTCACTCCTACTAGTGAATCTAATGTAACACACACCCATACAATGCGCACCACCCCGTGATGTTTTTCTCACTCCCACTAGTGAATCTAATGTAACACACACCCATACAATGCGCACCACCCCGTGATGTTTTTCTCACTCCCACTAGTGAATCTAATGTAACACACACCCATACAATGCGCACCACCCCGTGATGTTTTTCTCACTCCCACTAGTGAATCTAATGTAACACACACCCATACAATGCGCACCACCCCGTGATGTTTTTCTCACTCCCACTAGTGAATCTAATGTCACACACACACATACAATGCGCACCACCCCGTGATGTTTTTCTCACTCCCACTAGTGAATGTAATGTAACACACACCCATGCAATGCGCACCACCCCGTGTTGTTTTTCTCACTGCTACTAGTGAATGTAATGTAACACACACCCATACAATGCGCACCACCCCGTGATGTTTTTCTCACTCCTACTAGTGAATCTAATGTAACACACACCCATACAATGTGCATCACCCCGTGATGTTTTTCTCACTCCTACTAGTGAATGTAATGTAACACACACCCATACAATGCGCACCACCCCGTGATGTTTTTCTCCCTGCTACTAGTGAATCTAATGTAACACACACCCATACAATGCGCACCACCCCGTGATGTTTTTCTCACTGCTACTAGTGAATCTAATGTAACACACACCCATACAATGCGCACCACCCCGTGATGTTTTTCTCACTGCTACTAGTGAATCTAATGTAACACACACCCATACAATGCGCACCACCCCGTGATGTTTTTCTCACTCCTACTAGTGAATCTGATGTAACACACACCCATACAATGCGCACCACCCCGTGATGTTTTTCTCACTCCTACTAGTGAATCTGATGTAACACACACCCATACAATGCGCACCACCCCGTGATGTTTTTCTCACTCCTACTAGTGAATCTGATGTAACACACACCCATACAATGCGCACCACCCCGTGATGTTTTTCTCACTCCTACTAGTGAATCTGATGTAACACACACCCATACAATGCGCACCACCCCGTGATGTTTTTCTCACTCCTACTAGTGAATCTGATGTAACACACACCCATACAATGCGCACCACCCCGTGATGATTTTCTCACTCCTACTAGTGAATGTGATGTAACACACACCCATACAATGCGCACCACCCCGTGATGTTTTTCTCACTCCTGCTAGTGAATGTAATGTAACACACACCCATACAATGCGCACCACCCCGTGATGTTTTTCTCACTCCTGCTAGTGAATGTAATGTAACACACACCCATACAATGCGCACCACCCCGTGATGTTTTTCTCACTCCTGCTAGTGAATCTAATGTAACACACACCCATACAATGCGCACCACCCCGTGATTTTTTTCTCACTCCTGCTAGTGAATCTAATGTAACACACACCCATACAATGCGCACCACCCCGTGATGTTTTTCTCACTCCTGCTAGTGAATCTAATGTAACACACACCCATACAAGGCGCACCACCCCGTGATGTTTTTCTCACCCCTGCTAGTGAATGTAATGTAACACACACCCATACAAGGCGCACCACCCCGTGATGTTTTTCTCACCCCTGCTAGTGAATGTAATGTAACACACACCCATACAAGGCGCACCACCCCGTGATGTTTTTCTCACCCCTACTAGTGAATGTAACGTAACACACACCCATACAAGGCGCACCACCCCTTGATGTTTTTCTCACACTTACCAGTGAATGTAACGTAACACACACCCATACAAGGCGCACCACCCCGTGATGTTTTTCTCACTCCTACTAGTGAATGTAATGTAACACACACCCATACAAGGCGCACCACCCCGTGATGTTTTTCTCACTCCTACTAGTGAATGTAATGTAACACACACCCATACAAGGCGCACCACCCCGTGTTGTTTATCTCACTCCTACTAGTGAATCTAATGTAACACACACCCATACAAGGCGCACCACCCCGTCATGTTTTTCTCACTCCTACTAGTGAATCTAATGTAACACACACCCATACAAGGCGCACCACCCCGTGATGTTTTTCTCACTCCTACTAGTGAATAATGTAACACACACCCATACAATGCGCACCACCCCGTGATGTTTTAATCACTCCCACTAGTGAATCTAATGTAACACACACCCATACAATGCGCACCACCCCGTGATGTTTTTCTCACTCCCACTAGTGAATCTGATGTAACACACACCCATACAATGCGCACCACCCCGTGATGTTTTTCTCACTCCCACTAGTGAATCTAATGTAACACACACCCATACAATGCGCACCACCCCGTGATGTTTTTCTCACTCCCACTAGTGAATCTAATGTAACACACACCCATACAATGCGCACCACCCCGTGATGTTTTTCTCACTCCCACTAGTGAATCTAATGTAACACACACCCATACAATGCGCACCACCCCGTGATGTTTTTCTCACTCCCACTAGTGAATCTAATGTAACACACACCCATACAATGCGCACCACCCCGTGATGTTTTTCTCACTCCCACTAGTGAATCTAATGTCACACTCACACATACAATGCGCACCACCCCGTGATGTTTTTCTCACTCCCACTAGTGAATGTAATGTAACACACACCCATGCAATGCGCACCACCCCGTGTTGTTTTTCTCACTGCTACTAGTGAATGTAATGTAACACACACCCATATAATGCGCACCACCCCGTGATGTTTTTCTCACACTTACCAGTGAATGTAATGTAACACACACCCATACAAGGCGCACCACCCCGTGATGTTTTTCTCACTCCTACTAGTGAATGTAATGTAACACACACCCATACAAGGCGCACCACCCCGTGATGTTTTTCTCACTCCTACTAGTGAATCTAATGTAACACACACCCATACAAGGCCCACCACCCCGTGATGTTTTTCTCACTCCTACTAGTGAATGTAATGTAACACACACCCATACAAGGCGCACCACCCCGTCATGTTTTTCTCACTCCTACTAGTGAATCTAATGTAACACACACCCATACAAGGCCCACCACCCCGTGATGTTTTTCTCACTCCTACTAGTGAATAATGTAACACACACCCATACAATGCGCACCACCCCGTGATGTTTTAATCACTCCCACTAGTGAATCTAATGTAACACACACCCATACAATGCGCACCACCAAGTGATGTTTTTCTCACTCCCACTAGTGAATCTAATGTAACACACACCCATACAATGCGCACCACCCCGTGATGTTTTTCTCACTCCCACTAGTGAATCTGATGTAACACACACCCATACAATGCGCACCACCCCGTGATGTTTGTCTCACTGCAACTAGTGAATCTAATGTAACACACACCCATACAATGCGCACCACCCCGTGATGTTTTTCTCACTCCCACTAGTGAATCTAATGTAACACACACCCATACAATGCGCACCACCCCGTGATGTTTTTCTCACTCCCACTAGTGAATCTAATGTAACACACACCCATACAATGCGCACCACCCCGTGATGTTTTTCTCACTCCCACTAGTGAATCTAATGTAACACACACCCATACAATGCGCACCACCCCGTGATGTTTTTCTCACTCCCACTAGTGAATCTAATGTCACACACACACATACAATGCGCACCACCCCGTGATGTTTTTCTCACTCCCAATAGTGAATGTAATGTAACACACACCCATGCAATGCGCACCACCCCGTGTTGTTTTTCTCACTGCTACTAGTGAATGTAATGTAACACACACCCATACAATGCGCACCACCCCGTGATGTTTTTCTCACTCCTACTAGTGAATCTAATGTAACACACACCCATACAATGTGCATCACCCCGTGATGTTTTTCTCACTCCTACTAGTGAATGTAATGTAACACACACCCATACAATGCGCACCACCCCGTGATGTTTTTCTCCCTGCTACTAGTGAATCTAATGTAACACACACCCATACAATGCGCACCACCCCGTGATGTTTTTCTCACTGCTACTAGTGAATCTAATGTAACACACACCCATACAATGCGCACCACCCCGTGATGTTTTTCTCACTGCTACTAGTGAATCTAATGTAACACACACCCATACAATGCGCACCATGCCGTGATGTTTTTCTCACTGCTACTAGTGAATCTAATGTAACACACACCCATACAATGCGCACCACCCCGTGATGTTTTTCTCAAAGCTACTAGTGAATGTAATGTAACACACACCCATACAATGCGCACCACCCCGTGATGTTTTTCTCACTGCTACTAGTGTATGTATTGTAACACACACCCATACAATGCGCACCACCCCGTGATGTTTTTCTCACTCCTACTAGTGAATCTAATGTAACACACACCCATACAATGCGCACCACCCCGTGATGTTTTTCTCACTCCTACTAGTGAATCTAATGTAATACACAGCCATACAATGCGCACCACCCCGTGATGTTTATCTCACTCCTACTAGTGAATCTAATGTAACATACACCCATACAATGCGCACCACCCCGTGATGTTTTTCTCACTCCCACTAGTGAATCTAATGTAACACACACCCATACAATGCGCACCACCCCGTGATGTTTTTCTCACTCCTACTAGTGAATCTAATGTAACACACACCCATACAATGCGCACCACCCCGTGATGTTTTTCTCACTCCCACTAGTGAATCTAATGTAACACACACCCATACAATGCGCACCACCCCGTGATGTTTTTCTCACTCCCACTAGTGAATCTAATGTAACACACACCCATACAATGCGCACCACCCCGTGATGTTTTTCTCACTCCCACTAGTGAATCTAATGTAACACACACCCATACAATGCGCACCACCCCGTGATGTTTTTCTCACTCCCACTAGTGAATCTAATGTCACACACACACATACAATGCGCACCACCCCGTGATGTTTTTCTCACTCCCACTAGTGAATGTAATGTAACACACACCCATGCAATGCGCACCACCCCGTGTTGTTTTTCTCACTGCTACTAGTGAATGTAATGTAACACACACCCATACAATGCGCACCACCCCGTGATGTTTTTCTCACTCCTACTAGTGAATCTAATGTAACACACACCCATACAATGTGCATCACCCCGTGATGTTTTTCTCACTCCTACTAGTGAATGTAATGTAACACACACCCATACAATGCGCACCACCCCGTGATGTTTTTCTCCCTGCTACTAGTGAATCTAATGTAACACACACCCATACAATGCGCACCACCCCGTGATGTTTTTCTCACTGCTACTAGTGAATCTAATGTAACACACACCCATACAATGTGCACCACCCCGTGATGTTTTTCTCACTGCTACTAGTGAATCTAATGTAACACACACCCATACAATGCGCACCACCCCGTGATGTTTTTCTCACTGCTACTAGTGAATCTAATGTAACACACACCCATACAATGCGCACCACCCCGTGATGTTTTTCTCACTGCTACTAGTGAATCTAATGTAACACACACCCATAAAATGCGCACCACCCCGTGATGTTTTTCTCACTCCTACTAGCGAATCTAATGTAACACACACCCATACAATGCGCACCACCCCGTGATGTTTTTCTCAATCCTACTAGTGAATCTAATGTAACACACACCCATACAATGCGCACCACCCCGTGATGTTTTTCTCACTCCTACTAGTGAATCTAATGTAACACACACCCATACAATGCGCACCACCCTGTGATGTTTTTCTCACTCCTACTAGTGAATCTAATGTAACACACACCCATACAATGCGCACCACCCCGTGATGTTTTTCTCACTCCTACTAGTGAATCTAATGTAATACACACCCATACAATGCGCACCACCCCGTGATGTTTTTCTCACTCCTACTAGTGAATCTAATGTAACACACACCCATACAAGGCGCACCACCCCGTGATGTTTTTCTCACTCCTACTAGTGAATGTAATGTAACACACACCCATACAATGCGCACCACCCCGTGATGTTTATCTCACTCCTACTAGTGAATGTAATGTAACACACACCCATACAATGCGCACCACCCCGTGATGTTTTTCTCACTCCTACTAGTGAATCTAATGTAACACACACCCATACAATGCGGACCACCCCGTGATGTTTTTCTCACTCCTACTAGTGAATCTAATGTAACACACACCCATACAATGCGCACCACCCCGTGATGTTTTTCTCACTCCTACTAGTAAATGTAATGTAACACACATCCATACAATGCGCACCACCCCGTGATGTTTTTCTCACTCCTACTCGTGAATGTAATGTAACACACACCCATACAATGCGCACCACCCCGTGATGTTTTTCTCACTCCTACTAGTGAATGTAATGTAACACACAACCATACACTGCGCACCACCCCGTGATGTTTTTCTCACTCCTACTAGTGAATGTAATGTAACACACACCCATACAATGCGCACCACCCCGTGATGTTTTGCTCACTCCTACTAGTGAATGTAATGTAACACACACCCATACAATGCGCACCACCCCGTGATGTTTTTCTCACTCCAACTAGTGAATGTAATGTAACACACACCCATACAATGCGCACCACCCCGTGATGTTTTTGTCACTCCTACTCGTGAATGTAATGTAACACACACCCATACAATGCGCACCACCCCGTGATGTTTTTCTCACTCCTACTAGTGAATGTAATGTAACACACACCCATACAATGCGCACCACCCCGTGATGTTTTTCTCACTCCTACTAGTGAATCTAATGTAACACACACCCATACAATGCGCACCACCCCGTGATGTTTTTCTCACTCCTACTGGTGAATGTAATGTAACACACACCCATACAATGCGCACCACCCCGTGATGTTTTTCTCACTCCTACTGGTGAATCTAATGTAACACACACCCATACAATGCACACCACCCCGTGATGTTTTTCTCACTCCTACTGGAGAATGTAATGTAACACACACCCATACAATGCGCACCACCCCGTGATGTTTTTCTCACTCCTACTGGAGAATGTAATGTAACACACACCCATACAATGCGCACCACCCCGTGATGTTTTTCTCACTCCTACTAGTGAATCTGATGTAACACACACCCATACAATGCGCACCACCCCGTGATGTTTTTCTCACTCCTACTAGTGAATCTGATGTAACACACACCCATACAATGCGCACCACCCCGTGATGTTTTTCTCACTCCTACTAGTGAATCTGATGTAACACACACCCATACAATGCGCACCACCCCGTGATGTTTTTCTCACTCCTACTAGTGAATCTGATGTAACACACACCCATACAATGCGCACCACCCCGTGATGTTTTTCTCACTCCTACTAGTGAATCTGATGTAACACACACCCATACAATGCGCACCACCCCGTGATGATTTTCTCACTCCTACTAGTGAATGTGATGTAACACACACCCATACAATGCGCACCACCCCGTGATGTTTTTCTCACTCCTGCTAGTGAATGTAATGTAACACACACCCATACAATGCGCACCACCCCGTGATGTTTTTCTCACTCCTGCTAGTGAATCTAATGTAACACACACCCATACAAGGCCCACCACCCCGTGATGTTTTTCTCACTCCTACTAGTGAATAATGTAACACACACCCATACAATGCGCACCACCCCGTGATGTTTTAATCACTCCCACTAGTGAATCTAATGTAACACACACCCATACAATGCGCACCACCCCGTGATGTTTTTCTCACTCCCACTAGTGAATCTAATGTAACACACACCCATACAATGCGCACCACCCCGTGATGTTTTTCTCACTCCCACTAGTGAATCTAATGTAACACACACCCATACAATGCGCACCACCCCGTGATGTTTTTCTCACTCCCACTAGTGAATCTGATGTAACACACACCCATACAATGCGCACCACCCCGTGATGTTTGTCTCACTCCCACTAGTGAATCTAATGTAACACACACCCATACAATGCGCACCACCCCGTGATGTTTTTCTCACTCCCACTAGTGAATCTAATGTAACACACACCCATACAATGCGCACCACCCCGTGATGTTTTTCTCACTCCCACTAGTGAATCTAATGTAACACACACCCATACAATGCGCACCACCCCGTGATGTTTTTCTCACTCCCACTAGTGAATCTAATGTAACACACACCCATACAATGCGCACCACCCCGTGATGTTTTTCTCACTCCCACTAGTGAATCTAATGTCACACACACACATACAATGCGCACCACCCCGTGATGTTTTTCTCACTCCCAATAGTGAATGTAATGTAACACACACCCATGCAATGCGCACCACCCCGTGTTGTTTTTCTCACTGCTACTAGTGAATGTAATGTAACACACACCCATACAATGCGCACCACCCCGTGATGTTTTTCTCACTCCTACTAGTGAATCTAATGTAACACACACCCATACAATGTGCATCACCCCGTGATGTTTTTCTCACTCCTACTAGTGAATGTAATGTAACACACACCCATACAATGCGCACCACCCCGTGATGTTTTTCTCCCTGCTACTAGTGAATCTAATGTAACACACACCCATACAATGCGCACCACCCCGTGATGTTTTTCTCACTGCTACTAGTGAATCTAATGTAACACACACCCATACAATGCGCACCACCCCGTGATGTTTTTCTCACTGCTACTAGTGAATCTAATGTAACACACACCCATACAATGCGCACCACGCCGTGATGTTTTTCTCACTGCTACTAGTGAATCTAATGTAACACACACCCATACAATGCGCACCACCCCGTGATGTTTTTCTCAAAGCTACTAGTGAATGTAATGTAACACACACCCATACAATGCGCACCACCCCGTGATGTTTTTCTCACTGCTACTAGTGTATGTATTGTAACACACACCCATACAATGCGCACCACCCCGTGATGTTTTTCTCACTCCTACTAGTGAATCTAATGTAACACACACCCATACAATGCGCACCACCCCGTGATGTTTTTCTCACTCCTACTAGTGAATCTAATGTAATACACAGCCATACAATGCGCACCACCCCGTGATGTTTATCTCACTCCTACAAGTGAATCTAATGTAACATACACCCATACAATGCGCACCACCCCGTGATGTTTTTCTCACTCCCACTAGTGAATCTAATGTAACACACACCCATACAATGCGCACCACCCCGTGATGTTTTTCTCACTCCTACTAGTGAATCTAATGTAACACACACCCATACAATGCGCACCACCCCGTGATGTTTTTCTCACTCCCACTAGTGAATCTAATGTAACACACACCCATGCAATGTGCACCACCCCGTGATGTTTTTCTCACTGCTACTAGTGAATGTAATGTAACACACACCCATACAATGCGCACCACCCCGTGATGTTTTTCTCACTCCCACTAGTGAATCTAATGTAACACACACCCATACAATGCGCACCACCCCGTGATGTTTTTCTCACTCCCACTAGTGAATCTAATGTAACACACACCCATACAATGCGCACCACCCCGTGATGTTTTTCTCACTCCCACTAGTGAATCTAATGTCACACACACACATACAATGCGCACCACCCCGTGATGTTTTTCTCACTCCCACTAGTGAATGTAATGTAACACACACCCATGCAATGCGCACCACCCCGTGTTGTTTTTCTCACTGCTACTAGTGAATGTAATGTAACACACACCCATACAATGCGCACCACCCCGTGATGTTTTTCTCACACTTACCAGTGAATGTAATGTAACACACACCCATACAAGGCGCACCACCCCGTGATGTTTTTCTCACTCCTACTAGTGAATGTAATGTAACACACACCCATACAAGGCGCACCACCCCGTGATGTTTTTCTCACTCCTACTAGTGAATCTAATGTAACACACACCCATACAAGGCCCACCACCCCGTGATGTTTTTCTCACTCCTACTAGTGAATGTAATGTAACACACACCCATACAAGGCGCACCACCCCGTCATGTTTTTCTCACTCCTACTAGTGAATCTAATGTAACACACACCCATACAAGGCCCACCACCCCGTGATGTTTTTCTCACTCCTACTAGTGAATAATGTAACACACACCCATACAATGCGCACCACCCCGTGATGTTTTAATCACTCCCACTAGTGAATCTAATGTAACACACACCCATACAATGCGCACCACCCCGTGATGTTTTTCTCACTCCCACTAGTGAATCTAATGTAACACACACCCATACAATGCGCACCACCCCGTGATGTTTTTCTCACTCCCACTAGTGAATCTGATGTAACACACACCCATACAATGCGCACCACCCCGTGATGTTTTTCTCACTCCCACTAGTGAATCTAATGTAACACACACCCATACAATGCGCACCACCCCGTGATGTTTTTCTCACTCCCACTAGTGAATCTAATGTAACACACACCCATACAATGCGCACCACCCCGTGATGTTTTTCTCACTCCCACTAGTGAATCTAATGTAACACACACCCATACAATGCGCACCACCCCGTGATGTTTTTCTCACTCCCAATAGTGAATGTAATGTAACACACACCCATGCAATGCGCACCACCCCGTGTTGTTTTTCTCACTGCTACTAGTGAATGTAATGTAACACACACCCATACAATGCGCACCACCCCGTGATGTTTTTCTCACTCCTACTAGTGAATCTAATGTAACACACACCCATACAATGTGCATCACCCCGTGATGTTTTTCTCACTCCTACTAGTGAATGTAATGTAACACACACCCATACAATGCGCACCACCCCGTGATGTTTTTCTCCCTGCTACTAGTGAATCTAATGTAACACACACCCATACAATGCGCACCACCCCGTGATGTTTTTCTCACTGCTACTAGTGAATCTAATGTAACACACACCCATACAATGCGCACCACCCCGTGATGTTTTTCTCACTGCTACTAGTGAATCTAATGTAACACACACCCATACAATGCGCACCACCCCGTGATGTTTTTCTCACTGCTACTAGTGAATCTAATGTAACACACACCCATACAATGCGCACCACCCCGTGATGTTTTTCTCACTGCTACTAGTGAATGTAATGTAACACACACCCATACAATGCGCACCACCCCGTGATGTTTTTCTCACTGCTACTAGTGTATGTATTGTAACACACACCCATACAATGCGCACCACCCCGTGATGTTTTTCTCACTCCTACTAGTGAATCTAATGTAACACACACCCATACAATGCGCACCACCCCGTGATGTTTTTCTCACTCCTACTAGTGAATCTAATGTAATACACAGCCATACAATGCGCACCACCCCGTGATGTTTATCTCACTCCTACTAGTGAATCTAATGTAACATACACCCATACAATGCGCACCACCCCGTGATGTTTTTCTCACTCCCACTAGTGAATCTAATGTAACACACACCCATACAATGCGCACCACCCCGTGATGTTTTTCTCACTCCTACTAGTGAATCTAATGTAACACACACCCATACAATGCGCACCACCCCGTGATGTTTTTCTCACTCCCACTAGTGAATCTAATGTAACACACACCCATGCAATGTGCACCACCCCGTGATGTTTTTCTCACTGCTACTAGTGAATGTAATGTAACACACACCCATACAATGCGCACCACCCCGTGATGTTTTTCTCACTGCTACTATTGAATCTAATGTAACACACACCCATACGATGCGCATCACCCCGTGATGTTTTTCTCACTCCTACTAGTGAAAGTAATGTAACACACACCCATACAATGCGCACCACCCCGTGATGTTTTTCTCACTGCTACTAGTGAATCTAATGTAACACACACCCATACAATGCGCACCACCCCGTGAAGTTTTTCTCACTGCTACTAGTGAATCTAATGTAACACACACCCATACAATGCGCACCACCCCGTGATGTTTTTCTCACTGCTACTAGTGAATCTAATGTAACACACACCCATACAATGCGCACCACCCCGTGATGTTTTTCTCACTGCTACTGGTGAATCTAATGTAACACACACCCATACAATGCGCACCACCCCGTGATGTTTTTCTCACTGCTACTGGTGAATCTAATGTAACACACACCCATACAATGCGCACCACCATGTGATGTTTTTCTCACTGCTACTAGTGAATCTAATGTAACACACACCCATACAATGCGCACGACCGCGTGATGTTTTTCTCACTGCTACTAGTGTATGTATTGTAACACACACCCATACAATGCGCACCACCCCGTGATGTTTTTCTCACTGCTACTAGTGTATGTATTGTAACACACACCCATACAATGCGCACCACCCCGTGATGTTTTTCTCACTGCTACTATTGAATCTAATGTAACACACACCCATACGATGCGCATCACCCCGTGATGTTTTTCTCACTCCTACTAGTGAAAGTAATGTAACACACACCCATACAATGCGCACCACCCCGTGATGTTTTTCTCACTGCTACTAGTGAATCTAATGTAACACACACCCATACAATGCGCACCACCCCGTGAAGTTTTTCTCACTGCTACTAGTGAATCTAATGTAACACACACCCATACAATGCGCACCACCCCGTGATGTTTTTCTCAAAGCTACTAGTGAATGTAATGTAACACACACCCATACAATGCGCACCACCCCGTGATGTTTTTCTCACTGCTACTAGTGTATGTATTGTAACACACACCCATACAATGCGCACCACCCCGTGATGTTTTTCTCACTCCTACTAGTGAATCTAATGTAACACACACCCATACAATGCGCACCACCCCGTGATGTTTTTCTCACTCCTACTAGTGAATCTAATGTAATACACAGCCATACAATGCGCACCACCCCGTGATGTTTATCTCACTCCTACTAGTGAATCTAATGTAACATACACCCATACAATGCGCACCACCCCGTGATGTTTTTCTCACTCCCACTAGTGAATCTAATGTAACACACACCCATACAATGCGCACCACCCCGTGATGTTTTTCTCACTCCTACTAGTGAATCTAATGTAACACACACCCATACAATGCGCACCACCCCGTGATGTTTTTCTCACTCCCACTAGTGAATCTAATGTAACACACACCCATGCAATGTGCACCACCCCGTGATGTTTTTCTCACTGCTACTAGTGAATGTAATGTAACACACACCCATACAATGCGCACCACCCCGTGATGTTTTTCTCACTCCCACTAGTGAATCTAATGTAACACACACCCATACAATGCGCACCACCCCGTGATGTTTTTCTCACTCCCACTAGTGAATCTAATGTAACACACACCCATACAATGCGCACCACCCCGTGATGTTTTTCTCACTCCCACTAGTGAATCTAATGTCACACACACACATACAATGCGCACCACCCCGTGATGTTTTTCTCACTCCCACTAGTGAATGTAATGTAACACACACCCATGCAATGCGCACCACCCCGTGTTGTTTTTCTCACTGCTACTAGTGAATGTAATGTAACACACACCCATACAATGCGCACCACCCCGTGATGTTTTTCTCACACTTACCAGTGAATGTAATGTAACACACACCCATACAAGGCGCACCACCCCGTGATGTTTTTCTCACTCCTACTAGTGAATGTAATGTAACACACACCCATACAAGGCGCACCACCCCGTGATGTTTTTCTCACTCCTACTAGTGAATCTAATGTAACACACACCCATACAAGGCCCACCACCCCGTGATGTTTTTCTCACTCCTACTAGTGAATGTAATGTAACACACACCCATACAAGGCGCACCACCCCGTCATGTTTTTCTCACTCCTACTAGTGAATCTAATGTAACACACACCCATACAAGGCCCACCACCCCGTGATGTTTTTCTCACTCCTACTAGTGAATAATGTAACACACACCCATACAATGCGCACCACCCCGTGATGTTTTAATCACTCCCACTAGTGAATCTAATGTAACACACACCCATACAATGCGCACCACCCCGTGATGTTTTTCTCACTCCCACTAGTGAATCTAATGTAACACACACCCATACAATGCGCACCACCCCGTGATGTTTTTCTCACTCCCACTAGTGAATCTGATGTAACACACACCCATACAATGCGCACCACCCCGTGATGTTTTTCTCACTCCCACTAGTCAATCTAATGTAACACACACCCATACAATGCGCACCACCCCGTGATGTTTTTCTCACTCCCACTAGTGAATCTAATGTAACACACACCCATACAATGCGCACCACCCCGTGATGTTTTTCTCACTCCCACTAGTGAATCTAATGTAACACACACCCATACAATGCGCACCACCCCGTGATGTTTTTCTCACTCCCAATAGTGAATGTAATGTAACACACACCCATGCAATGCGCACCACCCCGTGTTGTTTTTCTCACTGCTACTAGTGAATGTAATGTAACACACACCCATACAATGCGCACCACCCCGTGATGTTTTTCTCACTCCTACTAGTGAATCTAATGTAACACACACCCATACAATGTGCATCACCCCGTGATGTTTTTCTCACTCCTACTAGTGAATGTAATGTAACACACACCCATACAATGCGCACCACCCCGTGATGTTTTTCTCCCTGCTACTAGTGAATCTAATGTAACACACACCCATACAATGCGCACCACCCCGTGATGTTTTTCTCACTGCTACTAGTGAATCTAATGTAACACACACCCATACAATGCGCACCACCCCGTGATGTTTTTCTCACTGCTACTAGTGAATCTAATGTAACACACACCCATACAATGCGCACCACCCCGTGATGTTTTTCTCACTGCTACTAGTGAATCTAATGTAACACACACCCATACAATGCGCACCACCCCGTGATGTTTTTCTCACTGCTACTAGTGAATGTAATGTAACACACACCCATACAATGCGCACCACCCCGTGATGTTTTTCTCACTGCTACTAGTGTATGTATTGTAACACACACCCATACAATGCGCACCACCCCGTGATGTTTTTCTCACTCCTACTAGTGAATCTAATGTAACACACACCCATACAATGCGCACCACCCCGTGATGTTTTTCTCACTCCTACTAGTGAATCTAATGTAATACACAGCCATACAATGCGCACCACCCCGTGATGTTTATCTCACTCCTACTAGTGAATCTAATGTAACAGACACCCATACAATGCGCACCACCCCGTGATGTTTTTCTCACTCCCACTAGTGAATCTAATGTAACACACACCCATACAATGCGCACCACCCCGTGATGTTTTTCTCACTCCTACTAGTGAATCTAATGTAACACACACCCATACAATGCGCACCACCCCGTGATGTTTTTCTCACTCCCACTAGTGAATCTAATGTAACACACACCCATGCAATGTGCACCACCCCGTGATGTTTTTCTCACTGCTACTAGTGAATGTAATGTAACACACACCCATACAATGCGCACCACCCCGTGATGTTTTTCTCACTGCTACTATTGAATCTAATGTAACACACAAACATACGATGCGCATCACCCCGTGATGTTTTTCTCACTCCTACTAGTGAAAGTAATGTAACACACACCCATACAATGCGCACCACCCCGTGATGTTTTTCTCACTGCTACTAGTGAATCTAATGTAACACACACCCATACAATGCGCACCACCCCGTGAAGTTTTTCTCACTGCTACTAGTGAATCTAATGTAACACACACCCATACAATGCGCACCACCCCGTGATGTTTTTCTCACTGCTACTAGTGAATCTAATGTAACACACACCCATACAATGCGCACCACCCCGTGATGTTTTTCTCACTGCTACTGGTGAATCTAATGTAACACACACCCATACAATGCGCACCACCCCGTGATGTTTTTCTTACTGCTACTGGTGAATCTAATGTAACACACACCCATACAATGCGCACCACCATGTGATGTTTTTCTCACTGCTACTAGTGAATCTAATGTAACACACACCCATACAATGCGCACGACCGCGTGATGTTTTTCTCACTGCTACTAGTGTATGTATTGTAACACACACCCATACAATGCGCACCACCCCGTGATGTTTTTCTCACTGCTACTAGTGTATGTATTGTAACACACACCCATACAATGCGCACCACCCCGTGATGTTTTTCTCACTGCTACTATTGAATCTAATGTAACACACACCCATACGATGCGCATCACCCCGTGATGTTTTTCTCACTCCTACTAGTGAAAGTAATGTAACACACACCCATACAATGCGCACCACCCCGTGATGTTTTTCTCACTGCTACTAGTGAATCTAATGTAACACACACCCATACAATGCGCACCACCCCGTGAAGTTTTTCTCACTGCTACTAGTGAATCTAATGTAACACACACCCATACAATGCGCACCACCCCGTGATGTTTTTCTCAAAGCTACTAGTGAATGTAATGTAACACACACCCATACAATGCGCACCACCCCGTGATGTTTTTCTCACTGCTACTAGTGTATGTATTGTAACACACACCCATACAATGCGCACCACCCCGTGATGTTTTTCTCACTCCTACTAGTGAATCTAATGTAACACACACCCATACAATGCGCACCACCCCGTGATGTTTTTCTCACTCCTACTAGTGAATCTAATGTAATACACAGCCATACAATGCGCACCACCCCGTGATGTTTATCTCCCTCCTACTAGTGAATCTAATGTAACATACACCCATACAATGCGCACCACCCCGTGATGTTTTTCTCACTCCCACTAGTGAATCTAATGTAACACACACCCATACAATGCGCACCACCCCGTGATGTTTTTCTCACTCCTACTAGTGAATCTAATGTAACACACACCCATACAATGCGCACCACCCCGTGATGTTTTTCTCACTCCCACTAGTGAATCTAATGTAACACACACCCATGCAATGTGCACCACTCCGTGATGTTTTTCTCACTGCTACTAGTGAATGTAATGTAACACACACCCATACAATGCGCACCACCCCGTGATGTTTTTCTCACTCCCACTAGTGAATCTAATGTAACACACACCCATACAATGCGCACCACCCCGTGATGTTTTTCTCACTCCCACTAGTGAATCTAATGTAACACACACCCATACAATGCGCACCACCCCGTGATGTTTTTCTCACTCCCACTAGTGAATCTAATGTCACACACACACATACAATGCGCACCACCCCGTGATGTTTTTCTCACTCCCACTAGTGAATGTAATGTAACACACACCCATGCAATGCGCACCACCCCGTGTTGTTTTTCTCACTGCTACTAGTGAATGTAATGTAACACACACCCATACAATGTGCACCACCCCGTGATGTTTTTCTCACACTTACCAGTGAATGTAATGTAACACACACCCATACAAGGCGCACCACCCCGTGATGTTTTTCTCACTCCTACTAGTGAATGTAATGTAACACACACCCATACAAGGCGCACCACCCCGTGATGTTTTTCTCACTCCTACTAGTGAATCTAATGTAACACACACCCATACAAGGCCCACCACCCCGTGATGTTTTTCTCACTCCTACTAGTGAATGTAATGTAACACACACCCATACAAGGCGCACCACCCCGTCATGTTTTTCTCACTCCTACTAGTGAATCTAATGTAACACACACCCATACAAGGCCCACCACCCCGTGATGTTTTTCTCACTCCTACTAGTGAATAATGTAACACACACCCATACAATGCGCACCACCCCGTGATGTTTTAATCACTCCCACTAGTGAATCTAATGTAACACACACCCATACAATGCGCACCACCCCGTGATGTTTTTCTCACTCCCACTAGTGAATCTAATGTAACACACACCCATACAATGCGCACCACCCCGTGATGTTTTTCTCACTCCCACTAGTGAATCTGATGTAACACACACCCATACAATGCGCACCACCCCGTGATGTTTTTCTCACTCCCACTAGTGAATCTAATGTAACACACACCCATACAATGCGCACCACCCCGTGATGTTTTTCTCACTCCCACTAGTGAATCTAATGTAACACACACCCATACAATGCGCACCACCCCGTGATGTTTTTCTCACTCCCACTAGTGAATCTAATGTAACACACACCCATACAATGCGCACCACCCCGTGATGTTTTTCTCACTCCCAATAGTGAATGTAATGTAACACACACCCATGCAATGAGCACCACCCCGTGTTGTTTTTCTCACTGCTACTAGTGAATGTAATGTAACACACACCCATACAATGCGCACCACCCCGTGATGTTTTTCTCACTCCTACTAGTGAATCTAATGTAACACACACCCATACAATGTGCATCACCCCGTGATGTTTTTCTCACTCCTACTAGTGAATGTAATGTAACACACACCCATACAATGCGCACCACCCCGTGATGTTTTTCTCCCTGCTACTAGTGAATCTAATGTAACACACACCCATACAATGCGCACCACCCCGTGATGTTTTTCTCACTGCTACTAGTGAATCTAATGTAACACACACCCATACAATGCGCACCACCCCGTGATGTTTTTCTCACTGCTACTAGTGAATCTAATGTAACACACACCCATACAATGCGCACCACCCCGTGATGGTTTTCTCACTGCTACTAGTGAATCTAATGTAACACACACCCATACAATGCGCACCACCCCGTGATGTTTTTCTCACTGCTACTAGTGAATGTAATGTAACACACACCCGTACAATGCGCACCACCCCGTGATGTTTTTCTCACTGCTACTGGTGAATCTAATGTAACACACAGCCATACAATGCGCACCACCCCGTGATGTTTTTCTCACTGCTACTGGTGAATCTAATGTAACACACACCCATACAATGCGCACCACCATGTGATGTTTTTCTCACTGCTACTAGTGAATCTAATGTAACACACACCCATACAATGCGCACGACCGCGTGATGTTTTTCTCACTGCTACTAGTGTATGTATTGTAACACACACCCATACAATGCGCACCACCCCGTGATGTTTTTCTCACTGCTACTAGTGTATGTATTGTAACACACACCCATACAATGCGCACCACCCCGTGATGTTTATCTCACTCCTACTAGTGAATGTAATGTAACACACACCCATACAATGCGCACCACCCCGTGATGTTTTTCTCACTCCTACTAGTGAATCTAATGTAATACACAGCCATACAATGCGCACCACCCCGTGATGTTTTTCTCACTCCTACTAGTGAATCTAATGTAACATACACCCATACAATGCGCACCACCCCGTGATGTTTTTCTCACTCCCACTAGTGAATCTAATGTAACACACACCCATACAATGCGCACCACCCCGTGATGTTTTTCTCACTCCTACTAGTGAATCTAATGTAACACACACCCATACAATGCGCACCACCCCGTGATGTTTTTCTCACTGCTACTAGTGTATGTATTGTAACACACACCCATACAATGCGCACCACCCCGTGATGTTTATCTCACTCCTACTAGTGAATGTAATGTAACACACACCCATACAATGCGCACCACCCCGTGATGATTTTCTCACTCCTACTAGTGAATCTAATGTAATACACAGCCATACAATGCGCACCACCCCGTGATGTTTTTCTCACTCCTACTAGTGAATCTAATGTAACATACACCCATACAATGCGCACCACCCCGTGATGTTTTTCTCACTCCCACTAGTGAATCTAATGTAACACACACCCATACAATGCGCACCACCCCGTGATGTTTTTCTCACTCCTACTAGTGAATCTAATGTAACACACACCCATACAATGCGCACCACCCCGTGATGTTTTTCTCACTCCCACTAGTGAATCTAATGTAACACACACCTATGCAATGTGCACCACCCCGTGATGTTTTTCTCACTGCTACTAGTGAATGTAATGTAACACACACCCATACAATGCGCACCACCCCGTGATGTTTTTCTCACTGCTACTATTGAATCTAATGTAACACACACCCATACGATGCGCATCACCCCGTGATGTTTTTCTCACTCCTACTAGTGAAAGTAATGTAACACACACCCATACAATGCGCACCACCCCGTGATGTTTTTCTCACTGCTACTAGTGAATCTAATGTAACACACACCCATACAATGCGCACCACCCCGTGAAGCTTTTCTCACTGCTACTAGTGAATCTAATGTAACACACACCCATACAATGCGCACCACCCCGTGATGTTTTTCTCACTGCTACTATTGAATCTAATGTAACACACACCCATACAATGCGCACCACCCCGTGATGTTTTTCTCACTGCTACTGGTGAATCTAATGTAACACACACCCATACAATGCGCACCACCCCGTGATGTTTTTCTCACTGCTACTGGTGAATCTAATGTAACACACACCCATACAATGCGCACCACCATGTGATGTTTTTCTCACTGCTACTAGTGAATCTAATGTAAAACACACCCATACAATGCGCACGACCCCGTGATGTTTTTCTCACTGCTACTAGTGAATGTAATGTAACAAACACCCATACAATGCGCACCACCCCGTGATGTTTTTCTCACTGCTACTAGTGTATGTATTGTAACACACACCCATACAATGCGCACCACTCCGTGATGTTTATCTCAATCCTACTAGTGAATGTAATGTAACACACACCCATACAATGCGCACCACCCCGTGATGTTTTTCTCACTCCTACTAGTGAATCTAATGTAACACACACCCATACAATGCGCACCACCCCGTGTTTTTCTCACTCCTACTAGTGAATCTAATGTAACACACACCCATACAATGCGCACCACCCCGTGATGTTTTTCTCACTCCTACTAGTGAATCTAATGTAACACACACCCATACAATGCGCACCACCCCGTGATGTTTTTCTCACTCCTACTAGTGAATGTAATGTAACACACTCCCATACAATGCGCACCACCCCGTGATGTTTTTCTCACTCCTACTAGTGAATCTAATGTAACACACACCCATACAAGGCGCACCACCCCGTGATGTTTTTCTCACTCCTACTAGTGAATCTAATGTGACACACACCCATACAATGCGCACCACCCCGTGATGTTTTTCTCACTCCTACTAGTGAATCTAATGTGACACACACCCATACAATGCGCACCACCCCGTGATGTTTTTCTCACTCCTTCTAGTGAATCTAATGTGACACACACACATACAATGCGCACCACCCCGTGATGTTTTTCTCACTCCTACTAGTGAATGTAATGTAACACACTCCCATACAATGCGCACCACCCCGTGATGTTTTTCTCACTCCTACTAGTGAATCTAATGTAACACACACCCATACAAGGCGCACCACCCCGTGATGTTTTTCTCACTCCTACTAGTGAATCTAATGTGACACACACCCATACAATGCGCACCACCCCGTGATGTTTTTCTCACTCCTACTAGTGAATCTAATGTGACACACACCCATACAATGCGCACCACCCCGTGATGTTTTTCTCACTCCTACTAGTGAATCTAATGTGACACACACACATACAATGCGCACCACCCCGTGATGTTTTTCTCACTCCTACTATTGAATGTAATGTGACACACACCCATACAATGCGCACCACCCCGTGATGTTTTTCTCACTCCTACTAATGAATGTAATGTGACACACACCCATACAAGGCGCACCACCCCGTGATGTTTTTCTCACTCCTACTAATGAATGTAATGTGACACACACCCATACAAGGCGCACCACCCCGTGATGTTTTTCTCACTCCTACTAGTGAATCTAATGTGACACACACCCATACAAGGCGCACCACCTCGTGATGTTTTTCTCACTCCTACTAGTGAATCTAATGTGACACACACCCATACAAGGCGCACCACCCCGTGATGTTTTTCTCACTGCTACTAGTGAATCTAATGTGACACACACCCATACAAGGCGCACCACCCCGTGATGTTTTTCTCACTGCTACTAGTGAATCTAATGTGACACACACCCATACAAGGCGCACCACCCCGTGATGTTTTTCTCACTCCTACTAGTGAATCTAATGTGACACACACCCATACAATGCGCACCACCCCGTGATGTTTTTCTCACTCCTACTAGTGAATCTAATGTAACACACACCCATGCAATGCGCACCACCCCGTGATGTTTTTCTCACTCCTACTAGCGAATCTAATGTAACACACACCCATACAAGTCGCACCACCCCGTGATGTTTTTCTCACTCCTACTAGTGAATCTGATGTAACACACACCCATACAATGCGCACCACCCCGTGATGATTTTCTCACTCCTACTAGTGAATGTAATGTAACACACACCCATACAATGCGCACCACCATGTGATGTTTTTCTCACTGCTACTAGTGAATCTAATGTAAAACACACCCATACAATGCGCACGACCCCGTGATGTTTTTCTCACTGCTACTAGTGAATGTAATGTAACAAACACCCATACAATGCGCACCACCCCGTGATGTTTTTCTCACTGCTACTAGTGTATGTATTGTAACACACACCCATACAATGCGCACCACTCCGTGATGTTTATCTCAATCCTACTAGTGAATGTAATGTAACACACACCCATACAATGCGCACCACCCCGTGATGTTTTTCTCACTCCTACTAGTGAATCTAATGTAACACACACCCATACAATGCGCACCACCCCGTGATGTTTTTCTCACTCCTACTAGTGAATCTAATGTAACACACACCCATACAATGCGCACCACCCCGTGATGTTTTTCTCACTCCTACTAGTGAATCTAATGTAACACACACCCATACAATGCGCACCACCCCGTGATGTTTTTCTCACTCCTACTAGTGAATGTAATGTAACACACTCCCATACAATGCGCACCACCCCGTGATGTTTTTCTCACTCCTACTAGTGAATCTAATGTAACACACACCCATACAAGGCGCACCACCCCGTGATGTTTTTCTCACTCCTACTAGTGAATCTAATGTGACACACACCCATACAATGCGCACCACCCCGTGATGTTTTTCTCACTCCTACTAGTGAATCTAATGTGACACACACCCATACAATGCGCACCACCCCGTGATGTTTTTCTCACTCCTTCTAGTGAATCTAATGTGACACACACACATACAATGCGCACCACCCCGTGATGTTTTTCTCACTCCTACTAGTGAATGTAATGTAACACACTCCCATACAATGCGCACCACCCCGTGATGTTTTTCTCACTCCTACTAGTGAATCTAATGTAACACACACCCATACAAGGCGCACCACCCCGTGATGTTTTTCTCAATCCTACTAGTGAATCTAATGTGACACACACCCATACAATGCGCACCACCCCGTGATGTTTTTCTCACTCCTACTAGTGAATCTAATGTGACACACACCCATACAATGCGCACCACCCCGTGATGTTTTTCTCACTCCTACTAGTGAATCTAATGTGACACACACACATACAATGCGCACCACCCCGTGATGTTTTTCTCACTCCTACTATTGAATGTAATGTGACACACACCCATACAATGCGCACCACCCCGTGATGTTTTTCTCACTCCTACTAATGAATGTAATGTGACACACACCCATACAAGGCGCACCACCCCGTGATGTTTTTCTCACTCCTACTAATGAATGTAATGTGACACACACCCATACAAGGCGCACCACCCCGTGATGTTTTTCTCACTCCTACTAGTGAATCTAATGTGACACACACCCATACAAGGCGCACCACCTCGTGATGTTTTTCTCACTCCTACTAGTGAATCTAATGTGACACACACCCATACAAGGCGCACCACCCCGTGATGTTTTTCTCACTGCTACTAGTGAATCTAATGTGACACACACCCATACAAGGCGCACCACCCCGTGATGTTTTTCTCACTGCTACTAGTGAATCTAATGTGACACACACCCATACAAGGCGCACCACCCCGTGATGTTTTTCTCACTCCTACTAGTGAATCTAATGTGACACACACCCATACAATGCGCACCACCCCGTGATGTTTTTCTCACTCCTACTAGTGAATCTAATGTAACACACACCCATGCAATGCGCACCACCCCGTGATGTTTTTCTCACTCCTACTAGCGAATCTAATGTAACACACACCCATACAATGCGCACCACCCCGTGATGTTTTTCTCACTCCTACTATTGAATCTGATGTAACACACACCCATACAATGCGCACCACCCCGTGATGATTTTCTCACTCCTACTAGTGAATGTGATGTAACACACACCCATACAATGCGCACCACCCCGTGATGTTTTTCTCACTCCTACTAGTGAATGTAATGTAACACACACCCATACAATGCGCACCACCCCGTGATGTTTTTCTCACTCCTGCTAGTGAATGTAATGTAACACACACCCATACAATGCGCACCACCCCGTGATGTTTTTCTCACCCCTGCTAGTGAATCTAATGTAACACACACCCATACAATGCGCACCACCCCGTGATGTTTTTCTCACTCCTGCTAGTGAATCTAATGTAACACACACCCATACAATGCGCACAACAACGTGATGTTTTTCTCACTCCTGCTAGTGAATCTAATGTAACACACACCCATACAAGGCGCACCACCCCGTGATGTTTTTCTCACCCCTGCTAGTGAATGTAATGTAACACACACCCATACAAGGCGCACCACCCCGTGATGTTTTTCTCACCCCTGCTAGTGAATGTAATGTAACACACACCCATACAAGGCGCACCACCCCGTCATGTTTTTCTCACCCCTACTATTGAATGTAATGTAACACACACCCATACAAGGCGCACCACCCCGTGATGTTTTTCTCACACCTACCAGTGAATGTAATGTAACACACACCCATACAAGGCGCACCACCCCGTGATGTTTTTCTCACACCTACCAGTGAATGTAATGTAACACACACCCATACAAGGCGCACCACCCCGTGATGTTTTTCTCACTCCTACTAGTGAATGTAATGTAACACACACCCATACAATTCGCACCACCCCGTGTTGTTTATCTCAGTCCTACTAGTGAATCTAATGTAACACACACCCATACAAGGCGCACCACCCCGTCATGTTTTTCTCACTCCTACTAGTGAATCTAACGTAACACACACCCATACAAGGCGCACCACCCCGTGATGTTTTTCTCACTCCTACTAGTGAATCTAACGTAACACACACCCATACAATGCGCACCACCCCGTGATGTTTTTCTCACTGCTACTAGTGAATCTAATGTAACACACACCCATACAATGCGCACCACCCCGTGATGTTTTTCTCACTCCTACTAGTGAATGTAATGTAACACACACCCATACAATGCGCACCACCCCGTGATGTTTTTCTCACTCCTACTAGTGAATCTAATGTAACACACACCCATACAAGGCGCACCACCCCGTGATGTTTTTCTCACTGCTACTAGTGAATCTAATGTAACACACACCCATACATTGCGCACAACCCCGTGATGTTTTTCTCACTCCTACTAGTGAATGTAATGTAACACACACCCATACAATGCGCACCACCCCGTGATGTTTTTCTCACTCCTACTAGTGAATCTAATGTAACACACACCCATACAATGCGGACCACCCCGTGATATTTTTCTCACTCCTCCTAGTTTATCTAATGTAACACACACCCATACAATGCGCACCACCCCGTGATGTTTTTCTCACTCCTACTAGTGAATCTAATGTAACACACACCCATACAATGCGCACCACCCCGTGATGTTTTTCTCACTCCTACTAGTGAATGTAATGTAACACACTCCCATACAATGCGCACCACCCCGTGATGTTTTTCTCACTCCTACTAGTGAATCTAATGTAACACACACCCATACAATGCGCACCACCCCGTGATGTTTTTCTCACTCCTACTAGTGAATCTAATGTGACACACACCCATACAATGCGCACCACCCCGTGATGTTTTTCTCACTCCTACTAGTGAATCTAATGTGACACACACCCATACAATGCGCACCACCCCGTGATGTTTTTCTCACTCCTACTAGTGAATCTAATGTAACACACACCCATACAATGCGCACCACCCCGTGATGTTTTTCTCACTCCTACTAGTGAATCTAATGTAACACACACCCATACATTGCGCACAACCCCGTGATGTTTTTCTCACTCCTACTAGTGAATGTAATGTAACACACACCCATACAATGCGCACCACCCCGTGATGTTTTTCTCACTCCTACTAGTGAATCTAATGTAACACACACCCATACATTGCGCACAACCCCGTGATGTTTTTCTCACTCCTACTAGTGAATGTAATGTAACACACACCCATACAATGCGCACCACCCCGTGATGTTTTTCTCACTCCTACTAGTGAATCTAATGTAACACACACCCATACAATGCGGACCACCCCGTGATATTTTTCTCACTCCTCCTAGTTTATCTAATGTAACACACACCCATACAATGCGCACCACCCCGTGATGTTTTTCTCACTCCTACTAGTGAATCTAATGTAACACACACCCATACAATGCGCACCACCCCGTGATGTTTTTCTCACTCCTACTAGTGAATGTAATGTAACACACTCCCATACAATGCGCACCACCCCGTGATGTTTTTCTCACTCCTACTAGTGAATCTAATGTGACACACACCCATACAATGCGCACCACCCCGTGATGTTTTTCTCACTCCTACTAGTGAATCTAATGTGACACACACACATACAATGCGCACCACCCCGTGATGTTTTTCTCACTCCTACTATTGAATGTAATGTGACACACACCCATACAATGCGCACCACCCCGTGATGTTTTTCTCACTCCTACTAATGAATGTAATGTGACACACACCAATACAAGGCGCAACACCCCGTGATGTTTTTCTCACTCCTACTAATGAATGTAATGTGACACACACCCATACAAGGCGCACCACCCCGTGATGTTTTTCTCACTCCTACTAGTGAATCTAATGTGACACACACCCATACAAGGCGCACCACCTCGTGATGTTTTTCTCACTCCTACTAGTGAATCTAATGTGACACACACCCATACAAGGCGCACCACCCCGTCATGTTTTTCTCACTGCTACTAGTGAATCTAATGTGACACACACCCATACAAGGCGCACCACCCCGTGATGTTTTTCTCACTGCTACTAGTGAATCTAATGTGACACACACCCATACAAGGCGCACCACCCCGTGATGTTTTTCTCACTCCTACTAGTGAATCTAATGTGACACACACCCATACAATGCGCACCACCCCGTGATGTTTTTCTCACTCCTACTAGTGAATCTAATGGAACACACACCCATGCAATGCGCACCACCCCGTGATGTTTTTCTCACTCCTACTAGCGAATCTAATGTACACACACCCATACAATGCGCACCACCCCGTGATGTTTTTCTCACTCCTACTAGTGAATCTGATGTAACACACACCCATACAATGCGCACCACCCCGTGATGATTTTCTCACTCCTACTAGTGAATGTGATGTAACACACACCCATACAATGCGCACCACCCCGTGATGTTTTTCTCACTCCTACTAGTGAATGTAATGTAACACACACCCATACAATGCGCACCACCCCGTGATGTTTTTCTCACTCCTGCTAGTGAATGTAATGTAACACACACCCATAAAATGCGCACCACCCCGTGATGTTTTTCTCACCCCTGCTAGTGAATCTAATGTAACACACACCCATACAATGCGCACCACCCCGTGATGTTTTTCTCACTCCTGCTAGTGAATCTAATGTAACACACACCCATACAATGCGCACAACCCCGTGATGTTTTTCTCACTCCTGCTAGTGAATCTAATGTAACACACACCCATACAAGGCGCACCACCCCGTGATGTTTTTCTCACCCCTGCTAGTGAATGTAATGTAACACACACCCATACAAGGCACACTACCCCGTGATGTTTTTCTCACCCCTGCTAGTGAATGTAATGTAACACACACCCATACAAGGCGCACAACCCCGTCATGTTTTTCTCACCCCTACTAGTGAATGTAATGTAACACACACCCATACAAGGCGCACCACCCCGTGATGTTTTTCTCACACCTACCAGTGAATGTAATGTAACACACACCCATACAAGGCGCACCACCGCGTGATGTTTTTCTCACACCTACCAGTGAATGTAATGTAACACACACCCATACAAGGCGCACCACCCCGTGATGTTTTTCTCACTCCTACTAGTGAATGTAATGTAACACACACCCATACAATTCGCACCACCCCGTGTTGTTTATCTCAGTCCTACTAGTGAATCTAATGTAACACACACCCATACAAGGCGCACCACCCCGTCATGTTTTTCTCACTCCTACTAGTGAATCTAACGTAACACACACCCATACAAGGCGCACCACCCCGTGATGTTTTTCTCACTCCTACTAGTGAATCTAATGTAACACACACCCATACAATGCGCACCACCCCGTGATGTTTTTCTCACTGCTACTAGTGAATCTAATGTAACACACACCCATACAATGCGCACCACCCCGTGATGTTTTTCTCACTCCTACTAGTGAATGTAATGTAACACACACCCATACAATGCGCACCACCCCGTGATGTTTTTCTCACTCCTACTAGTGAATCTAATGTAACACACACCCATACAAGGCGCACCACCCCGTGATGTTTTTCTCACTGCTACTAGTGAATCTAATGTAACACACACCCATACAATGCGCACCACCCCGTGATGTTTTTCTCACTCCTACTAGTGAATGTAATGTAACACACACCCATACAAAGCGCACCACCCCGTGATGTTTTTCTCACTCCTACTAGTGAATCTAATGTAACACACACCCATACAATGCGGACCACCCCGTGATGTTTTTCTCACTCCTAATAGTGAATCTAATGTAACACACACCCATACAATGCGCACCACCCCGTGATGTTTTTCTCACTCCTACTAGTGAATGTAATGTAACACACACCCATACAATGCGCACCACCCCGTGATGTTTTTCTCACTCCTACTAGTGAATGTAATGTAACACACACCCATACAATGCGCACCACCCCGTGATGTTTTTCTCACTCCTACTAGTGAATGTAATGTAACACACAACCATACACTGCGCACCACCCCGTGATGTTTTTCTCACTCCTACTAGTGAATATAATGTAACACACACCCATACAATGCGCACCACCCCGTGATGTTTTTCTCACTCCTACTAGTTAATGTAATGTAACACACACCCATACAATGCGCACCACCCCGTGATGTTTTTCTCACTCCAACTAGTGAATGTAATGTAACACACACCCATACAATGCGCACCACCCCGTGATGTTTTTCTCACTCCTACTAGTGAATGTAATGTAACACACACCCATACAATGCGCACCACCCCGTGATGTTTTTCTCACTCCTACTAGTGAATGTAATGTAACACACACCCATACAATGCGCACCACCCCGTGATGTTTTTCTCACTCCTACTAGTGAATCTAATGTAACACACACCCATACAATGCGCACCACCCCGTGATGTTTTTCTCACTCCTACTGGTGAATGTAATGTAACACACACCCATACAATGCGCACCACCCCGTGATGTTTTTCTCACTCCTACTGGTGAATCTAATGTAACACACACCCATACAATGCGCACCACCCCGTGATGTTTTTCTCACTCCTACTGGAGAATGTAATGTAACACACACCCATACAATGCGCACCACCCCGTGATGTTTTTCTCACTCCTACTGGAGAATGTAATGTAACACACACCCATACAATGCGCACCACCCCGTGATGTTTTTCTCACTCCTACTAGTGAATCTGATGTAACACACACCCATAGAATGCGCACCACCCCGTGATGTTTTTCTCACTCCCACTAGTGAATCTGATGTAACACACACCCATACAATGCGCACCACCCCGTGATGTTTTTCTCACTCCTACTAGTGAATCTGATGTAACACACACCCATACAATGCGCACCACCACGTGATGTTTTTCTCACTCCTACTAGTGAATCTGATGTAACACACACCCATACAATGCGCACCACCCCGTGATGTTTTTCTCACTCCTACTAGTGAATCTGATGTAACACACACCCATACAATGCGCACCACCCCGTGATGATTTTCTCACTCCTACTAGTGAATGTGATGTAACACACACCCATACAATGCGCACCACCCCGTGATGTTTTTCTCACTCCTACTAGTGAATGTAATGTAACACACACCCATACAATGCGCACCACCCCGTGATGTTTTTCTCACTCCTGCTAGTGAATGTAATGTAACACACATCCATACAATGCGCACCACCCCGTGATGTTTTTCTCACTCCTGCTAGTGAATCTAATGTAACACACACCCATACAATGCGCACCACCCCGTGATGTTTTTCTCACTCCTGCTAGTGAATCTAATGTAACACACACCCATACAATGCGCACAACGAAGTGATGTTTTTCTCACTCCTGCTAGTGAATCTAATGTAACACACACCGATACAAGGCGCACCACCCCGTGATGTTTTTCTCACCCCTGCTAGTGAATGTAATGTAACACACACCCATACAAGGCCCACCACCCCGTGATGTTTTTCTCACCCCTGCTAGTGAATGTAATGTAACACACACCCATACAAGGCGCACCACCCCGTCATGTTTTTCTCACCCCTACTAGTGAATGTAATGTAACACACACCCATACAAGGCGCACCACCCCGTGATGTTTTTCTCACACCTACCAGTCAATGTAATGTAACACACACCCATACAAGGCGCACCACCCCGTGATGTTTTTCTCACTCCTACCAGTGAATGTAATGTAACACACACCCATACAAGGCGCACCACCCCGTGATGTTTTTCTCACTCCTACCAGTGAATGTAATGTAACACACACCCATACAATTCGCACCACCCCGTGTTGTTTATCTCAGTCCTACTAGTGAATCTAATGTAACACACACCCATACAAGGCGCACCACCCCGTCATGTTTTTCTCACTCCTACTAGTGAATCTAACGTAACACACACCCATACAAGGCGCACCACCCCGTGATGTTTTTCTCACTCCTACTAGTGATTCTAATGTAACACACACCCATACAATGCGCACCACCCCGTGATGTTTTTCTCACTGCTACTAGTGAATCTAAAGTAACACACACCCATACAGTGCGCACCACCCCGTGATGTTTTTCTCACTCCTACTAGTGAATGTAATGTAACACACACCCATACAATGCGCACCACCCCGTGATGTTTTTCTCACTCCTACTAGTGAATCTAATGTAACACACACCCATACAAGGCGCACCACCCCGTGATGTTTTTCTCACTGCTACTAGTGAATCTAATGTAACACACACCCATACAATGCGCACCACCCCGTGATGTTTTTCTCAATCCTACTAGTGAATCTAATGTAACACACACCCATACAATGCGCACCACCCCGTTATATTTTTCTCACTCCTACTAGTGAATCTAATGTAACACACACCCATACAAGGCGCACCACCCCGTAATGTTTATCTCACTCCTACTAGTGAATCTAATGTAACACACACGCATACAATGCGCACCACCCCGTGATGTTTTTCTGACTGCTACTAGTGAATCTAATGTAACACACCCATACAATGCGCACCACCCCGTGATGTTTTTCTCACTGCTACTAGTGAATCTAATGTAACACACACCCATACAATGCGCACCACCCCGTGATGTTTTTCTCACTGCTACTAGTGAATCTAATGTAACACACACCCATACAATGCGCACCACCCCGTGATGTTTTTCTCACTCCTACTAGCGAATCTAATGTAACACACACCCATACAATGCGCACCACCCCGTGATGTTTTTCTCAATCCTACTAGTGAATCTAATGTAACACACACCCATACAATGCGCACCACCCCGTGATGTTTTTCTCACTCCTACTAGTGAATCTAATGTAACACACACCCATACAATGCGCACCACCCTGTGATGTTTTTCTCACTCCTACTAGTGAATCTAATGTAACACACACCCATACAATGCGCACCACCCCGTGATGTTTTTCTCACTCCTACTAGTGAATCTAATGTAATACACACCCATACAATGCGCACCACCCCGTGATGTTTTTCTCACTCCTACTAGTGAATCTAATGTAACACACACCCATACAAGGCGCACCAACCCGTGATGTTTTTCTCACTCCTACTAGTGAATGTAATGTAACACACACCCATACAATGCGCACCACCCCGTGATGTTTATCTCACTCCTACTAGTGAATGTAATGTAACACACACCCATACAATGCGCACCACCCCGTGATGTTTTTCTCACTCCTACTAGTGAATCTGATGTAACACACACCCATACAATGCGCACCACCCCGTGATGTTTTTCTCACTCCTACTAGTGAATCTGATGTAACACACACCCATACAATGCGCACCACCCCGTGATGTTTTTCTCACTCCTACTAGTGAATCTGATGTAACACACACCCATACAATGCGCACCACCCCGTGATGTTTTTCTCACTCCTGCTAGTGAATGTAATGTAACACACACCCATACAATGCGCACCACCCCGTGATGTTTTTCTCACTCCTGCTAGTGAATGTAATCTAACACACACCCATACAATGCGCACCACCCCGTGATGTTTTTCTCACTCCTGCTAGTGAATCTAATGTAACACACACCCATACAATGCGCACCACCCCGTGATGTTTTTCTCACTCCTGCTAGTGAATCTAATGTAACACACACCCATACAGTGCGCACCACCCCGTGATGTTTTTCTCACTCCTGCTAGTGAATCTAATGTAACACACACCCATACAAGGCGCACCACCCCGTGATGTTTTTCTCACCCCTGGTAGTGAATGTAATGTAACACACACCCATACAAGGCGCACCACCCCGTGATGTTTTTCTCACCCCTGCTAGTGAATGTAATGTAACACACACCCATACAAGGCGCACCACCCCGTGATGTTTTTCTCACCCCTACTAGTGAATGTAACGTAACACACACCCATACAAGGCGCACCACCCCTTGATGTTTTTCTCACACTTACCAGTGAATGTAATGTAACACACACCCATACAAGGCGCACCACCCCGTGATGTTTTTCTCACTCCTACCAGTGAATGTAATGTAACACACACCCATGCAAGGCGCACCACCCCGTGATGTTTTTCTCACTCCTACTAGTGAATGTAATGTAACACACACCCATACAATTCGCACCACCCCGTGTTGTTTATCTCACTCCTACTAGTGAATCTAATGTAACACACACCCATACAAGGCGCACCACCCCGTCATGTTTTTCTCACTCCTACTAGTGAATCTAATGTAACACACACCCATACAAGGCGCACCACCCCGTGATGTTTTTCTCACTCCTACTAGTGAATCTAATGTAACACACACCCATACAAGGCGCACCACCCCGTGATGTTTTTCTCACTGCTACTAGTGAATCTAATGTAACACACACCCATACAATGCGCACCACCCCGTGATGTTTTTCTCACTGCTACTGGTGAATCTAATGTAACACACACCCATACAATGCGCACCACCCCGTGATGTTTTTCTCACTCCTACTAGCGAATCTAATGTAACACACACCCATACAATGCGCACCACCCCGTGATGTTTTCTCAATCCTACTAGTGAATCTAATGTAACACACACCCATACAATGCGCACCACCCCGTGATTTTTTTCTCACTCCTACTAGTGAATCTAATGTAACACACACCCATACAATGCGCACCACCCTGTGATGTTTTTCTCACTCCTACTAGTGAATCTAATGTAACACACACCCATACAATGCGCACCACCCCGTGATGTTTTTCTCACTCCTACTAGTGAATCTAATGTAATACACACCCATATAATGCGCACCACCCCGTGATGTTTTTCTCACTCCCACTAGTGAATCTAATGTAACACACACCCATACAAGGCGCACCACCCCGTGATGTTTTTCTCACTCCTACTAGTGAATGTAATGTAACACACACCCATACAATGCGCACCACCCCGTGATGTTTATCTCACTCCTACTAGTGAATGTAATGTAACACACACCCATACAATGCGCACCACCCCGTGATGTTTTTCTCACTCCTACTAGTGAATCTAATGTAACACACACCCATACAATGCGGACCACCCCGTGATGTTTTTCTCACTCCTACTAGTGAATCTAATGTAACACACACCCATACAATGCGCACCACCCCGTGATGTTTTTCTCACTCCTACTAGTGAATGTAATGTAACACACATCCATACACTGCGCACCACCCCGTGATGTTTTTCTCACTCCTACTCGTGAATGTAATGTAACACACACCCATACAATGCGCACCACCCCGTGATGTTTTTCTCACTCCTACTAGTGAATGTAATGTAACACACAACCATACACTGCACACCACCCCGTGATGTTTTTCTCACTCCTACTAGTGAATGTAATGTAACACACACCCATACAATGGGCACCACCCCGTGATGTTTTGCTCACTCCTACTAGTGAATGTAATGTAACACACACCCATACAATGCGCACCACCCCGTGATGTTTTTCTCACTCCAACTAGTGAATGTAATGTAACACACACCCATACAATGCGCACCACCCCGTGATGTTTTTCTCACTCCTAGTAGTGAATGTAATGTAACACACACCCATACAATGCGCACCACCCCGTGATGTTTTTCTCACTCCTACTAGTGAATGTAATGTAACACACACCCATACAATGCGCACCACCCCGTGATGTTTTTCTCACTCCTACTAGTGAATCTAATGTAACACACACCCATACAATGCGCACCACCCCGTGATGTTTTTCTCACTCCTACTGGTGAATGTAATGTAACACACACCCATACAATGCGCACCACCCCGTGATGTTTTTCTCACTCCTACTGGTGAATCTAATGTAACACACACCCATACAATGCGCACCACCCCATGATGTTTTTCTCACTCCTACTGGAGAATGTAATGTAACACACACCCATACAATGCGCACCACCCCGTGATGTTTTTCTCACTCCTACTGGAGAATGTAATGTAACACACACCCATACAATGCGCACCACCCCGTGATGTTTTTCTCACTCCTACTAGTGAATCTGATGTAACACACACCCATACAATGCGCACCACCCCGTGATGTTTTTCTCACTCCTGCTAGTGAATGTAATGTAACACTCACCCATACAATGCGCAGCACCCCGTGATGTTTTTCTCACTCCTGCTAGTGAATGTAATGTAACACACACCCATACAATGCGCACCACCCCGTGATGTTTTTCTCACTCCTGCTAGTGAATCTAATGTAACACACACCCATACAATGCGCACCACCCCGTGATGTTTTTCTCACTCCTGCTAGTGAATCTAATGTAACACACACCCATACAATGCGCACCACCCCGTGATGTTTTTCTCACTCCTGCTAGTGAATCTAATGTAACACACACCCATACAAGGCGCACCACCCCGTGATGTTTTTCTCACCCCTGCTAGTGAATGTAATGTAACACAGACCCATACAAGGCGCACCACCCCGTGATGTTTTTCTCACCCCTGCTAGTGAATGTAATGTAACACACACCCATACAAGGCGCACCACCCCGTGATGTTTTTCTCACCCCTACTAGTGAATGTAACGTAACACACACCCATACAAGGCGCACCACCCCTTGATGTTTTTCTCACACTTACCAGTGAATGTAATGTAACACACACCCATACAAGGCGCACCACCCCGTGATGTTTTTCTCACTCCTACTAGTGAATGTAATGTAACACACACCCATACAAGGCGCACCACCCCGTGATGTTTTTCTCACTCCTACTAGTGAATGTAATGTAACACACACCCATACAAGGCGCACCACCCCGTGTTGTTTATCTCACTCCTACTAGTGAATCTAATGTAACACACACCCATACAAGGCGCACCACCCCATGATGTTTTAATCACTCCCACTAGTGAATCTAATGTAACACACACCCATACAATGCGCACCACCCCGTGATGTTTTTCTCACTCCCACTAGTGAATCTAATGTAACACACACCCATACAATGCGCACCACCCCGTGATGTTTTTCTCACTCCCACTAGTGAATCTGATGTAACACACACCCATACAATGCGCACCACCCCGTGATGTTTTTCTCACTCCCACTAGTGAATCTAATGTAACACACACCCATACAATGCGCACCACCCCGTGATGTTTTTCTCACTCCAACTAGTGAATCTAATGTAACACACACCCATACAATGCGCACCACCCGTGATGTTTTTCTCACTCCCACTAGTGAATCTAATGTAACACACACCCATACAATGCGCACCACCCCGTGATGTTTTTCTCACTCCCACTAGTGAATCTAATGTAACACACACCCATACAATGCGCACCACCCCGTGATGTTTTTCTCACTCCCACTAGTGAATCTAATGTCACACACACACATACAATGCGCACCACCCCCGTGATGTTTTTCTCACTCCCACTAGTGAATGTAATGTAACACACACCCATGCAATGCGCACCACCCCGTGTTGTTTTTCTCACTGCTACTAGTGAATGTAATGTAACACACACCCATACAATGCGCACCACCCCGTGATGTTTTTCTCACTCCTACTAGTGAATCTAATGTAACACACACCCATACAATGTGCATCACCCCGTGATGTTTTTCTCACTCCTACTAGTGAATGTAATGTAACACACACCCATACAATGCGCACCACCCCGTGATGTTTTTCTCCCTGCTACTAATGAATCTAATGTAACACACACCCATACAATGCGCACCACCCCGTGATGTTTTTCTCACTGCTACTAGTGAATCTAATGTAACACACACCCATACAATGCGCACCACCCCGTGATGTTTTTCTCACTGCTACTAGTGAATCTAATGTAACACACACCCATACAATGCGCACCACCCCGTGATGTTTTTCTCACTCCTACTCGTGAATGTAATGTAACACACAGCCATACAATGCGCACCACCCCGTGATGTTTTTCTCACTCCTACTAGTGAATGTAATGTAACACACAACCATACACTGCGCACCACCCCGTGATGTTTTTCTCACTCCTACTAGTGAATGTAATGTAACACACACCCATACAATGCGCACCACCCCGTGATGTTTTGCTCACTCCTACTAGTGAATGTAATGTAACACACACCCATACAATGCGCACCACCCGTGATGTTTTTCTCACTCCAACTAGTGAATGTAATGTAACACACACCCATACAATGCGCACCACCCCGTGATGTTTTTCTCACTCCTAGTAGTGAATGTAATGTAACACACACCCATACAATGCGCACCACCCCGTGATGTTTTTCTCACTCCTACTAGTGAATGTAATGTAACACACACCCATACAATGCGCACCACCCCGTGATGTTTTTCTCACTCCTACTAGTGAATCTAATGTAACACACACCCATACAATGCGCACCACCCCGTGATGTTTTTCTCACTCCTACTGGTGAATGTAATGTACACACACCCATACAATGCGCACCACCCCGTGATGTTTTTCTCACTCCTACTGGTGAATCTAATGTAACACACACCCATACAATGCGCACCACCCCGTGATGTTTTTCTCACTCCTACTGGAGAATGTAATGTAACACACACCCATACAATGCGCACCACCCCGTGATGTTTTTCTCACTCCTACTGGAGAATGTAATGTAACACACACCCATACAATGCGCACCACCCCGTGATGTTTTTCTCACTCCTACTAGTGAATCTGATGTAACACACACCCATACAATGCGCACCACCCCGTGATGTTTTTCTCACTCCTGCTAGTGAATGTAATGTAACACTCACCCATACAATGCGCACCACCCCGTGATGTTTTTCTCACTCCTGCTAGTGAATGTAATGTAACACACACCCATACAATGCGCACCACCCCGTGATGTTTTTCTCACTCCTGCTAGTGAATCTAATGTAACACACACCCATACAATGCGCACCACCCCGTGATGTTTTTCTCACTCCTGCTAGTGAATCTAATGTAACACACACCCATACAATGCGCACCACCCCGTGATGTTTTTCTCACTCCTGCTAGTGAATCTAATGTAACACACACCCATACAAGGCGCACCACCCCGTGATGTTTTTCTCACCCCTGCTAGTGAATGTAATGTAACACACACCCATACAAGGCGCACCACCCCGTGATGTTTTTCTCACCCCTGCTAGTGAATGTAATGTAACACACACCCATACAAGGCGCACCACCCCGTGATGTTTTTCTCACCCCTACTAGTGAATGTAACGTAACACACACCCATACAAGGCGCACCACCCCTTGATGTTTTTCTCACACTTACCAGTGAATGTAATGTAACACACACCCATACAAGGCGCAACACCCCGTGATGTTTTCTCACTCCTACTAGTGAATGTAATGTAACACACACCCATACAAGGCGCACCACCCCGTGATGTTTTTCTCACTCCTACTAGTGAATGTAATGTAACACACACCCATACAAGGCGCACCACCCCGTGTTGTTTATCTCACTCCTACTAGTGAATCTAATGTAACACACACCCATACAAGGCGCACCACCCCGTGATGTTTTAATCACTCCCACTAGTGAATCTAATGTAACACACACCCATACAATGCGCACCACCCCGTGATGTTTTTCTCACTCCCACTAGTGAATCTAATGTAACACACACCCATACAATGCGCACCACCCCGTGATGTTTTTCTCACTCCCACTAGTGAATCTGATGTAACACACACCCATACAATGCGCACCACCCCGTGATGTTTTTCTCACTCACACTAGTGAATCTAATGTAACACACACCCATACAATGCGCACCACCCCGTGATGTTTTTCTCACTCCCACTAGTGAATCTAATGTAACACACACCCATACAATGCGCACCACCCCGTGATGTTTTTCTCACTCCTACTAGTGAATCTAATGTAACACACACCCATACAATGCGCACCACCCCGTGATGTTTTTCTCACTCCTACTAGTGAATCTAATGTAACACACACCCATACAATGCGCACCACCCCGTGATGTTTTTCTCACTGCTACTAGTGAATCTAATGTAACACACACCCATACAATGCGCACCACCCCGTGATGTTTTTCTCACTCCTACTAGCGAATCTAATGTAACACACACCCATACAATGCGCACCACCCCGTGATGTTTTTCTCAATCCTACTAGTGAATCTAATGTAACACACACCCATGCAATGCGCACCACCCCGTGATGTTTTTCTCACTCCTACTAGTGAATCTAATGTAACACACACCCATACAATGCGCACCACCCCGTGATGTTTTTCTCACTCCTACTAGTGAATCTAATGTAACACACACCCATACAAGGCGCACCACCCCGTGATGTTTTTCTCACTCCTACTAGTGAATGTAATGTAACACACACCCATACAATGCGCACCACCCCGTGATGTTTATCTCACTCCTACTAGTAAATGTAATGTAACACACACCCATACAATGCGCACCACCCCGTGATGTTTTTCTCACTCCTACTAGTGAATCTAATGTAACACACACCCATACAATGCGGACCACCCCGTGATGTTTTTCTCACTCCTACTAGTGAATCTAATGTAACACACACCCATACAATGCGCACCACCCCGTGATGTTTTTCTCACTCCTACTAGTGAATGTAATGTAACACACATCCATACAATGCGCACCACCCCGTGATGTTTTTCTCACTCCTACTCGTGAATGTAATGTAACACACACCCATACAATGCGCACCACCCCGTGATGTTTTTCTCACTCCTACTAGTGAATGTAATGTAACACACAACCATACACTGCGCACCACCCCGTGATGTTTTGCTCACTCCTACTAGTGAATGTAATGTAACACACACCCATACAATGCGCACCACCCCGTGATGTTTTGCTCACTCCTACTAGTGAATGTAATGTAACACACACCCATACAATGCGCACCACCCCGTGATGTTTTTCTCACTCCAACTAGTGAATGTAATGTAACACACACCCATACAATGCGCACCACCCCGTGATGTTTTTCTCACTCCTACTAGTGAATGTAATGTAACACACACCCATACAATGCGCACCACCCCGTGATGTTTTTCTCACTCCTACTAGTGAATCTAATGTAACACACACCCATACAATGCGCACCACCCCGTGATGTTTTTCTCACTCCTACTGGTGAATGTAATGTAACACACACCCATACAATGCGCACCACCCCGTGATGTTTTTCTCACTCCTACTGGTGAATCTAATGTAACACACACCCATACAATGCGCACCACCCCGTGATGTTTTTCTCACTCCTACTGGAGAATGTAATGTAACACACACCCATACAATGCGCACCACCCCGTGATGTTTTTCTCACTCCTACTGGAGAATGTAATGTAACACACACCCATACAATGCGCACCACCCCGTGATGTTTTTCTCACTCCTACTGGAGAATGTAATGTAACACACACCCATACAATGCGCACCACCCCGTGATGTTTTTCTCACTCCTACTAGTGAATCTGATGTAACACACACCCATACAATGCGCACCACCCCGTGATGTTTTTCTCACTCCTACTAGTGAATCTGATGTAACACACACCCATACAATGCGCACCACCCCGTGATGTTTTTCTCACTCCTACTAGTGAATCTGATGTAACACACACCCATACAATGCGCACCACCCCGTGATGTTTTTCTCACTCCTACTAGTGAATCTGATGTAACACACAAGCATACAATGCGCACCACCCCGTGATGTTTTTCTCACTCCTACTAGTGAATCTGATGTAACACACACCCATACAATGCGCACCACCCCGTGATGATTTTCTCACTCCTACTAGTGAATGTGATGTAACACACACCCATACAATGCGCACCACCCCGTGATGTTTTTCTCACTCCTGCTAGTGAATGTAATGTAACACACACCCATACAATGCGCACCACCCCGTGATGTTTTTCTCACTCCTGCTAGTGAATCTAATGTAACACACACCCATACAATGCGCACCACCCCGTGATGTTTTTCTCACTCCTGCTAGTGAATCTAATGTAACACACACCCATACAATGCGCACCACCCCGTGATGTTTTTCTCACTCCTGCTAGTGAATCTAATGTAACACACACCCATACAAGGCGCACCACACCGTGATGTTTTTCTCACCCCTGCTAGTGAATGTAATGTAACACACACCCATACAAGGCGCACCACCCCGTGATGTTTTTCTCACCCCTGCTAGTGAATGTAATGTAACACACACCCATACAATGTGCATCACCCCGTGATGTTTTTCTCACTCCTACTAGTGAATGTAATGTAACACACACCCATACAATGCGCACCACCCCGTGATGTTTTTCTCCCTGCTACTAGTGAATCTAATGTAACACACACCCATACAATGCGCACCACCCCGTTATGTTTTTCTCACTGCTACTAGTGAATCTAATGTAACACACACCCATACAATGCGCACCACCCCGTGATGTTTTTCTCACTGCTACTAGTGAATCTAATGTAACACACACCCATACAATGCGCACCACCCCGTGATGTTTTTCTCACTGCTACTAGTGAATCTAATGTAACACACACCCATACAATGCGCACCACCCCGTGATGTTTTTCTCACTGCTACTAGTGAATCTAATGTAACACACACCCATACAATGCGCACCACCCCGTGATGTTTTTCTCACTCCTACTAGCGAATCTAATGTAACACACACCCATACAATGCGCACCACCCCGTGATGTTTTTCTCAATCCTACTAGTGAATCTAATGTAACACACACCCATACAATGCGCACCACCCCGTGATGTTTTTCTCACTCCTACTAGTGAATCTAATGTAACACACACCCATACAATGCGCACCACCCTGTGATGTTTTTCTCACTCCTACTAGTGAATCTAATGTAACACACACCCATACAATGCGCACCACCCCGTGATGTTTTTCTCACTCCTACTAGTGAATCTAATGTAATACACACCCATACAATGCGCACCACCCCGTGATGTTTTTCTCACTCCTACTAGTGAATCTAATGTAACACACACCCATACAAGGCGCACCACCCCGTGATGTTTTTCTCACTCCTACTAGTGAATGTAATGTAACACACACCCATACAATGCGCACCACCCCGTGATGTTTATCTCACTCCTACTAGTGAATGTAATGTAACACACACCCATACAATGCGCACCACCCCGTGATGTTTTTCTCACTCCTACTAGTGAATCTAATGTAACACACACCCATACAATGCGGACCACCCCGTGATGTTTTTCTCACTCCTACTAGTGAATCTAATGTAACACACACCCATACAATGCGCACCACCCCGTGATGTTTTTCTCACTCCTACTAGTGAATGTAATGTAACACACATCCATACAATGCGCACCACCCCGTGATGTTTTTCTCACTCCTACTCGTGAATGTAATGTAACACACACCCATACAATGCGCACCACCCCGTGATGTTTTTCTCACTCCTACTAGTGAATGTAATGTAACACACAACCATACACTGCGCACCACCCCGTGATGTTTTGCTCACTCCTACTAGTGAATGTAATGTAACACACACCCATACAATGCGCACCACCCCATGATGTTTTGCTCACTCCTACTAGTGAATGTAATGTAACACACACCCATACAATGCGCACCACCCCGTGATGTTTTTCTCACTCCAACTAGTGAATGTAATGTAACACACACCCATACAATGCGCACCACCCCGTGATGTTTTTCTCACTCCTACTAGTGAATGTAATGTAACACACACCCATACAATGCGCACCACCCCGTGATGTTTTTCTCACTCCTACTAGTGAATCTAATGTAACACACACCCATACAATGCGCACCACCCCGTGATGTTTTTCTCACTCCTACTGGTGAATGTAATGTAACACACACCCATACAATGCGCACCACCCCGTGATGTTTTTCTCACTCCTACTGGTGAATCTAATGTAACACACACCCATACAATGCGCACCACCCCGTGATGTTTTTCTCACTCCTACTGGAGAATGTAATGTAACACACACCCATACAATGCGCACCACCCCGTGATGTTTTTCTCACTCCTACTGGAGAATGTAATGTAACACACACCCATACAATGCGCACCACCCCGTGATGTTTTTCTCACTCCTACTGGAGAATGTAATGTAACACACACCCATACAATGCGCACCACCCCGTGATGTTTTTCTCACTCCTACTAGTGAATCTGATGTAACACACACCCATACAATGCGCACCACCCCGTGATGTTTTTCTCACTCCTACTAGTGAATCTGATGTAACACACACCCATACAATGCGCACCACCCCGTGATGTTTTTCTCACTCCTACTAGTGAATCTGATGTAACACACACCCATACAATGCGCACCACCCCGTGATGTTTTTCTCACTCCTACTAGTGAATCTGATGTAACACACACGCATACAATGCGCACCACCCCGTGATGTTTTTCTCACTCCTACTAGTGAATCTGATGTAACACACACCCATACAATGCGCACCACCCCGTGATGATTTTCTCACTCCTGCTAGTGAATGTGATGTAACACACACCCATACAATGCGCACCACCCCGTGATGTTTTTCTCACTCCTGCTAGTGAATGTAATGTAACACACACCCATACAATGCGCACCACCCCGTGATGTTTTTCTCACTCCTGCTAGTGAATCTAATGTAACACACACCCATACAATGCGCACCACCCCGTGATGTTTTTCTCACTCCTGCTAGTGAATCTAATGTAACACACACCCATACAATGCGCACCACCCCGTGATGTTTTTCTCACTCCTGCTAGTGAATCTAATGTAACACACACCCATACAATGCGCACCACCCCGTGATGTTTTTCTCACTCCTGCTAGTGAATCTAATGTAACACACACCCATACAAGGCGCACCACCCCGTGATGTTTTTCTCACCCCTGCTAGTGAATGTAATGTAACACACACCCATACAAGGCGCACCACCCCGTGATGTTTTTCTCACCCCTGCTAGTGAATGTAATGTAACACACACCCATACAAGGCGCACCATCCTGTGATGTTTTTCTCACCCCTACTAGTGAATGTAACGGAACACACACCCATACAAGGCGCACCACCCCTTGATGTTTTTCTCACACTTACCAGTGAATGTAATGTAACACACACCCATACAAGGCGCACCACCCCGTGATGTTTTTCTCACTCCTACTAGTGAATGTAATGTAACACACACCCATACAAGGCGCACCACCCCGTGATGTTTTTCTCCATCCTACTAGTGAATGTAATGTAACACACACCCATACAAGGCGCACCACCACGTGTTGTTTATCTCACTCCTACTAGTGAATCTAATGTAACACACACCCATACAAGGCGCACCACCCCGTCATGTTTTTCTCACTCCTACTAGTGAATCTAATGTAACACACACCCATACAATGCGCACCACCCCGTGATGTTTTTCTCACTCCCACTAGTGAATCTGATGTAACACACACCCATACAATGCGCACCACCCCGTGATGTTTTTCTCACTCCCACTAGTGAATCTGATGTAACACACACCCATACAATGCGCACCACCCCGTGATGTTTTTCTCACTCCCACTAGTGAATCTGATGTAACACACACCCATACAATGCGCACCACCCCGTGATGTTTTTCTCACTCCCACTAGTGAATCTAATGTAACACACACCCATACAATGCGCACCACCCCGTGATGTTTTTCTCACTCCCGCTAGTGAATCTAATGTAACACACACCCATACAATGCGCACCACCCCGTGATGTTTTTCTCACTCCCACTAGTGAATCTAATGTCACACACACACATACAATGCGCACCACCCCGTGATGTTTTTCTCACTCCCACTAGTGAATGTAATGTAACACACACCCATGCAATGCGCACCACCCCGTGTTGTTTTTCTCACTGCTACTAGTGAATGTAATGTAACACACACCCATACAATGCGCACCACCCCGTGATGTTTTTCTCACTCCTACTAGTGAATCTAATGTAACACACACCCATACAATGTGCATCACCCCGTGATGTTTTTCTCACTCCTACTAGTGAATGTAATGTAACACACACCCATACAATGCGCACCACCCCGTGATGTTTTTCTCCCTGCTACTAGTGAATCTAATGTAACATACACCCATACAATGCGCACCACCCCGTGATGTTTTTCTCACTGCTACTAGTGAATCTAATGTAACACACACCCATACAATGCGCACCACCCCGTGATGTTTTTCTCACTGCTACTAGTGAATCTGATGTAACACACACCCATACAATGCGCACCACCCCGTGATGTTTTTCTCACTGCTACTAGTGAATCTGATGTAACACACACCCATACAATGCGCACCACCCCGTGATGTTTTTCTCACTCCTACTAGTGAATCTGATGTAACACACACCCATACAATGCGCACCACCCCGTGATGTTTTTCTCACTCCTGCTAGTGAATCTGATGTAACACACACCCATACAATGCGCACCACCCCGTGATGTTTTTCTCACTCCTGCTAGTGAATGTGATGTAACACACACCCATACAATGCGCACCACCCCGTGATGTTTTTCTCACTCCTGCTAGTGAATGTAATGTAACACACACCCATACAATGCGCACCACCCCGTGATGTTTTTCTCACTCCTGCTAGTGAATGTAATGTAACACACACCCATACAATGCGCACCACCCCGTGATGTTTTTCTCACTCCTGCTAGTGAATCTAATGTAACACACACCCATACAATGCGCACCACCCCGTGATGTTTTTCTCACTCCTGCTAGTGAATCTAATGTAACACACACCCATTCAATGCGCACCACCCCGTGATGTTTTTCTCACTCCTGCTAGTGAATCTAATGTAACACACACCCATACAAGGCGCACCACCCCGTGATGTTTTTCTCACCCCTGCTAGTGAATGTAATGTAACACACACCCATACAAGGCGCACCACCCCGTGATGTTTTTCTCACCCCTGCTAGTGAATGTAATGTAACACACACCCATACAAGGCGCACCACCCCGTGATGTTTTTCTCACCCCTACTAGTGAATGTAACGTAACACACACCCATACAAGGCGCACCACCCCTTGATGTTTTTCTCACACTTACCAGTGAATGTAATGTAACACACACCCATACAAGGCGCACCACCCCGTGATGTTTTTCTCACTCCTACTAGTGAATGTAATGTAACACACACCCATACAAGGCGCACCACCCCGTGATGTTTTTCTCACTCCTACTAGTGAATGTAATGTAACACACACCCATACAAGGCGCACCACCCCGTGTTGTTTATCTCACTCCTACTAGTGAATCTAATGTAACACACACCCATACAAGGCGCACCACCCCGTCATGTTTTTCTCACTCCTACTAGTGAATCTAATGTAAAACACACCCATACAAGGCGCACCACCCCGTGATGTTTTTCTCACTCCTACTAGTGAATAATGTAACACACACCCATACAATGCGCACCACCCCGTGATGTTTTAATCACTCCCACTAGTGAATCTAATGTAACACACACCCATACAATGCGCACCACCCCGTGATGTTTTTCTCACTCCCACTAGTGAATCTAATGTAACACACACCCATACAATGCGCACCACCCCGTGATGTTTTTCTCACTCCCACTAGTGAATCTGATGTAACACACACCCATACAATGCGCACCACCCCGTGATGTTTTTCTCACTCCCACTAGTGAATCTAATGTAACACACACCCATACAATGCGTACCACCCCGTGATGTTTTTCTCACTCCCACTAGTGAATCTAATGTAACACACACCCATACAATGCGCACCACCCCGTGATGTTTTTCTCACTCCCACTAGTGAATCTAATGTAACACACACCCATACAATGCGCACCACCCCGTGATGTTTTTCTCACTCCCACTAGTGAATCTAATGTAACACACACCCATACAATGCGCACCACCCCGTGATGTTTTTCTCACTCCCACTAGTGAATCTAATGTCACACACACACATACAATGCGCACCACCCCGTGATGTTTTTCTCACTCCCACTAGTGAATGTAATGTAACACACACCCATGCAATGCGCACCACCCCGTGTTGTTTTTCTCACTGCTACTAGTGAATGTAATGTAACACACACCCATACAATGCGCACCACCCCGTGATGTTTTTCTCACTCCTACTAGTGAATCTAATGTAACACACACCCATACAATGTGCATCACCCCGTGATGTTTTTCTCACTCCTACTAGTGAATGTAATGTAACACACACCCATACAATGCGCACCACCCCGTGATGTTTTTCACCCTGCTACTAGTGAATCTAATGTAACACACACCCATACAATGCGCACCACCCCGTGATGTTTTTCTCACTGCTACTAGTGAATCTAATGTAACACACACCCATACAATGCGCACCACCCCGTGATGTTTTTCTCACTGCTACTAGTGAATCTAATGTAACACACACCCATACAATGCGCACCACCCCGTGATGTTTTTCTCACTGCTAATAGTGAATCTAATGTAACACACACCCATACAATGCGCACCACCCCGTGATGTTTTTCTCACTGCTACTAGTGAATGTAATGTAACACACACCCATACAATGCGCACCACCCCGTGATGTTTTTCTCACTGCTACTAGTGTATGTATTGTAACACACACCCATACAATGCGCACCACGCAGTGATGTTTATCTCACTCCTACTAGTGAATCTAATGTAACACACACCCATACAATGCACACCACCCCGTGATGTTTTTCTCACTCCTACTAGTGAATCTAATGTAACACACACCCATACAATGCGCACCACCCCGTGATGTTTTTCTCACTCCTACTAGTGAATCTAATGTAATACACAGCCATACAATGCGCACCACCCCGTGATGTTTATCTCACTCCTACTAGTGAATCTAATGTAACATACACCCATACAATGCGCACCACCCCGTGATGTTTTTCTCACTCCCACTAGTGAATCTAATGTAACACACACCCATACAATGCGCACCACCCCGTGATGTTTTTCTCACTCCCACTAGTGAATCTAATGTAACACACACCCATACAATGCGCACCACCCCGTGATGTTTTTCTCACTCCCACTAGTGAATCTAACGTAACACACACCCATACAATGCGCACCACCCCGTGATGTTTTTCTGACTCCCACTAGTGAATCTAATGTAACACACACCCATACAATGTGCACCACCCCGTGATGTTTTTCTCACTCCCACTAGTGAATCTAATGTCACACACACACATACAATGCGCACCACCCCGTGATGTTTTTCTCACTCCCACTAGTGAATGTAATGTAACACACACCCATGCAATGCGCACCACCCCTTGTTGTTTTTCTCACTGCTACTAGTGAATGTAATGTAACACACACCCATACAATGCGCACCACCCCGTGATGTTTTTCTCACTCCTACTAGTGAATCTAATGTAACACACACCCATACAATGTGCATCACCCCGTGATGTTTTTCTCACTCCTACTAGTGAATGTAATGTAACACACACCCATACAATGCGCACCACCCCGTGATGTTTTTCTCCCTGCTACTAGTGAATCTAATGTAACACACACCCATACAATGCGCACCACCCCGTGATGTTTTTCTCCCTGCTACTAGTGAATCTAATGTAACACACACCCATACAATGCGCACCACCCCGTGATGTTTTTCTCACTGCTACTAGTGAATCTAATGTAACACACACCCATACAATGCGCACCACCCCGTGATGTTTTTCTCACTGCTACTAGTGAATCTAATGTAACACACACCCATACAATGCGCACCACCCCGTGATGTTTTTCTCACTCCTACTAGTGAATCTGATGTAACACACACCCATACAATGCGCACCACCCCATGATGTTTTTCTCACTCCTACTAGTGAATCTGATGTAACACACACCCATACAATGCGCACCACCCCGTGATGTTTTTCTCACTCCTACTAGTGAATGTGATGTAACACACACCCATACAATGCGCACCACCCCGTGATGTTTTTCTCACTCCTGCTAGTGAATGTAATGTAACACACACCCATACAATGCGCACCACCCCGTGATGTTTTTCTCACTCCTGCTAGTGAATGTAATGTAACACACACCCATACAATGCGCACCACCCCGTGATGTTTTTCTCACTCCTGCTAGTGAATCTAATGTAACACACACCCATACAATGCGCACCACCCCGTGATGTTTTTCTCACTCCTGGTAGTGAATCTAATGTAACACACACCCATACAATGCGCACCACCCCGTGATGTTTTTATCACTCCTGCTAGTGAATCTAATGTAACACACACCCATACAAGGCGCACCACCCCGTGATGTTTTTCTCACCCCTGCTAGTGAATGTAATGTAACACACACCCATACAAGGCGCACCACCCCGTGATGTTTTTCTCACCCCTGCTAGTGAATGTAATGTAACACACACCCATACAAGGCGCACCACCCCGTGATGTTTTTCTCACCCCTACTAGTGAATGTAACGTAACACACACCCATACAAGGCGCACCACCCCTTGATGTTTTTCTCACACTTACCAGTGAATGTAATGTAACACACACCCATACAAGGCGCACCACCCCGTGATGTTTTTCTCACTCCTACTAGTGAATGTAATGTAACACACACCCATACAAGGCGCACCACCCCGTGATGTTTTTCTCACTAATACTAGTGAATGTAATGTAACACACACCCATACAAGGCGCACCACCCCGTGTTGTTTATCTCACTCCTACTAGTGAATCTAATGTAACACACACCCATACAAGGCGCACCACCCCGTCATGTTTTTCTCACTCCTAATAGTGAATCTAATGTAACAAACACCCATACAAGGCGCACCACCCCGTGATGTTTTTCTCACTCCTACTAGTGAATAATGTAACACACACCCATACAATGCGCACCACCCCGTGATGTTTTAATCACTCCCACTAGTGAATCTAATGTAACACACACCCATACAATGCGCACCACCCCGTGATGTTTTTCTCACTCCCACTAGTGAATCTAATGTAACACACACCCATACAATGCGCACCACCCCGTGATGTTTTTCTCACTCCCACTAGTGAATCTGATGTAACACACACCCATACAATGCGCACCACCCCGTGATGTTTTTCTCACTCCCACTAGTGAATCTAATGTAACACACACCCATACAATGCGCACCACCCCGTGATGTTTTTCTCACTCCCACTAGTGAATCTAATGTAACACACACCCATACAATGCGCACCACCCCGTGATGTTTTTCTCACTCCCACTAGTGAATCTAATGTAACACACACCCATACAATGCGCACCACCCCGTGATGTTTTTCTCACTCCCACTAGTGAATCTAATGTAACACACACCCATACAATGCGCACCACCCCGTGATGTTTTTCTCACTCCCACTAGTGAATCTAATGTCACACACACACATACAATGCGCACCACCCCGTGATGTTTTCCTCACTCCCACTAGTGAATGTAATGTAACACACACCCATGCAATGCGCACCACCCCGTGTTGTTTTTCTCACTGCTACTAGTGAATGTAATGTAACACACACCCATACAATGCGCACCACCCCGTGATGTTTTTCTCACTCCTACTAGTGAATCTAATGTAACACACACCCATACAATGTGCATCACCCCGTGATGTTTTTCTCACTCCTACTAGTGAATGTAATGTAACACACACCCATACAATGCGCACCACCCCGTGATGTTTTTCTCCCTGCTACTAGTGAATCTAATGTAACACACACCCATACAATGCACACCACCCCGTGATGTTTTTCTCACTGCTACTAGTGAATCTAATGTAACACACACCCATACAATGCGCACCACCCCGTGATGTTTTTCTCACTGCTACTAGTGAATCTAATGTAACACACACCCATACAATGCGCACCACCCCGTGATGTTTTTCTCACTGCTACTAGTGAATCTAATGTAACACACACCCATACAATGCGCACCACCCCGTGATGTTTTTCTCACTGCTACTAGTGAATCTAATGTAACACACACCCATACAATGCGCACCACCCCGTGATGTTTTTCTCACTGCTACTAGTGAATCTAATGTAACACACACCCATACAATGCGCACCACCCCGTGATGTTTTTCTCACTGCTACTAGTGTATGTATTGTAACACACACCCATACAATGCGCACCACGCAGTGATGTTTATCTCACTCCTACTAGTGAATCTAATGTAACACACACCCATACAATGCGCACCACCCCGTGATGTTTTTCTCACTCCTACTAGTGAATCTAATGTAACACACACCCATACAATGCGCACCACCCCGTGATGTTTTTCTCACTCCTACTAGTGAATCTAATGTAATACACAGCCATACAATGCGCACCACCCCGTGATGTTTATCTCACTCCTACTAGTGAATCTAATGTAACATACACCCATACAATGCGCACCACCCCGTGATGTTTTTCTCACTCCCACTAGTGAATCTAATGTAACACACACCCATACAATGCGCACCACCCCGTGATGTTTTTCTCACTCCTACTAGTGAATCTAATGTAACACACACCCATACAATGCGCACCACCCCGTGATGTTTTTCTCACTCCCACTAGTGAATCTAATGTAACACACACCCATGCAATGTGCACCACCCCGTGATGTTTTTCTCACTGCTACTAGTGAATGTAATGTAACACACACCCATACAATGCGCACCACCCCGTGATGTTTTTCTCACTGCTACTATTGAATCTAATGTAACACACACCCATACGATGCGGATCACCCCGTGATGTTTTTCTCACTCCTACTAGTGAAAGTAATGTAACACACACCCATACAATGCGCACCACCCCGTGATGTTTTTCTCACTGCTACTAGTGAATCTAATGTAACACACACCCATACAATGCGCACCACCCCGTGAAGTTTTTCTCACTGCTACTAGTGAATCTAATGTAACACACACCCATACAATGCGCACCACCCCGTGATGTTTTTCTCACTGCTACTAGTGAATCTAATGTAACACACACCCATACAATGCGCACCACCCCGTGATGTTTTTCTCACTGCTACTGGTGAATCTAATGTAACACACACCCATACAATGCGCACCACCCCGTGATGTTTTTCTCACTGCTACTGGTGAATCTAATGTAACACACACCCATACAATGCGCACCACCATGTGATGTTTTTCTCACTGCTACTAGTGAATCTAATGTAACACACACCCATACAATGCGCACGACCCCGTGATGTTTTTCTCACTGCTACTAGTGAATGTAATGTAACACACACCCATACAATGCGCACCACCCCGTGATGTTTTTCTCACTGCTACTAGTGTATGTATTGTAACACACACCCATACAATGCGCACCACCCCGTGATGTTTATCTCACTCCTACTAGTGAATGTAATGTAACACACACCCATACAATGCGCACCACCCCGTGATGTTTTTCTCACTCCTACTAGTGAATCTAATGTAACACACACCCATACAATGCGCATCACCCCGTGATGTTTTTCTCACTCCTACTAGTGAATCTAATGTAACACACACCCATACAATGCGCACCACCCCGTGATGTTTTTCTCACTCCTACTAGTGAATCTAATGTAACACACACCCATACAATGCGCACCACCCCGTGATGTTTTTCTCACTCCTACTAGTGAATCTAATGTAACACACACCCATACAATGCGCACCACCCCGTGATGTTTTTCTCACTCCTACTAGTGAATCTAATGTAACACACACCCATACAATGCGCACCACCCCGTGATGTTTTTCTCACTCCTACTAGTGAATCTAATGTAATACACAGCCATACAATGCGCACCACCCCGTGATGTTTTTCGCACTCCTACTAGTGAATCTAATGTAACATACACCCATACAATGCGCACCACCCCGTGATGTTTTTCTCACTCCCACTAGTGAATCTAATGTAACACACACCCATGCAATGTGCACCACCCCGTGATGTTTTTCTCACTGCTACTAGTGAATGTAATGTAACACACACCCATACAATGCGCACCACCCCGTGATGTTTTTCTCACTGCTACTATTGAATCTAATGTAACACACACCCATACGATGCGGATCACCCCGTGATGTTTTTCTCACTCCTACTAGTGAAAGTAATGTAACACACACCCATACAATGCGCACCACCCCGTGATGTTTTTCTCACTGCTACTAGTGAATCTAATGTAACACACACCCATACAATGCGCACCACCCCGTGAAGTTTTTCTCACTGCTACTAGTGAATCTAATGTAACACACACCCATACAATGCGCACCACCCCGTGATGTTTTTCTCACTGCTACTAGTGAATCTAATGTAACACACACCCATACAATGCGCACCACCCCGTGATGTTTTTCTCACTGCTACTGGTGAATCTAATGTAACACACACCCATACAATGCGCACCACCCCGTGATGTTTTTCTCACTGCTACTGGTGAATCTAATGTAACACACACCCATACAATGCGCACCACCATGTGATGTTTTTCTCACTGCTACTAGTGAATCTAATGTAACACACACCCATACAATGCGCACGACCCCGTGATGTTTTTCTCACTGCTACTAGTGAATGTAATGTAACACACACCCATACAATGCGCACCACCCCGTGATGTTTTTCTCACTGCTACTAGTGTATGTATTGTAACACACACCCATACAATGCGCACCACCCCGTGATGTTTATCTCACTCCTACTAGTGAATGTAATGTAACACACACCCATACAATGCGCACCACCCCGTGATGTTTTTCTCACTCCTACTAGTGAATCTAATGTAACACACACCCATACAATGCGCATCACCCCGTGATGTTTTTCTCACTCCTACTAGTGAATCTAATGTAACACACACCCATACAATGCGCACCACCCCGTGATGTTTTTCTCACTCCTACTAGTGAATCTAATGTAACACACACCCATACAATGCGCACCACCCCGTGATGTTTTTCTCACTCCTACTAGTGAATCTAATGTAACACACACCCATACAATGCGCACCACCCCGTGATGTTTTTCTCACTCCTACTAGTGAATCTAATGTAACACACACCCATACAATGCGCACCACCCCGTGATGTTTTTCTCACTCCTACTAGTGAATCTAATGTAATACACAGCCATACAATGCGCACCACCCCGTGATGTTTTTCGCACTCCTACTAGTGAATCTAATGTAACATACACCCATACAATGCGCACCACCCCGTGATGTTTTTCTCACTCCCACTAGTGAATCTAATGTAACACACACCCATACAATGCGCACCACCCCGTGATGTTTTTCTCACTCCTACTAGTGAATCTAATGTAACACACACCCATACAATGCGCACCACCCCGTGATGTTTTTCTCACTGCTACTAGTGAATCTAATGTAACACACACCCATACAATGCGCACCACCACGTGATGTTTTTCTCACTGCTACTGGTGAATCTAATGTAACACACACCCATACAATGCGCACCACCCCGTGATGTTTTTCTCACTGCTACTGGTGAATCTAATGTAACACACACCCATACAATGCGCACCACCATGTGATGTTTTTCTCACTGCTACTAGTGAATCTAATGTAAAACACACCCATACAATGCGCACGACCCCGTGATGTTTTTCTCACTGCTACTAGTGAATGTAATGTAACACACACCCATACAATGCGCACCACCCCGTGATGTTTTTCTCACTGCTACTAGTGTATGTATTGTAACACACACCCATACAATGCGCACCACCCCGTGATGTTTATCTCACTCCTACTAGTGAATGTAATGTAACACACACCCATACAATGCGCACCACCCCGTGATGTTTTTCTCACTCCTACTAGTGAATCTAATGTAACACACACCCATACAATGAGCACCACCCCGTGATGTTTTTCTCACTCCTACTAGTGAATCTAATGTAACACACACCCATACAATGCGCACCACCCCGTGATGTTTTTCTCACTCCTACTAGTGAATCTAATGTAACACACACCCATACAATGCGCACCACCCCGTGATGTTTTTCTCACTCCTACTAGTGAATGTAATGTAACACACTCCCATACAATGCGCACCACCCCGTGATGTTTTTCTCACTCCTACTAGTGAATCTAATGTAACACACACCCATACAATGCGCACCACCCCGTGATGTTTTTCTCACTCCTACTAGTGAATCTAATGTGACACACACCCATACAATGCGCACCACCCCGTGATGTTTTTCTCACTCCTACTAGTGAATCTAATGTGACACACACCCATACAAAGCGCACCACCCCGTGATGTTTTTCTCACTCCTACTAGTGAATCTAATGTGACACACACCCATACAATGCGCACCACCCCGTGATGTTTTTCTCACTCCTACTAGTGAATCTAATGTGACACACACCCATACAATGCGCACCACCCCGTGATGTTTTTCTCACTCCTACTATTGAATGTAATGTGACACACACCCATACAATGCGCACCACCCCGTGATGTTTTTCTCACTCCTACTAGTGAATGTAATGTGACACACACCCATACAAGGCGCACCACCCCGTGATGTTTTTCTCACTCCTACTAATGAATGTAATGTGACACACACCCATACAAGGCGCACCACCCCGTGATGTTTTTCTCACTCCTACTAGTGAATCTAATGTGACACACACCCATACAAGGCGCACCACCTCGTGATGTTTTTCTCACTCTTACTAGTGAATCTAATGTGACACACACCCATACAAGGCGCACCACCCCGTGATGTTTTTCTCACTGCTACTAGTGAATCTAATGTGACACACACCCATACAAGGCGCAACACCCCGTGATGTTTTTCTCACTGCTACTAGTGAATCTAATGTGACACACACCCATACAAGGCGCACCACCCCGTGATGTTTTTCTCACTCCTACTAGTGAATCTAATGTGACACACACCCATACAATGCGCACCACCCCGTGATGTTTTTCTCACTCCTACTAGTGAATCTAATGTAACACACACCCATGCAATGCGCACCACCCCGTGATGTTTTTCTCACTCCTAATAGCGAATCTAATGTAACACACACCCATACAATGCGCACCACCCCGTGATGTTTTTCTCACTCCTACTAGCGAATCTAATGTAACACACACCCATACAATGCGCACCACCCCGTGATGTTTTTCTCCCTCCTACTAGCGAATCTAATGTAACACACACCCATACAATGCGCACCACCCCGTGATGTTTTTCTCACTGCTACTAGTGTATGTATTGTAACACACACCCATACAATGCGCACCACGCAGTGATGTTTATCTCACTCCTACTAGTGAATCTAATGTAACACACACCCATACAATGCGCACCACCCCGTGATGTTTTTCTCACTCCTACTAGTGAATCTAATGTAACACACACCCATACAATGCGCACCACCCCGTGATGTTTTTCTCACTCCTACTAGTGAATCTAATGTAATACACAGCCATACAATGCGCACCACCCCGTGATGTTTTTCTCACTGCTACTCGTGAATCTAATGTAACATACACCCATACAATGCGCACCACCCCGTGATGTTTTTCTCACTCCCACTAGTGAATCTAATGTAACACACACCCATACAATGCGCACCACCCCGTGATGTTTTTCTCACTCCTACTAGTGAATCTAATGTAACACACACCCATACAATGCGCACCACCCCGTGATGTTTTTCTCACTCCCACTAGTGAATCTAATGTAACACACACCGATGCAATGTGCACCACCCCGTGATGTTTTTCTCACTGCTACTAGTGAATGTAATGTAACACACACCCATACAATGCGCACCACCCCGTGATGTTTTTCTCACTGCTACTATTGAATCTAATGTAACACACACCCATACGATGCGCATCACCCCGTGATGTTTTTCTCACTCCTACTAGTGAAAGAAATGTAACACACACCCATACAATGCGCACCACCCCGTGATGTTTTTCTCACTGCTACTAGTGAATCTAATGTAACACACACCCATACAATGCGCACCACCCCGTGAAGTTTTTCTCACTGCTACTAGTGAATCTAATGTAACACACACCCATACAATGCGCACCACCCCGTGATGTTTTTCTCACTGCTACTAGTGAATCTAATGTAACACACACCCATACAATGCGCACCACCCCGTGATGTTTTTCTCACTGCTACTGGTGAATCTAATGTAACACACACCCATACAATGCGCACCACCCCGTGATGTTTTTCTCACTGCTACTGGTGAATCTAATGTAACACACACCCATACAATGCGCACCACCATGTGATGTTTTTCTCACAGCTACTAGTGAATCTAATGTAACACACACCCATACAATGCGCACCACCCCATGATGTTTTTCTCACTCCCACTAGTGAATCTAATGTAACACACACCCATGCAATGTGCACCACCCCGTGATGTTTTTCTCACTGCTACTAGTGAATGTAATGTAACACACACCCATACAATGCGCACCACCCCGTGATGTTTTTCTCACTGCTACTATTGAATCTAATGTAACACACACCCATACGATGCGCATCACCCCGTGATGTTTTTCTCACTCCTACTAGTGAAAGAAATGTAACACACACCCATACGATGCGCACCACCCCGTGATGTTTTTCTCACTGCTACTAGTGAATCTAATGTAACACACACCCATACAATGCGCACCACCCCGTGAAGTTTTTCTCACTGCCACTAGTGAATCTAATGTAACACACACCCATACAATGCGCACCACCCCGTGATGTTTTTCTCACTGCTACTAGTGAATCTAATGTAACACACACCCATACAATGCGCACCACCCCGTGATGTTTTTCTCACTGCTGCTGGTGAATCTAATGTAACACACACCCATACAATGCGCACCACCCCGTGATGTTTTTCTCACTGCTACTGGTGAATCTAATGTAACACACACCCATACAATGCGCACCACCATGTGATGTTTTTCTCACTGCTACTAGTGAATCTAATGTAACACACACCCATACAATGCGCACCACCCCGTGATGTTTTTCTCACTGCTACTAGTGAATGTAATGTAACACACACCCATACAATGCGCACCACCCCGTGATGTTTTTCTCACTGCTACTAGTGTATGTATTGTAACACACACCCATACAATGCGCACCACCCCGTGATGTTTATCTCACTCCTACTAGTGAATGTAATGTAACACACACCCATACAATGCGCACCACCCCGTGATGTTTTTCTCACTCCTACTAGTGAATCTAATGTAACACACACCCATACAATGCGCACCACCCCGTGATGTTTTTCTCCCTCCTACTAGCGAATCTAATGTAACACACACCCATACAATGCGCACCACCCCGTGATGTTTTTCTCACTGCTACTAGTGTATGTATTGTAACACACACCCATACAATGCGCACCACGCAGTGATGTTTATCTCACTCCTACTAGTGAATCTAATGTAACACACACCCATACAATGCGCACCACCCCGTGATGTTTTTCTCACTCCTACTAGTGAATCTAATGTAACACACACCCATACAATGCGCACCACCGCGTGATGTTTTTCTCACTCCTACTAGTGAATCTAATGTAATACACAGCCATACAATGCGCACCACCCCGTGATGTTTTTCTCACTCCTACTCGTGAATCTAATGTAACATACACCCATACAATGCGCACCACCCCGTGATGTTTTTCTCACTCCCACTAGTGAATCTAATGTAACACACACCCATACAATGCGCACCACCCCGTGATGTTTTTCTCACTCCTACTAGTGAATCTAATGTAACACACACCCATACAATGCACACCACCCCGTGATGTTTTTCTCACTCCCACTAGTGAATCTAATGTAACACACACCGATGCAATGTGCACCACCCCGTGATGTTTTTCTCACTGCTACTAGTGAATGTAATGTAACACACACCCATACAATGCGCACCACCCCGTGATGTTTTTCTCACTGCTACTATTGAATCTAATGTAACACACACCCATACGATGCGCATCACCCCGTGATGTTTTTCTCACTCCTACTAGTGAAAGAAATGTAACACACACCCATACAATGCGCACCACCCCGTGATGTTTTTCTCACTGCTACTAGTGAATCTAATGTAACACACACCCATACAATGCGCACCACCCCGTGAAGTTTTTCTCACTGCTACTAGTGAATCTAATGTAACACACACCCATACAATGCGCACCACCCCGTGATGTTTTTCTCACTGCTACTAGTGAATCTAATGTAACACACACCCATACAATGCGCACCACCCCGTGATGTTTTTCTCACTGCTACTGGTGAATCTAATGTAACACACACCCATACAATGCGCACCACCCCGTGATGTTTTTCTCACTGCTACTGGTGAATCTAATGTAACACACACCCATACAATGCGCACCACCATGTGATGTTTTTCTCACAGCTACTAGTGAATCTAATGTAACACACACCCATACAATGCGCACCACCCCATGATGTTTTTCTCACTCCCACTAGTGAATCTAATGTAACACACACCCATGCAATGTGCACCACCCCGTGATGTTTTTCTCACTGCTACTAGTGAATGTAATGTAACACACACCCATACAATGCGCACCACCCCGTGATGTTTTTCTCACTGCTACTATTGAATCTAATGTAACACACACCCATACGATGCGCATCACCCCGTGATGTTTTTCTCACTCCTACTAGTGAAAGAAATGTAACACACACCCATACGATGCGCACCACCCCGTGATGTTTTTCTCACTGCTACTAGTGAATCTAATGTAACACACACCCATACAATGCGCACCACCCCGTGAAGTTTTTCTCACTGCTACTAGTGAATCTAATGTAACACACACCCATACAATGCGCACCACCCCGTGATGTTTTTCTCACTGCTACTGGTGAATCTAATGTAACACACACCCATACAATGCGCACCACCCCGTGATGTTTTTCTCACTGCTACTGGTGAATCTAATGTAACACACACCCATACAATGCGCACCACCATGTGATGTTTTTCTCACTGCTACTAGTGAATCTAATGTAACACACACCCACACAATGCGCACGACCCCGTGATGTTTTTCTCACTGCTACTAGTGAATGTAATGTAACACACACCCATACAATGCGCACCACCCCGTGATGTTTTTCTCACTGCTACTAGTGTATGTATTGTAACACACACCCATACAATGCGCACCACCCCGTGATGTTTATCTCACTCCTACTAGTGAATATAATGTAACACACACCCATACAATGCGCACCACCCCGTGATGTTTTTCTCACTCCTACTAGTGAATCTAATGTAACACACACCCATACAATGCGCACCACCCCGTGATGTTTTTCTCACTCCTACTAGTGAATCTAATGTAACACACACCCATACAATGCGCACCACCCCGTGATGTTTTTCTCACTCCTACTAGTGAATCTAATGTAACACACACCCATACAATGCGCACCACCCCGTGATGTTTTTCTCACTCCTACTAGTGAATCTAATGTAACACACACCCATACAATGCGCACCACCCCGTGATGTTTTTCTCACTCCTACTAGTGAATCTAATGTAACACACACCCATACAATGCGCACCACCCCGTGATGTTTTTCTCACTCCTACTAGTGAATCTAATGTAATACACAGCCATACAATGCGCACCACCCCGTGATGTTTTTCTCACTCCTACTAGTGAATCTAATGTAACATACACCCATACAATGCGCACCACCCCGTGATGTTTTTCTCACTCCCACTAGTGAATCTAATGTAACACACACCCATACAATGCCCACCACCCCGTGATGTTTTTCTCACTCCTACTAGTGAATCTAATGTAACACACACCCATACAATGCGCACCACCCCGTGATGTTTTTCTCACTCCCACTAGTGAATCTAATGTAACACACACCCATGCAATGTGCACCACCCCGTGATGTTTTTCTCACTGCTACTAGTGAATGTAATGTAACACACACCCATACAATGCGCACCACCCCGTGATGTTTTTCTCACTGCTACTATTGAATCTAATGTAACACACACCCATACGATGCGCATCACCCCGTGATGTTTTTCACACTCCTACTAGTGAAAGTAATGTAACACACACCCATACAATGCGCACCACCCCGTGATGTTTTTCTCACTGCTACTAGTGAATCTAATGTAACACACACCCATACAATGCGCACCACCCCGTGAAGTTTTTCTCACTGCTACTAGTGAATCTAATGTAACACACACCCATACAATGCGCACCACCCCGTGATGTTTTTCTCACTGCTACTAGTGAATCTAATGTAACACACACCCATACAATGCGCACCACCCTGTGATGTTTTTCTCACTGCTACTGGTGAATCTAATGTAACACACACCCATACAATGCGCACCACCCCGTGATGTTTTTCTCACTGCTACTGGTGAATCTAATGTAACACACACCCATACAATGCGCACCACCATGTGATGTTTTTCTCACTGCTACTAGTGAATCTAATGTAACACACACCCATACAATGCGCACGACCCCGTGATGTTTTTCTCACTGCTACTAGTGAATGTAATGTAACACACACCCATACAATGCGCACCACCCCGTAATGTTTTTCTCACTGCTACTAGTGTATGTATTGTAACACACACCCATACAATGCGCACCACCCCGTGATGTTTACCTCACTCCTACTAGTGAATGTAATGTAACACACACCCATACAATGCGCACCACCCCGTGATGTTTTTCTCACTCCTACTAGTGAATCTAATGTAACACACACCCATACAATGCGCACCACCCCGTGATGTTTTTCTCACTCCTACTAGTGAATCTAATGTAATACACACCCATACAATGCGCACCACCCCGTGATGTTTTTCTCACTCCTACTAGTGAATCTAATGTAACACACACCCATACAATGCGCACCACCCCGTGATGTTTTTCTCACTCCTACTAGTGAATGTAATGTAACACACACCCATACAATGCGCACCACCCCGTGATGTTTTTCTCACTCCTACTAGTGAATCTAATGTAACACACACCCATACAATGCGCACCACCCCGTGATGTTTTTCTCACTCCTACTAGTGAATCTAATGTGACACACCCATACAATGCGCACCACCCCGTGATGTTTTTCTCACTCCTACTAGTGAATCTAATGTGACACACACACATACAATGCGCACCACCCCGTGATGTTTTTCTCACTCCTACTATTGAATGTAATGTGACACACACCCATACAATGCGCACCACCCCGTGATGTTTTTCTCACTCCTACTAGTGAATGTAATGTGACACACACCCATACAAGGCGCACCACCCCGTGATGTTTTTCTCACTCCTACTAATGAATGTAATGTGACACACACCCATACAAGGCGCACCACCTCGTGATGTTTTTCTCACTCCTACTAGTGAATCTAATGTGACACACACCCATACAAGGCGCACCACCCCGTGATGTTTTTCTCACTCCTACTAATGAATGTAATGTGACACACACCCATACAAGGCGCACCACCCCGTGATGTTTTTCTCACTGCTACTAGTGAATCTAATGTGACACACACCCATACAATGCGCACCACCCCGTGATGTTTTTCTCACTCCTACTAGTGAATCTAATGTAACACACTCCCATGCAATGCGCACCACCCCGTGATGTTTTTCTCACTCCTACTAGGGAATCTAATGTAACACACACCCATACAATGCGCACCACCCCGTGATGTTTTTCTCACTCCTACTAGCGAATCTAATGTAACACACACCCATACAATGCGCACCACCCCGTGATGTTTTTCTCACTGCTACTAGTGAATGTAATGTAACACACACCCATACAACGCGCACCACCCCGTGATGTTTTTCTCACTCCTACTAGTGAATGTAATGTAACACACACCCATACAATGCGCACCACCCCTTGATGTTTTTCTCACTCCTACTAGTGAATGTAATGTAACACACACCCATACAATGCGCACCACCCCGTGATGTTTTTCTCACTCCTACTAGTGAATCTAATGTAACACACACCCATACAATGCGCACCACCCCGTGATGTTTTTCTCACTACTACTAGTGAATCTAATGTAACACACACCCATACAATGCGCACCACCCTGTGATGTTTTTCTCACTCCTAATAGTGAATCTAATGTTACACACACCCATACAATGCGCACCACCCCGTGATGTTTTTCTCACTCCTACTAGTGAATGTAATGTAACACACACCCATACAATGCGCACCACCCCGTGATGTTTCTCTCACTCCTACTAGAGGATGTAATGTAACACACACCCATACAATGCGCACCACCCCGTGATGTTTTTCTCACTGCTACTAGTGAATCTAATGTAACACACACCCATACAATGCGCACCACCCTGTGATGTTTTTCTCACTCCTACTAGTGAATCTAATGTAACACACACCCATACAATGCGCACCACCCCGTGATGTTTTTCTCACTGCTACTAGTGAATCTAATGTAACACACACCCATACAATGCGCACCACCCCGTGATGTTTTTCTCACTCCTACTAGTGAATCTAATGTAACACACACCCATACAATGCGCACCACCCCGTGATGTTTTTCTCACTCCTACTAGTGAATCTAATGTAATACACAGCCATACAATGCGCACCACCCCGTGATATTTTTCTCTCTCCTACTAGTGAATCTAATGTAACATACACCCATACAATGCGCACCACCCCGTGATGTTTTTCTCACTCCCACTAGTGAATCTAATGTAACACACACCCATACAATGCGCACCACCCCGTGATGTTTTTCTCACTCCTACTAGTGAATCTAATGTAACACACCCATACAATGCGCACCACCCCGTGATGTTTTTCTCACTGCTACTAGTGAATCTAATGTAACACACACCCATACAATGCGCACCACCCCGTGATGTTTTTCTCACTGCTACTAGTGAATCTAATGTAACACACACCCATACAATGCGCACCACCCCGTGATGTTTTTCTCACTCCTACTAGCGAATCTAATGTAACACACACCCATACAATGCGCACCACCCCGTGATGTTTTTCTCAATCCTACTAGTGAATCTAATGTAACACACACCCATACAATGCGCACCACCCCGTGATGTTTTTCTCACTCCTACTAGTGAATCTAATGTAACACACACCCATACAATGCGCACCACCCTGTGATGTTTTTCTCACTCCTACTAGTGAATCTAATGTAACACACACCCATACAATGCGCACCACCCCGTGATGTTTTTCTCACTCCTACTAGTGAATCTAATGTAATACACACCCATACAATGCGCACCACCCCGTGATGTTTTTCTCACTCCTACTAGTGAATGTAATGTAACACACACCCATACAAGGCGCACCACCCCGTGATGTTTTTCTCACTCCTACTAGTGAATCTAATGTAACACACACCCATACAATGCGCACCACCCCGTGATGTTTATCTCACTCCTACTAGTGAATGTAATGTAACACACACCCATACAATGCGCACCACCCCGTGATGTTTTTCTCACTCCTACTAGTGAATCTAATGTAACACACACCCATACAATGCGCACCACCCCGTGATGTTTTTCTCACTCCTACTGGTGAATCTAATGTAACACACACCCATACAATGCGCACCACCCCGTGATGTTTTTCTCACTCCTACTGGAGAATGTAATGTAACACACACCCATACAATGCGCACCACCCCGTGATGTTTTTCTCACTCCTACTGGAGAATGTAATGTAACACACACCCATACAATGCGCACCACCCCGTGATGTTTTTCTCACTCCTACTAGTGAATCTGATGTAACACACACCCATACAATGCGCACCACCCCGTGATGTTTTTCTCACTCCTACTAGTGAATCTGATGTAACACACACCCATACAATGCGCACCACCCCGTGATGTTTTTCTCACTCCTACTAGTGAATCTGATGTAACACACACCCATACAATGCGCACCACCCCGTGATGTTTTTCTCACTCCTACTAGTGAATCTGATGTAACACACACCCATACAATGCGCACCACCCCGTGATGATTTTCTCACTCCTACTAGTGAATGTGATGTAACACACACCCATACAATGCGCACCACCCCGTGATGTTTTTCTCACTCCTACTAGTGAATGTAATGTAACACACACCCATACAATGCGCACCACCCCGTGATGTTTTTCTCACTCCTGCTAGTGAATGCAATGTAACACACACCCATACAATGCGCACCACCCCGTGATGTTTTTCTCACTCCTGCTAGTGAATCTAATGTAACACACACCCATACAATGCGCACCACCCCGTGATGTTTTTCTCACTCCTGCTAGTGAATCTAATGTAACACACACCCATACAATGCGCACCACCCCGTGATGTTTTTCTCACTCCTGCTAGTGAATCTAATGTAACACACACCCATACAAGGCGCACCACCCCGTGATGTTTTTCTCACCCCTGCTAGTGAATGTAATGTAACACACACCCATACAAGGCGCACCACCCCGTGATGTTTTTCTCACCCCTGCTAGTGAATGTAATGTAACACACACCCATACAAGGCGCACCACCCCGTGATGTTTTTCTCACCCCTACTAGTGAATGTAATGTAACACACACCCACAAGGCGCACCACCCCGTGATGTTTTTCTCACACCTACCAGTGAATGTAATGTAACACACACCCATACAAGGCGCACCACCCCGTGATGTTTTTCTCACTCCTACTAGTGAATGTAATGTAACACACACCCATACAAGGCGCACCACCCCGTGATGTTTTTCTCACTCCTACTAGTGAATGTAATGTAACACACACCCATACAAGGCGCACCACCCCGTGTTGTTTATCTCACTCCTACTAGTGAATCTAATGTAACACACACCCATACAAGGCGCACCACCCCGTCATGTTTTTCTCACTCCTACTAGTGAATCTAATGTAACACACACCCATACAAGGCGCACCACCCCGTGATGTTTTTCTCACTCCTACTAGTGAATAATGTAACACACACCCATACAATGCGCACCACCCCGTGATGATTTTCTCACTCCTACTAGTGAATCTAATGTAACACACACCCATACAATGCGCACCACCCCGTGATGATTTTCTCACTCCTACTAGTGAATCTAATGTAACACACACCCATACAATGCGCACCACCCCGTGATGTTTTTCTCACTCCCACTAGTGAATCTAATGTAACACACACCCATACAATGCGCACCACCCCGTGATGTTTTAATCACTCCCACTAGTGAATCTAATGTAACACACACCCATACAATGCGCACCACCCCGTGATGTTTTTCTCACTCCCACTAGTGAATCTAATGTAACACACACCCATACAATGCGCACCACCCCGTGATGTTTTTCTCACTCCCACTAGTGAATCTGATGTAACACACACCCATACAATGCGCACCACCCCGTGATGTTTTTCTCACTCCCACTAGTGAATCTAATGTAACACACACCCATACAATGCGCACCACCCCGTGATGTTTTTCTCACTCCCACTAGTGAATCTAATGTAACACACACCCATACAATGCGCACCACCCCGTGATGTTTTTCTCACTCCCACTAGTGAATCTAATGTAACACACACCCATACAATGCGCACCACCCCGTGATGTTTTTCTCACTCCCACTAGTGAATCTAATGTAACACACACCCATACAATGCGCACCACCCCGTGATGTTTTTCTCACTCCCACTAGTGAATCTAATGTCACACACACACATACAATGCGCACCACCCCATGATGTTTTTCTCACTCCCACTAGTGAATGTAATGTAACACACACCCATGCAATGCGCACCACCCCGTGATGTTTTTCTCACTGCTACTAGTGAATGTAATGTAACACACACCCATACAATGCGCACCACCCCGTGATGTTTTTCTCACTCCTACTAGTGAATCTAATGTAACACACACCCATACAATGTGCATCACCCCGTGATGTTGTTCTCACTCCTACTAGTGAATGTAATGTAACACACACCCATACAATGCGCACCACCCCATGATGTTTTTCTCCCTGCTACTGGTGAATCTAATGTAACACACACCCATACAATGCGCACCACCCCGTGATGTTTTTCTCACTGCTACTAGTGAATCTAATGTAACACACACCCATACAATGCGCACCACCCCGTGATGTTTTTCTCACTGCTTCTAGTGAATCTAATGTAACACACACCCATACAATGCGCACCACCCCGTGATGTTTTTCTCACTGCTACTAGTGAATCTAATGTAACACACACCCATACAATGCGCACCACCCCGTGATGTTTTTCTCACTGCTACTAGTGAATGTGATGTAACACACACCCATACAATGCGCACGACCCCGTGATGTTTTTCTCACTGCTACTAGTGAATGTAATGTAACACACACCCATACAATGCGCACCACCCCGTGATGTTTTTCTCACTGCTACTAGTGTATGTATTGTAACACACACCCATACAATGCACACCACCCCGTGATGTTTATCTCACTCCTACTAGTGAATGTAATGTAACACACACCCATACAATGCGCACCACCCCGTGATGTTTTTCTCACTCCTACTAGTGAATCTAATGTAACACACACCCATACAATGCGCACCACCCCGTGATGGTTTTCTCACTCCTACTAGAGAATCTAATGTAACACACACCCATACAATGCGCACCACCCCGTGATGTTTTTCTCACTCCTACTAGTGAATCTAATGTAACACACACCCATGCAATGCGCACCACCCCGTGATGTTTTTCTCACTCCTACTAGCGAATCTAATGTAACACACACCCATACAATGCGCACCACCCCGTGATGTTTTTCTCACTCCTACTAGCGAATCTAATGTAACACACACCCATACAATGCGCACCACCCCGTGATGTTTTTCTCACTCCTACTAGCGAATCTAATGTAACACACACCCATACAATGCGCACCACCCCGTGATGTTTTTCTCACTCCTACTAGCGAATCTAATGTAACACACACCCATACAATGCGCACCACCCCGTGATGTTTTTCTCACTCCTACTAGCGAATCTAATGTAACACACACCCATACAATGCGCACCACCCCGTGATGTTTTTCTCACTCCTACTAGCGAATGTAATGTAACACACACCCATACAATGCGCACCACCCCGTGATGTTTTCCTCACTCCTACTAGTGAATGTAATGTAACACACACCCATACAATGCGCACCACCCCGTGATGTTTTTCTCACTCCTACTAGTGAATGTAATGTAACACACACCCATACAATGCGCACCACCCCGTGATGATTTTCTCACTCCTACTAGTGAAAGTAATGTAACACACCCATACAATGCGCACCACCCCGTGATGTTTCTCACTCCTACTAGTGAATGTAATGTAACACACACCCATACAATGCGCACCACCCCGTGATGTTTTTCTCACTCCTACTAGTGAATGTAATGTAACACACACCCATACAATGCGCACCACCCCGTGATGTTTTTCTCACTCCTACTAGTGAATCTAATGTAACACACACCCATACAATGCGCACCACCCCGTGATGTTTTTCTCACTCCTACTAGTGAATGTAATGTAACACACACCCATACAATGCGCACCACCGCATAATGTTTTTCTCACTCCTACTAGTGAATGTAATGTAACACACACACATACAATGCGCACCACCCCGTGATGTTTTTCTCACTCCTACTAGTGAATGTAACGTAAAACACACCCATACAATGCGCACCACCCCGTGATGTTTTTCTCACTCCTACTAGTGAATGTAATGTAACACACACCCATACAATGCGCACCACCGCATAATGTTTTTCTCACTCCTACTAGTGAATGCAATGTAACACACACACATACAATGCGCACCACCCCGTGATGTTTTTCTCACTCCTACTAGTGAATGTAACGTAAAACACACCCATACAATGCGCACCACCCCGTGATGTTTTTCTCACTCCTACTAGTGAATGTAATGTAACACACACCCATACAATTCGCACCACCCCGTGATGTTTTTCTCACTCCTACTAGTGAATCTAATGTAACACACACCCATACAATGCGCACCACCCCGTGATGTTTTTCTCACTACTACTAGTGAATCTAATGTAACACACACCCATACAATGCGCACCACCCCGTGATGTTTTTCTCACTCCTACTAGTGAATCTAATGTTACACACACCCATACAATGCGCACCACCCCGTGATGTTTTTCTCACTCCTACTAGTGAATGTAATGTAACACACACCCATACAATGCGCACCACCCCGTGATGTTTTTCTCAGTCCTACTTGTGAATCTAATGTAACACACACCCATACAATGCGCACCACCCCGTGATGTTTTTCTCACTCCTACTAGTGAATCTAATGTAACACACACCCATACAATGCGCACCACCCCGTGATGTTTTTCTCACTGCTACTAGTGAATCTAATGTAACACACACCCATACAATGCGCACCACCCCGTGATGTTTTTCTCACTCCTACTAGTGAATCTAATGTAACACACACCCATACAATGCGCACCACCCCGTGATGTTTTTCTCACTCCTACTAGTGAATCTAATGTAATACACAGCCATACAATGCGCACCACCCCGTGATGTTTTTCTCACTCCTACTAGTGAATCTAATGTAACATACACCCATACAATGCGCACCACCCCGTGATGTTTTTCTCACTCCCACTAGTGAATCTAATGTAACACACACCCATACAATGCGCACCACCCCGTGATGTTTTTATCACTCCTACTAGTGAATCTAATGTAACACACACCCATACAATGCGCACCACCCCGTGATGTTTTTCTCACTCCCACTAGTGAATCTAATGTAACACACACCCATGCAATGTGCACCACCCCGTGATGTTTTTCTCACTGCTACTAGTGAATGTAATGTAACACACACCCATACAATGCGCACCACCCCGTGATGTTTTTCTCACTGCTACTATTGAATCTAATGTAACACACACCCATACGATGCGCATCACCCCGTGATGTTTTTCTCACTCCTACTAGTGAATGTAATGTAACACACACCCATATAATGCGCACCACCCCGTGATGTTTTTCTCACTGCTACTAGTGAATCTAATGTAACACACACCCATACAATGCGCACCACCCCGTGAAGTTTTTCTCACTGCTACTAGTGAATCTAATGTAACACACACCCATACAATGCGCACCACCCCGTGATGTTTTTCTCACTGCTACTAGTGAATGTAATGTAACACACACCCATACAATGCGCACCACCCCGTGATGTTTTTCTCACTGCTACTGGTGAATCTAATGTGACACACACCCATACAATGCGCACCACCCCGTGATGTTTTTCTCACTGCTACTGGTGAATCTAATGTAACACACACCCATACAATGCGCACCACCCCGTGATGTTTTTCTCACTCCTACTAGCCAATCTAATGTAACACACACCCATACAATGCGCACCACCCCGTGATGTTTTTCTCACTCCTACTAGCGAATGTAATGTAACACACACCCATACAATGCGCACCACCCCGTGATGTTTTCCTCACTCCTACTAGCGAATGTAATGTAACACACACCCATACAATGCGCACCACCCCGTGATGTTTTTCTCACTCCTACTAGTGAATGTAATGTAACACACACCCATACAATGCGCACCACCCCGTGATGATTTTCTCACTCCTACTAGTGAAAGTAATGTAACACACCCATACAATGCGCACCACCCCGTGATGTTTCTCACTCCTACTAGTGAATGTAATGTAACACACACCCATACAATGCGCACCACCCCCTTGATGTTTTTCTCACTCCTACTAGTGAATGTAATGTAACACACACCCATACAATGCGCACCACCCCGTGATGTTTTTCTCACTCCTACTAGTGAATCTAATGTAACACACACCCATAAAATGCGCACCACCCCGTGATGTTTTTCTCACTCCTACTAGTGAATGTAATGTAACACACACCCATACAATGCGCACCACCGCATAATGTTTTTCTCACTCCTACTAGTGAATGTAATGTAACACACACACATACAATGTGCACCACCCCGTGATGTTTTTCTCACTCCTACTAGTGAATGTAACGTAAAACACACCCATACAATGCGCACCACCCCGTCATGTTTTTCTCACTCCTACTAGTGAATGTAATGTAACACACACCCATACAATGCGCACCACCCCGTGATGTTTTTCTCACTGCTACTAGTGAATCGAATGTAACACACACCCATACAACGCGCACCACCCCGTGATGTTTTTCTCACTCCTACTAGTGAATGTAATGTAACACACACCCATACAATGCGCACCACCCCGTGATGTTTTTCTCACTCCTACTAGTGAATCTAATGTAACACACACCCATACAATGCGCACCACCCCGTGATGTTTTTCTCACTCCTACTAGTGAATCTAATGTAACACACACCCATACAATGCGCACCACCCCGTGATGTTTTTCTCACTCCTACTAGTGAATCTAATGTAACACACACCCATACAATGCGCACCACCCCGTGATGTTTTTCTCACTCCTACTAGTGAATCTAATGTTACACACACCCATACAATGCGCACCACCCCGTGATGTTTTTCTCACTCCTACTAGTGAATGTAATGTAACACACACCCATACAATGCGCACCACCCCGTGATGTTTCTCTCACTCCTACTAGAGGATGTAATGTAACACACACCCATACAATGCGCACCACCCCGTGATGTTTTTCTCACTGCTACTAGTGAATCTAATGTAACACACTCCCATACAATGCGCACCACCCCGTGATGTTTTTCTCACTCCTACTAGTGAATCTAATGTAACACACACCCATACAATGCGCACCACCCCGTGATGTTTTTCTCACTCCTACTAGTGAATCTAATGTAACACACACCCATACAATGCGCACCACCCCGTGATGTTTTTCTCACTGCTACTAGTGAATCTAATGTAACACACACCCATACAATGCGCACCACCCCGTGATGTTTTTCTCACTCCTACTAGTGAATCTAATGTAACACACACCCATACAATGCGCACCACCCCGTGATGTTTTTCTCACTCCTACTAGTGAATCTAATGTAATACACAGCCATACAATGCGCACCACCCCGTGATGTTTTTCTCACTCCTACTAGTGAATCTAATGTAACATACACCCATACAATGCGCACCACCCCGTGATATTTTTCTCACTCCCACTAGTGAATCTAATGTAACACACACCCATACAATGCGCACCACCCCGTGATGTTTTTCTCACTCCTACTAGTGAATCTAATGTAACACACACCCATACAATGCGCACCACCCCGTGATGTTTTTCTCACTCCCACTAGTGAATCTAATGTAACACACAACCATGCAATGTGCACCACCCCGTGATGTTTTTCTCACTGCTACTAGTGAATCTAATGTAACACACCCATACAATGCGCACCACCCCGTGATGTTTTTCTCACTGCTACTAGTGAATCTAATGTAACACACACCCATACAATGCGCACCACCCCGTGATGTTTTTCTCACTGCTACTAGTGAATCTAATGTAACACACACCCATACAATGCGCACCACCCCGTGATGTTTTTCTCACTCCTACTAGCGAATCTAATGTAACACACACCCATACAATGCGCACCACCCCGTGATGTTTTTCTCAATCCTACTAGTGAATCTAATGTAACACACACCCATACAATGCGCACCACCCCGTGATGTTTTTCTCACTCCTACTAGTGAATCTAATGTAACACACACCCATACAATGCGCACCACCCTGTGATGTTTCTCTCACTCCTACTAGTGAATCTAATGTAACACACACCCATACAATGCGCACCACCCCGTGATGTTTTTCTCACTCCTACTAGTGAATCTAATGTAATACACACCCATACAATGCGCACCACCCCGTGATGTTTTTCTCACTCCTACTAGTGAATCTAATGTAACACACACCCATACAAGGCGCACCATCCCGTGATGTTTTTCTCACTCCTACTAGTGAATCTAATGTAACACACACCCATACAATGCGCACCACCCCGTGATGTTTATCTCACTCCTACTAGTGAATGTAATGTAACACACACCCATACAATGCGCACCACCCCGTGATGTTTTTCTCACTCCTACTAGTGAATCTAATGTTACACACACCCATACAATGCGCACCACCCCGTGATGTTTTTCTCACTCCTACTAGTGAATGTAATGTAACACACACCCATACAATGCGCACCACCCCGTGATGTTTCTCTCACTCCTACTAGAGGATGTAATGTAACACACACCCATACAATGCGCACCACCCCGTGATGTTTTTCTCACTGCTACTAGTGAATCTAATGTAACACACTCCCATACAATGCGCACCACCCCGTGATGTTTTTCTCACTCCTACTAGTGAATCTAATGTAACACACACCCATACAATGCGCACCACCCCGTGATGTTTTTCTCACTCCTACTAGTGAATCTAATGTAACACACACCCATACAATGCGCACCACCCCGTGATGTTTTTCTCACTGCTACTAGTGAATCTAATGTAACACACACCCATACAATGCGCACCACCCCGTGATGTTTTTCTCACTCCTACTAGTGAATCTAATGTAACACACACCCATACAATGCGCACCACCCCGTGATGTTTTTCTCACTCCTACTAGTGAATCTAATGTAATACACAGCCATACAATGCGCACCACCCCGTGATGTTTTTCTCACTCCTACTAGTGAATCTAATGTAACATACACCCATACAATGCGCACCACCCCGTGATGTTTTTCTCACTCCCACTAGTGAATCTAATGTAACACACACCCATACAATGCGCACCACCCCGTGATGTTTTTCTCACTCCTACTAGTGAATCTCATGTAACACACACCCATACAATGCGCACCACCCCGTGATGTTTTTCTCACTCCCACTAGTGAATCTAATGTAACACACAACCATGCAATGTGCACCACCCCGTGATGTTTTTCTCACTGCTACTAGTGAATCTAATGTAACACACCCATACAATGCGCACCACCCCGTGATGTTTTTCTCACTGCTACTAGTGAATCTAATGTAACACACACCCATACAATGCGCACCACCCCGTGATGTTTTTCTCACTGCTACTAGTGAATCTAATGTAACACACACCCATACAATGCGCACCACCCCGTGATGTTTTTCTCACTCCTACTAGCGAATCTAATGTAACACACACCCATACAATGCGCACCACCCCGTGATGTTTTTCTCAATCCTACTAGTGAATCTAATGTAACACACACCCATACAATGCGCACCACCCCGTGATGTTTTTCTCACTCCTACTAGTGAATCTAATGTAACACACACCCATACAATGCGCACCACCCTGTGATGTTTCTCTCACTCCTACTAGTGAATCTAATGTAACACACACCCATACAATGCGCACCACCCCGTGATGTTTTTCTCACTCCTACTAGTGAATCTAATGTAATACACACCCATACAATGCGCACCACCCCGTGATGTTTTTCTCACTCCTACTAGTGAATCTAATGTAACACACACCCACACAAGGCGCACCACCCCGTGATGTTTTTCTCACTCCTACTAGTGAATCTAATGTAACACACACCCATACAATGCGCACCACCCCGTGATGTTTATCTCACTCCTACTAGTGAATGTAATGTAACACACACCCATACAATGCGCACCACCCCGTGATGTTTTTCTCACTCCTACTAGTGAATCTAATGTAACACACACCCATACAATGCGCACCACCCCGTGATGTTTTTCTCACTCCTACTAGTGAATCTAATGTAACACACACCCATACAATGCGCACCACCCCGTGATGTTTTTCTCACTCCTACTAGTGAATGTAATGTAACACACATCCATACAATGCGCACCACCCCGTGATGTTTTTCTCACTCCTACTCGTGAATGTAATGTAACACACACCCATACAATGCGCACCACCCCGTGATGTTTTTCTCACTCCTACTAGTGAATGTAATGTAACACACACCCATACAATGTGCACCACCCCGTGATGTTTTTCTCACTCCTACTAGTGAATGTAATGTAACACACACCCATACAATGCGCACCACCCCGTGATGTTTTGCTCACTCCTACTAGTGAATGTAATGTAACACACACCCATACAATGCGCACCACCACGTGATGTTTTTCTCACTCCAACTAGTGAATGTAATGTAACACACACCCATACAATGCGCACCACCCCGTGATGTTTTTCTCACTCCTACTAGTGAATGTAATGTAACACACACCCATACAATGCGCACCACCCCGTGATGTTTTTCTCACTCCTACTAGTGAATGTAATGTAACACACACCCATACAATGCACACCACACCGTGATGTTTTTCTCACTCCTACTAGTGAATCTAATGTAACACACACCCATACAATGCGCACCACCCCGTGATGTTTTTCTCACTCCTACTAGTGAATGTAATGTAACACACACCCATACAATGCGCACCACCCCGAGATGTTTTTCTCACTCCTACTGGTGAATCTAATGTAACACACACCAATACAATGCGCACCACCCCGTGATGTTTTTCTCACTCCTACTGGAGAATGTAATGTAACACACACCCATACAATGCGCACCACCCCGTGATGTTTTTCTCACTCCTACTGGAGAATGTAATGTAACACACACCCATACAATGCGCACCACCCCGTGATGTTTTTCTCACTCCTACTAGTGAATCTGATGTAACACACACCCATACAATGCGCACCACCCCGTGATGTTTTTCTCACTCCTACTAGTGTATCTGATGTAACACACACCCATACAATGCGCACCACCCCGTGATGTTTTTCTCACAACTACTAGTGAATCTGATGTAACACACACTCATACAATGCGCACCACCCCGTGATGTTTTTCTCACTCCTACTAGAGAATCTGATGTAACACACACCCATACAATGCGCACCACCCCGTGATGTTTTTCTCACTCCTACTAGTGAATCTGATGTAACACACACCCATACAATGCGCACCACCCCGTGATGATTTTCTCACTCCTACTAGTGAATGTGATGTAACACACACCCATACAATGCGCACCACCCCGTGATGTTTTTCTCACTCCTACTAGTGAATGTAATGTAACACACACCCATATAATGCGCACCACCCCGTGATGTTTTTCTCACTCCTGCTAGTGAATGTAATGTAACACACACCCATACAATGCGCACCACCCCGTGATGTTTTTCTCACTCCTGCTAGTGAATCTAATGTAACACACACCCATACAATGCGCACCACCCCGTGATGTTTTTCTCACTCCTGCTAGTGAATCTAATGTAACACACACCCATACAATGCGCACCACCCCGTGATGTTTTTCTCACTCCTGCTAGTGAATCTAATGTAACACACACCCATACAATGCGCACCACCCCGTGATGTTTTTCTCACTCCTACTAGTGAATCTAATGTAACACACACCCATACAATGCGCACCACCCCGTGATGTTTTTCTCACTCCTACTAGTGAATCTAATGTAACACACACCCATACAATGCGCACCACCCCGTGATGTTTTTCTCACTGCTACTAGTGAATCTAATGTAACACACACCCATACAATGCGCACCACCCCGTGATGTTTTTCTCACTCCTACTAGTGAATCTAATGTAACACACACCCATACAATGCGCACCACCCCGTGATGTTTTTCTCACTCCTACTAGTGAATCTAATGTAATACACAGCCATACAATGCGCACCACCCCGTGATGTTTTTCTCACTCCTACTAGTGAATCTAATGTAACATACACCCATACAATGCGCACCACCCCGTGATGTTTTTCTCACTCCCACTAGTGAATCTAATGTAACACACACCCATACAATGCGCACCACCCCGTGATGTTTTTCTCACTCCTACTAGTGAATCTAATGTAACACACACCCATACAATGCGCACCACCCCGTGATGTTTTTCTCACTCCCACTAGTGAATCTAATGTAACACACAACCATGCAATGTGCACCACCCCGTGATGTTTTTCTCACTGCTACTAGTGAATCTAATGTAACACACCCATACAATGCGCACCACCCCGTGATGTTTTTCTCACTGCTACTAGTGAATCTAATGTAACACACACCCATACAATGCGCACCACCCCGTGATGTTTTTCTCACTGCTACTAGTGAATCTAATGTAACACACACCCATACAATGCGCACCACCCCGTGATGTTTTTTCTCACTCCTACTAGCGAATCTAATGTAACACACACCCATACAATGCGCACCACCCCGTGATGTTTTTCTCAATCCTACTAGTGAATCTAATGTAACACACACCCATACAATGCGCACCACCCCGTGATGTTTTTCTCACTCCTACTAGTGAATCTAATGTAACACACACCCATACAATGCGCACCACCCTGTGATGTTTCTCTCACTCCTACTAGTGAATCTAATGTAACACACACCCATACAATGCGCACCACCCCGTGATGTTTTTCTCACTCCTACTAGTGAATCTAATGTAATACACACCCATACAATGCGCACCACCCCGTGATGTTTTTCTCACTCCTACTAGTGAATCTAATGTAACACACACCCATACAAGGCGCACCACCCCGTGATGTTTTTCTCACTCCTACTAGTGAATCTAATGTAACACACACCCATACAATGCGCACCACCCCGTGATGTTTATCTCACTCCTACTAGTGAATGTAATGTAACACACACCCATACAATGCGCACCACCCCGTGATGTTTTTCTCACTCCTACTAGTGAATCTAATGTAACACACACCCATACAATGCGCACCACCCCGTGATGTTTTTCTCACTCCTACTAGTGAATCTAATGTAACACACACCCATACAATGCGCACCACCCCGTGATGTTTTTCTCACTCCTACTAGTGAATGTAATGTAACACACATCCATACAATGCGCACCACCCCGTGATGTTTTTCTCACTCCTACTCGTGAATGTAATGTAACACACACCCATACAATGCGCACCACCCCGTGATGTTTTTCTCACTCCTACTAGTGAATGTAATGTAACACACACCCATACAATGCGCACCACCCCGTGATGTTTTTCTCACTCCTACTAGTGAATGTAATGTAACACACACCCATACAATGCGCACCACCCCGTGATGTTTTGCTCACTCCTACTAGTGAATGTAATGTAACACACACCCATACAATGCGCACCACCACGTGATGTTTTTCTCACTCCAACTAGTGAATGTAATGTAACACACACCCATACAATGCGCACCACCCCGTGATGTTTTTCTCACTCCTACTAGTGAATGTAATGTAACACACACCCATACAATGCGCACCACCCCGTGATGTTTTTCTCACTCCTACTAGTGAATGTAATGTAACACACACCCATACAATGCACACCACACCGTGATGTTTTTCTCACTCCTACTAGTGAATCTAATGTAACACACACCCATACAATGCGCACCACCCCGTGATGTTTTTCTCACTCCTACTAGTGAATGTAATGTAACACACACCCATACAATGCGCACCACCCCGTGATGTTTTTCTCACTCCTACTGGTGAATCTAATGTAACACACACCAATACAATGCGCACCACCCCGTGATGTTTTTCTCACTCCTACTGGAGAATGTAATGTAACACACACCCATACAATGCGCACCACCCCGTGATGTTTTTCTCACTCCTACTGGAGAATGTAATGTAACACACACCCATACAATGCGCACCACCCCGTGATGTTTTTCTCACTCCTACTAGTGAATCTGATGTAACACACACCCATACAATGCGCACCACCCCGTGATGTTTTTCTCACTCCTACTAGTGTATCTGATGTAACACACACCCATACAATGCGCACCACCCCGTGATGTTTTTCTCACAACTACTAGTGAATCTGATGTAACACACACTCATACAATGCGCACCACCCCGTGATGTTTTTCTCACTCCTACTAGTGAATCTGATGTAACACACACCCATACAATGCGCACCACCCCGTGATGTTTTTCTCACTCCTACTAGTGAATCTGATGTAAGACACACCCATACAATGCGCACCACCCCGTGATGATTTTCTCACTCCTACTAGTGAATGTGATGTAACACACACCCATACAATGCGCACCACCCCGTGATGTTTTTCTCACTCCTACTAGTGAATGTAATGTAACACACACCCATATAATGCGCACCACCCCGTGATGTTTTTCTCACTCCTGCTAGTGAATGTAATGTAACACACACCCATACAATGCGCACCACCCCGTGATGTTTTTCTCACTCCTAATAGTGAATCTAATGTAACACACACCCATACAATGCGCACCACCCCGTGATGTTTTTCTCACTCCTGCTAGTGAATCTAATGTAACACACACCCATACAATGCGCACCACCCCGTGATGTTTTTCTCACTCCTGCTAGTGAATCTAATGTAACACACACCCATACAAGGCGCACCACCCCGTGATGTTTTTCTCACCCCTGCTAGTGAATGTAATGTAACACACACCCATACAAGGCGAACCACCCCGTGATGTTTTTCTCACCCCTGCTAGTGAATGTAATGTAACACACACCCATACAAGGCGCACCACCCCGTGATGTTTTTCTCACCCCTACTAGTGAATGTAATGTAACACACACCCATACAAGGCGCACCACCCCGTTATGTTTTTCTCACACCTACCAGTGAATGTAATGTAACACACACCCATACAAGGCGCACCAACCCGTGATGTTTTTCTCACTCCTGCTAGTGAATCTAATGTAACACACACCCATACAATGCGCACCACCCCGTGATGTTTTTCTCACTCCTACTAGTGAATCTAATGTAATACACACCCATACAATGCGCACCACCCCGTGATGTTTTCTCACTCCTACTCGTGAATGTAATGTAACACACACCCATACAATGCGCACCACCCCGTGATGTTTTTCTCACTCCTACTAGTGAATCTAATGTAACACACACCCATACAATGCGCACCACCCCGTGATGTTTTTCTCACTCCTACTAGTGAATCTAATGTAACACACACCCATACAATGCGCACCACCCCGTGATGTTTTTCTCACTCCTACTAGTGAATGTAATGTAACACACATCCATACAATGCGCACCACCCCGTGATGTTTTTCTCACTCCTACTCGTGAATGTAATGTAACACACACCCATACAATGCGCACCACCCCGTGATGTTTTTCTCACTCCTACTAGTGAATGTAATGTAACACACACCCATACAATGCGCACCACCCCGTGATGTTTTTCTCACTCCTACTAGTGAATGTAATGTAACACACACCCATACAATGCGCACCACCCCGTGATGTTTTGCTCACTCCTACTAGTGAATGTAATGTAACACACACCCATACAATGCGCACCACCCAGTGATGTTTTTCTCAATCCAACTAGTGAATGTAATGTAACACACACCCATACAATGCGCACCACCCCGTGATGTTTTTCTCACTCCTACTAGTGAATGTAATGTAACACACACCCATACAATGCGCACCACCCCGTGATGTTTTTCTCACTCCTACTAGTGAATGTAATGTAACACACACCCATACAATGCGCACCACCCCGTCATGTTTTTCTCACTCCCACTAGTGAATCTAATGTAACACACACCCATACAATGCGCACCACCCCGTGATGTTTTTCTCACTCCTACTAGTGAATGTAATGTAACACACACCCATACAATGCGCACCACCCCGTGATGTTTTTCTCACTCCTACTGGTGAATCTAATGTAACACACACCAATACAATGCGCACCACCCCGTGATGTTTTTCTCACTCCTACTGGAGAATGTAATGTAACACACACCCATACAATGCGCACCACCCCGTGATGTTTTTCTCACTCCTACTGGAGAATGTAATGTAACACACACCCATACAATGCGCACCACCCCGTGATGTTTTTCTCACTCCTACTAGTGAATCTGATGTAACACACACCCATACAATGCGCACCACCCCGTGATGATTTTCTCACTCCTACTAGTGAATCTAATGTAACACACACCCATACAATGCGCACCACCCCGTGATGTTTTTCTCACTCCCACTAGTGAATCTAATGTAACACACACCCATACAATGCGCACCACCCCGTGATGTTTTAATCACTCCCACTAGTGAATCTAATGTAACACACACCCATACAATGCGCACCACCCCGTGATGTTTTTCTCACTCCCACTAGTGAATCTGATGTAACACACACCCATACAATGCGCACCACCCCGTGATGTTTTTCTCACTCCCACTAGTGAATCTGATGTAACACACACCCATACAATGCGCACCACCCCGTGATGTTTTTCTCACTCCCACTAGTGAATCTGATGTAACACACACCCATACAATGCGCACCACCCCGTGATGTTTTTCTCACTCCCACTAGTGAATCTAATGTAACACACACCCATACAATGCGCACCACCCCGTGATGTTTTTCTCACTCCCACTAGTGAATCTAATGTAACACACACCCATACAATGCGCACCACCCCGTGATGTTTTTCTCACTCCCACTAGTGAATCTAATGTAACACACACCCATACAATGCGCACCACCCCGTGATGTTTTTCTCACTCCCACTAGTGAATCTAATGTAACACACACCAATACAATGCGCACCACCCCGTGATGTTTTTCTCACTCCCACTAGTGAATCTAATGTCACACACACACATACAATGCGCACCACCCCGTGATGTTTTTCTCACTCCCACTAGTGAATGTAATGTAACACACACCCATGCAATGCGCACCACCCCGTGATGTTTTTCTCACTGCTACTAGTGAATGTAATGTAACACACACCCATACAATGCGCACCACCCCATGATGTTTTTCTCACTCCTACTAGTGAATCTAATGTAACACACACCCATACAATGTGCATCACACCGTGATGTTTTTCTCACTCCTACTAGTGAATGTAATGTAACACACACCCATACAATGCGCACCACCCCGTGATGTTTTTCTCCCTGCTACTAGTGAATCTAATGTAACACACACCCATACAATGCGCACCACCCCGTGATGTTTTTCTCACTGCTACTAGTGAATCTAATGTAACACACACCCATACAATGCGCACCACCCCGTGATGTTTTTCTCACTGCTACTAGTGAATCTAATGTAACACACACCCATACAATGCGCACCACCCCGTGATGTTTTTCTCACTGCTACTAGTGAATCTAATGTAACACACACCCATACAATGCGCACCACCCCGTGATGTTTTTCTCACTGCTACTAGTGAATGTAATGTAACACACACCCATACAATGCGCACCACCCCGTGATGTTTTTCTCACTGCTACTAGTGTATGTATTGTAACACACACCCATACAATGCGCACCACCCCGTGATGTTTATCTCACTCCTACTAGTGAATCTAATGTAACACACACCCATACAATGCGCACCACCCCGTGATGTTTTTCTCACTCCTACTAGTGAATGTAATGTAACACACAGCCATACAATGCGCACCACCCCGTGATGTTTTTCTCACTCCTACTAGTGAATGTAATGTAACACACACCCATACAATGCGCACCACACCGTGATGTTTTTCTCACTCCCACTAGTGAATCTAATGTAACACACACCCATACAATGCGCACCACCCCGTGATGTTTTTCTCAATCCTACTAGTGAATGTAATGTAACACACACCCATACAATGCGCACCACCCCGTGATGTTTTTCTCACTCCTACTGGTGAATCTAATGTAACACACACCAATACAATGCGCACCACCCCGTGATGTTTTTCTCACTCCTACTGGAGAATGTAATGTAACACACACCCATACAATGCGCACCACCCCGTGATGTTTTTCTCACTCCTACTGGAGAATGTAATGTAACACACACCCATACAATGCGCACCACTCCGTGATGTTTTTCTCACTCCTACTAGTGAATCTGATGTAACACACACCCATACAATGCGCACCACCCCGTGATGATTTTCTCACTCCTACTAGTGAATCTAATGTAACACACACCCATACAATGCGCACCACCCCGTGATGTTTTTCTCACTCCCACTAGTGAATCTAATGTAACACACACCCATACAATGCGCACCACCCCGTGATGTTTTAATCACTCCCACTAGTGAATCTAATGTAACACACACCCATACAATGCGCACCACCCCGTGATGTTTTTCTCACTCCCACTAGTGAATCTGATGTAACACACACCCATACAATGCGCACCACCCCGTGATGTTTTTCTCACTCCCACTAGTGAATCTGATGTAACACACACCCATACAATGCGCACCACCCCGTGATGTTTTTCTCACTCCCACTAGTGAATCTGATGTAACACACTCCCATACAATGCGCACCACCCCGTGATGTTTTTCTCACTCCCACTAGTGAATCTAATGTAACACACACCCATACAATGCGCACCACCCCGTGATGTTTTTCTCACTCCCACTAGTGAATCTAATGTAACACACACCCATACAATGCGCACCACCCCGTGATGTTTTTCTCACTCCCACTAGTGAATCTAATGTAACACACACCCATACAATGCGCACCACCCCGTGATGTTTTTCTCACTCCCACTAGTGAATCTAATGTAACACACACCCATACAATGCGCACCACCCCGTGATGTTTTTCTCACTCCCACTAGTGAATCTAATGTCACACACACACATACAATGCGCACCACCCCGTGATGTTTTTCTCACTCCCACTAGTGAATGTAATGTAACACACACCCATGCAATGCGCACCACCCCGTGATGTTTTTCTCACTGCTACTAGTGAATGTAATGTAACACACACCCATACAATGCGCACCACCCCGTGATGTTTTTCTCACTCCTACTAGTGAATCTAATGTAACACACACCCATACAATGTGCATCACACCGTGATGTTTTTCTCACTCCTACTAGTGAATCTAATGTAACACACACCCATACAATGCGCACCACCCCGTGATGTTTTTCTCACTGCTACTAGTGAATGTAATGTAACACACACCCATACAATGCGCACCACCCCGTGATGTTTTTCTCACTCCTACTAGTGAATCTAATGTAACACACACCCATACAATGTGCATCACACCGTGATGTTTTTCTCACTCCTACTAGTGAATCTAATGTAACACACACCCATACAATGCGCACCACCCCGTGATGTTTTTCTCACTCCCACTAGTGAATCTAATGTAACACACACCCATACAATGCGCACCACCCCGTGATGTTTTTCTCACTGCTACTAGTGAATGTAATGTAACACACACCCATACAATGCGCACCACCCCGTGATGTTTTTCTCACTCCTACTAGTGAATGTAATGTAACACACAGCCATACAATGCGCACCACCCCGTGATGTTTTTCTCACTCCTACTAGTGAATGTAATGTAACACACACCCATACAATGCGCACCACACCGTGATGTTTTTCTCACTCCCACTAGTGAATCTAATGTAACACACACCCATACAATGCGCACCACCCCGTGATGTTTTTCTCAATCCTACTAGTGAATGTAATGTAACACACACCCATACAATGCGCACCACCCCGTGATGTTTTTCTCACTCCTACTGGTGAATCTAATGTAACACACACCAATACAATGCGCACCACCCCGTGATGTTTTTCTCACTCCTACTGGAGAATGTAATGTAACACACACCCATACAATGCGCACCACCCCGTGATGTTTTTCTCACTCCTACTGGAGAATGTAATGTAACACACACCCATACAATGCGCACCACCCCGTGATGTTTTTCTCACTCCTACTAGTGAATCTGATGTAACACACACCCATACAATGCGCACCACCCCGTGATGATTTTCTCACTCCTACTAGTGAATCTAATGTAACACACACCCATACAATGCGCACCACCCCGTGATGTTTTTCTCACTCCCACTAGTGAATCTAATGTAACACACACCCATACAATGCGCACCACCCCGTGATGTTTTAATCACTCCCACTAGTGAATCTAATGTAACACACACCCATACAATGCGCACCACCCCGTGATGTTTTTCTCACTCCCACTAGTGAATCTGATGTAACACACACCCATACAATGCGCACCACCCCGTGATGTTTTTCTCACTCCCACTAGTGAATCTGATGTAACACACACCCATACAATGCGCACCACCCCGTGATGTTTTTCTCACTCCCACTAGTGAATCTGATGTAACACACTCCCATACAATGCGCACCACCCCGTGATGTTTTTCTCACTCCCACTAGTGAATCTAATGTAACACACACCCATACAATGCGCACCACCCCGTGATGTTTTTCTCACTCCCACTAGTGAATCTAATGTAACACACACCCATACAATGCGCACCACCCCGTGATGTTTTTCTCACTCCCACTAGTGAATCTAATGTAACACACACCCATACAATGCGCACCACCCCGTGATGTTTTTCTCACTCCCACTAGTGAATCTAATGTAACACACACCCATACAATGCGCACCACCCCGTGATGTTTTTCTCACTCCCACTAGTGAATCTAATGTCACACACACACATACAATGCGCACCACCCCGTGATGTTTTTCTCACTCCCACTAGTGAATGTAATGTAACACACACCCATGCAATGCGCACCACCCCGTGATGTTTTTCTCACTGCTACTAGTGAATGTAATGTAACACACACCCATACAATGCGCACCACCCCGTGATGTTTTTCTCACTCCTACTAGTGAATCTAATGTAACACACACCCATACAATGTGCATCACACCGTGATGTTTTTCTCACTCCTACTAGTGAATCTAATGTAACACACACCCATACAATGCGCACCACCCCGTGATGTTTTTCTCACTGCTACTAGTGAATGTAATGTAACACACACCCATACAATGCGCACCACCCCGTGATGTTTTTCTCACTCCTACTAGTGAATCTAATGTAACACACACCCATACAATGTGCATCACACCGTGATGTTTTTCTCACTCCTACTAGTGAATCTAATGTAACACACACCCATACAATGCGCACCACCCCGTGATGTTTTTCTCACTCCCACTAGTGAATCTAATGTAACACACACCCATACAATGCGCACCACCCCGTGATGTTTTTCTCACTCCCACTAGTGAATCTAATGTCACACACACACATACAATGCGCACCACCCCGTGATGTTTTTCTCACTCCCACTAGTGAATGTAATGTAACACACACCCATGCAATGCGCACCACCCCGTGATGTTTTTCTCACTGCTACTAGTGAATGTAATGTAACACACACCCATACAATGCGCACCACCCCGTGATGTTTTTCTCACTCCTACTAGTGAATCTAATGTAACACACACCCATACAATGTGCATCACACCGTGATGTTTTTCTCACTCCTACTAGTGAATGTAATGTAACACACACCCATACAATGCGCACCACCCCGTGATGTTTTTCTCCCTGCTACTAGTGAATCTAATGTAACACACACCCATACAATGCGCACCACCCCGTGATGTTTTTCTCACTGCTACTAGTGAATCTAATGTAACACACACCCATACAATGCGCACCACCCCGTGATGTTTTTCTCACTGCTACTAGTGAATCTAATGTAACACACACCCATACAATGCGCACCACCCCGTGATGTTTTTCTCACTCCCACTAGTGAATCTAATGTAACACACACCCATACAATGCGCACCACCCCCTGATGTTTTTCTCACTGCTACTAGTGAATCTCATGTAACACACACCCATACAATGCGCACCACCCCGTGATGTTTTTCTCACTCCTACTAGTGAATCTAATGTAACACACACCCATACAATGCGCACCACCCCGTGATGTTTTTCTCACTCCTACTAGTGAATCTAATGTAATACACAGCCATACAATGCGCACCACCCCGTGATGTTTTTCTCACTCCTACTAGTGAATCTAATGTAACATACACCCATACAATGCGCACCACCCCGTGATGTTTTTCTCACTCCCACTAGTGAATCTAATGTAACACACACCCATACAATGCGCACCACCCCGTGATGTTTTTATCACTCCTACTAGTGAATCTAATGTAACACACACCCATACAATGCGCACCACCCCGTGATGTTTTTCTCACTCCCACTAGTGAATCTAATGTAACACACACCCATGCAATGTGCACCACCCCGTGATGTTTTTCTCACTGCTACTAGTGAATGTAATGTAACACACACCCATACAATGCGCACCACCCCGTGATGTTTTTCTCACTGCTACTATTGAATCTAATGTAACACACACCCATACGATGCGCATCACCCCGTGATGTTTTTCTCACTCCTACTAGTGAATGTAATGTAACACACACCCATATAATTCGCACCACCCCGTGATGTTTTTCTCACTGCTACTAGTGAATCTAATGTAACACACACCCATACAATGCGCACCACCCCGTGAAGTTTTTCTCACTGCTACTAGTGAATCTAATGTAACACACACCCATACAATGCGCACCACCCCGTGATGTTTTTCTCACTGCTACTAGTGAATCTAATGTAACACACACCCATACAATGCGCACCACCCCGTGATGTTTTTCTCACTGCTACTGGTGAATCTAATGTGACACACACCCATACAATGCGCACCACCCCGTGATGTTTTTCTCACTGCTACTGGTGAATCTAATGTAACACACACCCATACAATGCGCACCACCCCGTGATGTTTTTCTCACTCCTACTAGCGAATCTAATGTAACACACACCCATACAATGCGCACCACCCCGTGATGTTTTTCTCACTCCTACTAGCGAATGTAATGTAACACACACCCATACAATGCGCACCACCCCGTGATGTTTTCCTCACTCCTACTAGTGAATGTAATGTAACACACACCCATACAATGCGCACCACCCCGTGATGTTTTTCTCACTCCTACTAGTGAATGTAATGTAACACACACCCATACAATGCGCACCACCCCGTGATGATTTTCTCACTCCTACTAGTGAAAGTAATGTAACACACCCATACAATGCGCACCACCCCGTGATGTTTCTCACTCCTACTAGTGAATGTAATGTAACACACACCCATACAATGCGCACCACCCCCTTGATGTTTTTCTCACTCCTACTAGTGAATGTAATGTAACACACACCCATACAATGCGCACCACCCCGTGATGTTTTTCTCACTCCTACTAGTGAATCTAATGTAACACACACCCATAAAATGCGCACCACCCCGTGATGTTTTTCTCACTCCTACTAGTGAATGTAATGTAACACACACCCATACAATGCGCACCACCGCATAATGTTTTTCTCACTCCTACTAGTGAATGTAATGTAACACACACCCATACAATGCGCACCACCCCCTGATGTTTTTCTCACTGCTACTAGTGAATCTCATGTAACACACACCCATACAATGCGCACCACCCCGTGATGTTTTTCTCACTCCTACTAGTGAATCTAATGTAACACACACCCATACAATGCGCACCACCCCGTGATGTTTTTCTCACTCCTACTAGTGAATCTAATGTAATACACAGCCATACAATGCGCACCACCCCGTGATGTTTTTCTCACTCCTACTAGTGAATCTAATGTAACATACACCCATACAATGCGCACCACCCCGTGATGTTTTTCTCACTCCCACTAGTGAATCTAATGTAACACACACCCATACAATGCGCACCACCCCGTGATGTTTTTATCACTCCTACTAGTGAATCTAATGTAACACACACCCATACAATGCGCACCACCCCGTGATGTTTTTCTCACTCCCACTAGTGAATCTAATGTAACACACACCCATGCAATGTGCACCACCCCGTGATGTTTTTCTCACTGCTACTAGTGAATGTAATGTAACACACACCCATACAATGCGCACCACCCCGTGATGTTTTTCTCACTGCTACTATTGAATCTAATGTAACACACACCCATACGATGCGCATCACCCCGTGATGTTTTTCTCACTCCTACTAGTGAATGTAATGTAACACACACCCATATAATGCGCACCACCCCGTGATGTTTTTCTCACTGCTACTAGTGAATCTAATGTAACACACACCCATACAATGCGCACCACCCCGTGAAGTTTTTCTCACTGCTACTAGTGAATCTAATGTAACACACACCCATACAATGCGCACCACCCCGTGATGTTTTTCTCACTGCTACTAGTGAATCTAATGTAACACACACCCATACAATGCGCACCACCCCGTGATGTTTTTCTCACTCCCACTAGTGAATCTAATGTAACACACAACCATGCAATGTGCACCACCCCGTGATGTTTTTCTCACTGCTACTAGTGAATCTAACGTAACACACCCATACAATGCGCACCACCCCGTGATGTTTTTCTCACTCCTACTAGTGAATGTAATGTAACACACACCCATACAATGCGCACCACCCCGTGATGTTTTTCTCACTCCTACTAGTGAATCTAATGTAACACACACCCATACAATGCGCACCACCCCGTGATGTTTTTCTCACTCCTACTAGTGAATCTAATGTAACACACACCCATACAATGCGCACCACCCCGTGATGTTTTTCTCACTCCCACTAGTGAATCTAATGTAACACACAACCATGCAATGTGCACCACCCCGTGATGTTTTTCTCACTGCTACTAGTGAATCTAACGTAACACACCCATACAATGCGCACCACCCCGTGATGTTTTTCTCACTGCTACTAGTGAATCTAATGTAACACACACCCATACAATGCGCACCACCCCGTGATGTTTTTCTCACTGCTACTAGTGAATCTACTGTAACACACACCCATACAATGCGCACCACCCCGTGATGTTTTTCTCACTCCTACTAGCGAATCTAATGTAACACACACCCATACAATGCGCACCACCCCGTGATGTTTTTCTCAATCCTACTAGTGAATCTAATGTAACACACACCCATACAATGCGCACCACCCCGTGATGTTTTTCTCACTCCTACTAGTGAATCTAATGTAACACACACCCATACAATGCGCACCACCCTGTGATGTTTTTCTCACTCCTACTAGTGAATCTAATGTAACACACACCAATACAATGCGCACCACCCCGTGATGTTTATCTCACTCCTACTAGTGAATGTAATGTAACACACACCCATACAATGCGCACCACCCCGCGATGTATTTCTCACTCCTACTAGTGAATCTAATGTAACACACACCCATACAATGCGCACCACCCCGTGATGTTTTTCTCACTCCTACTAGTGAATCTAATGTAACACACACCCATACAATGCGCACCACCCCGTGATGTTTTTCTCACTCCTACTAGTGAATGTAATGTAACACACATCCATACAATGCGCACCACTCCGTGATGTTTTTCTCACTCCTACTAGTGAATGTAATGTAACACACACCCATACAATGCGCACCACCCCGTGATGTTTTGCTCACTCCTACTAGTGAATGTAATGTAACACACACCCATACAATGCGCACCACCACGTGATGTTTTTCTCACTCCAACTAGTGAATGTAATGTAACACACACCCATACAATGCGCACCACCCCGTGATGTTTTTCTCACTCCTACTAGTGAATGTAATGTAACACACACCCATACAATGCGCACCACCCCGTGATGTTTTTCTCACTCCTACTAGTGAATGTAATGTAACACACACCCATACAATGCGCACCACACCGTGATGTTTTTCTCACTCCTACTAGTGAATCTAATGTAACACACACCCATACAATGCGCACCACCCCGTGATGTTTTTCTCACTGCTACTAGTGAATCTAATGTAACACACACCCATACAATGCGCACCACCCCGTGATGTTTTTCTCACTCCTACTGGTGAATCTAATGTAACACACACCAATACAATGCGCACCACCCCGTGATGTTTTTCTCACTCCTACTGGAGAATGTAATGTAACACACACCCATACAATGCGCACCACCCCGTGATGTTTTTCTCACTCCTACTGGAGAATGTAATGTAACACACACCCATACAATGCGCACCACCCCGTGATGTTTTTCTCACTCCTACTAGTGAATCTGATGTAACACACACCCATACAATGCGCACCACCCCGTGATGTTTTTCTCACTCCTACTAGTGAATCTGATGTAACACACACCCATACAATGCGCACCACCCTGTGCTGTTTTTCTCACAACTACTAGTGAATCTGATGTAACACACACTCATACAATGCGCACCACCCCGTGATGTTTTTCTCACTCCTACTAGTGAATCTGATGTAACACACACCCATACAATGCGCACCACCCCGTGATGTTTTTCTCACTCCTACTAGTGAATCTGATGTAACACACACCCATACAATGCGCACCACCCCGTGATGATTTTCTCACTCCTACTAGTGAATGTGATGTAACACACACCCATACAATGCGCACCACCCCGTGATGTTTTTCTCACTCCTACTAGTGAATGTAATGTAACACACACCCATATAATGCGCACCACCCCGTGATGTTTTTCTCACTCCTGCTAGTGAATGTAATGTAACACACACCCATACAATGCGCACCACCCCGTGATGTTTTTCTCACTCCTGCTAGTGAATCTAAAGTAACACACACCCATACAAGGCGCACCACCCCGTGATGTTTTTCTCACTCCTGCTAGTGAATCTAATGTAACACACACCCATACAAGGCGCACCACCCCGTGATGTTTTTCTCACCCCTGCTAGTGAATGTAATGTAACACACACCCATACAAGGCGAACCACCCCGTGATGTTTTTCTCACCCCTGCTAGTGAATGTAATGTAACACACACCCATACAAGGCGCACCACCCCGTGATGTTTTTCTCACCCCTACTAGTGAATGTAATGTAACACACACCCATACAAGGCGCACCACCCCGTTATGTTTTTCTCACACCTACCAGTGAATGTAATGTAACACACACCCATACAAGGCGCACCACCCCGTGATGTTTTTCTCACTCCTACCAGTGAATGTAATGTAACACACACCCATACAAGGCGCACCACCCCGTGATGTTTTTCTCACTCCTACTAGTGAATGTAATGTAACACACACCCATACAAGGCGCACCACCCCGTGTTGTTTATCTCACTCCTACTAGTGAATCTAATGTAACACACACCCATACAAGGCGCACCACCCCGTCATGTTTTTCTCACTCCTACTAGTGAATCTAATGTAACACACACCCATACAAGGCGCACGACCCCGTGATGTTTTTCTCACTCCTACTAGTGAATAATGTAACACACACCCATACAATGCGCACCACCCCGTGATGTTTTTCTCACTCCTACTAGTGAATCTAATGTAACACACACCCATACAATGCGCACCACCCCGTGATGATTTTCTCACTCCTACTAGTGAATCTAATGTAACACACACCCATACAATGCGCACCACCCCGTGATGATTTTCTCACTCCTACTAGTGAATCTAATGTAACACACACCCATACAATGCGCACCACCCCGTGATGTTTTTCTCACTCCCACTAGTGAATCTAATGTAACACACACCCATACAATGCGCACCACTCCGTGATGTTTTAATCACTCCCACTAGTGAATCTAATGTAACACACACCCATACAATGCGCACCACCCCGTGATGTTTTTCTCACTCCCACTAGTGAATCTGATGTAACACACACCCATACAATGCGCACCACCCCGTGATGTTTTTCTCACTCCCACTAGTGAATCTGATGTAACACACACCCATACAATGCGCACCACCCCGTGATGTTTTTCTCACTCCCACTAGTGAATCTGATGTAACACACACCCATACAATGCGCACCACCCCGTGATGTTTTTCTCACTCCCACTAATGAATCTGATGTAACACACACCCATACAATGCGCACCACCCCGTGATGTTTTTCTCACTCCCACTAGTGAATCTGATGTAACACACACCCATACAATGCGCACCACCCCGTGATGTTTTTCTCACTCCCACTAGTGAATCTAATGTAACACACACCCATGCAATGCGCACCACCCCGTGATGTTTTTCTCACTCCCACTCGTGAATCTAATGTAACACACACCCATACAATGCGCACCACCCCGTGATGTTTTTCTCACTCCCACTACTGAATCTAATGTCACACACACACATACAATGCGCACCACCCCGTGATGTTTTTCTCACTCCCACTAGTGAATGTAATGTAACACACACCCATGCAATGCGCACCACCCCGTGATGTTTTTCTCACTGCTACTAGTGAATGTAATGTAACACACACCCATACAATGCGCACCACCCCGTGATGTTTTTCTCACTCCTACTAGTGAATCTAATGTAACACACACCCATACAATGTGCATCACACCGTGATGTTTTTCTCACTCCTACTAGTGAATGTAATGTAACACACACCCATACAATGCGCACCACCCCGTGATGTTTTTCTCCCTGCTACTAGTGAATCTAATGTAACACACACCCATACAATGCGCACCACCCCGTGATGTTTTTCTCACTGCTACTAGTGAATCTAATGTAACACACACCCATACAATGCGCACCACCCCGTGATGTTTTTCTCACTGCTACTAGTGAATCTAATGTAACACACACCCATACAATGCGCACCACCCCGTGATGTTTTTCTCACTGCTACTAGTGAATCTAATGTAACACACACCCATACAATGCGCACCACCCCGTGATGTTTTTCTCACTGCTACTAGTGAATGTAATGTAACACACACCCATACAATGCGCACCACCCCGTGATGTTTTTCTCACTGCTACTAGTGTATGTATTGTAACACACACCCATACAATGCGCACCACCCCGTGATGTTTATCTCACTCCTACTAGTGAATCTAATGTAACACACACCCATACAATGCGCACCACCCCGTGATGTTTCTCTCACTCCTACTAGTGAATGTAATGTAACACACACCCATACAATGCGCACCACCCCGTGATGTTTCTCTCACTCCTACTAGAGGATATAATGTAACACACACCCATACAATGCGCACCACCCCGTGATGTTTTTCTCACTGCTACTAGTGAATCTAATTTAACACACACCCATACAATGCGCACCACCCCGTGATGTTTTTCTCACTCCTACTAGTGAATCTAATGTAACAAACACCCATACAATGCGCACCACCCCGTTATGTTTTTCTCACTCCTACTAGTGAATCTAATGTAACACACACCCATACAATGCGCACCACCCCCTGATGTTTTTCTCACTGCTACTAGTGAATCTCATGTAACACACACCCATACAATGCGCACCACCCCGTGATGTTTTTCTCACTCCTACTAGTGAATCTAATGTAACACACACCCATACAATGCGCACCACCCCGTGATGTTTTTCTCACTCCTACTAGTGAATCTAATGTAATACACAGCCATACAATGCGCACCACCCCGTGATGTTTTTCTCACTCCTACTAGTGAATCTAATGTAACATACACCCATACAATGCGCACCACCCCGTGATGTTTTTCTCACTCCCACTAGTGAATCTAATGTAACACACACCCATACAATGCGCACCACCCCGTGATGTTTTTATCACTCCTACTAGTGAATCTAATGTAACACACACCCATACAATGCGCACCTCCCCGTGATGTTTTTCTCACTCCCACTAGTGAATCTAATGTAACACACACCCATGCAATGTGCACCACCCCGTGATGTTTTTCTCACTGCTACTAGTGAATGTAATGTAACACACACCCATACAATGCGCACCACCCCGTGATGTTTTTCTCACTGCTACTATTGAATCTAATGTAACACACACCCATACGATGCGCATCACCCCGTGATGTTTTTCTCACTCCTACTAGTGAATGTAATGTAACACACACCCATATAATTCGCACCACCCCGTGATGTTTTTCTCACTGCTACTAGTGAATCTAATGTAACACACACCCATACAATGCGCACCACCCCGTGAAGTTTTTCTCACTGCTACTAGTGAATCTAATGTAACACACACCCATACAATGCGCACCACCCCGTGTTTTTCTCACTGCTACTAGTGAATCTAATGTAACACACACCCATACAATGCGCACCACCCCGTGATGTTTTTCTCACTGCTACTGGTGAATCTAATGTGACACACACCCATACAATGCGCACCACCCCGTGATGTTTTTCTCACTGCTACTGGTGAATCTAATGTAACACACACCCATACAATGCGCACCACCCCGTGATGTTTTTCTCACTCCTACTAGCGAATCTAATGTAACACACACCCATACAATGCGCACCACCCCGTGATGTTTTTCTCACTCCTACTAGTGAATCTAATGTAACATACACCCATACAATGCGCACCACCCCGTGATGTTTTTCTCACTCCCACTAGTGAATCTAATGTAACACACACCCATACAATGCGCACCACCCCGTGATGTTTTTATCACTCCTACTAGTGAATCTAATGTAACACACACCCATACAATGCGCACCTCCCCGTGATGTTTTTCTCACTCCCACTAGTGAATCTAATGTAACACACACCCATGCAATGTGCACCACCCCGTGATGTTTTTCTCACTGCTACTAGTGAATGTAATGTAACACACACCCATACAATGCGCACCACCCCGTGATGTTTTTCTCACTCCTACTAGTGAATCTAATGTAACACACACCCATACAATGTGCATCACACCGTGATGTTTTTCTCACTCCTACTAGTGAATGTAATGTAACACACACCCATACAATGCGCACCACCCCGTGATGTTTTTCTCCCTGCTACTAGTGAATCTAATGTAACACACACCCATACAATGCGCACCACCCCGTGATGTTTTTCTCACTGCTACTAGTGAATCTAATGTAACACACACCCATACAATGCGCACCACCCCGTGATGTTTTTCTCACTGCTACTAGTGAATCTAATGTAACACACACCCATACAATGCGCACCACCCCGTGATGTTTTTCTCACTCCCACTAGTGAATCTAATGTAACACACACCCATACAATGCGCACCACCCCCTGATGTTTTTCTCACTGCTACTAGTGAATCTCATGTAACACACACCCATACAATGCGCACCACCCCGTGATGTTTTTCTCACTCCTACTAGTGAATCTAATGTAACACACACCCATACAATGCGCACCACCCCGTGATGTTTTTCTCACTCCTACTAGTGAATCTAATGTAATACACAGCCATACAATGCGCACCACCCCGTGATGTTTTTCTCACTCCTACTAGTGAATCTAATGTAACATACACCCATACAATGCGCACCACCCCGTGATGTTTTTCTCACTCCCACTAGTGAATCTAATGTAACACACACCCATACAATGCGCACCACCCCGTGATGTTTTTATCACTCCTACTAGTGAATCTAATGTAACACACACCCATACAATGCGCACCACCCCGTGATGTTTTTCTCACTCCCACTAGTGAATCTAATGTAACACACACCCATGCAATGTGCACCACCCCGTGATGTTTTTCTCACTGCTACTAGTGAATGTAATGTAACACACACCCATACAATGCGCACCACCCCGTGATGTTTTTCTCACTGCTACTATTGAATCTAATGTAACACACACCCATACGATGCGCATCACCCCGTGATGTTTTTCTCACTCCTACTAGTGAATGTAATGTAACACACACCCATATAATTCGCACCACCCCGTGATGTTTTTCTCACTGCTACTAGTGAATCTAATGTAACACACACCCATACAATGCGCACCACCCCGTGAAGTTTTTCTCACTGCTACTAGTGAATCTAATGTAACACACACCCATACAATGCGCACCACCCCGTGATGTTTTTCTCACTGCTACTAGTGAATCTAATGTAACACACACCCATACAATGCGCACCACCCCGTGATGTTTTTCTCACTGCTACTGGTGAATCTAATGTGACACACACCCATACAATGCGCACCACCCCGTGATGTTTTTCTCACTGCTACTGGTGAATCTAATGTAACACACACCCATACAATGCGCACCACCCCGTGATGTTTTTCTCACTCCTACTAGCGAATCTAATGTAACACACACCCATACAATGCGCACCACCCCGTGATGTTTTTCTCACTCCTACTAGCGAATGTAATGTAACACACACCCATACAATGCGCACCACCCCGTGATGTTTTCCTCACTCCTACTAGTGAATGTAATGTAACACACACCCATACAATGCGCACCACCCCGTGATGTTTTTCTCACTCCTACTAGTGAATGTAATGTAACACACACCCATACAATGCGCACCACCCCGTGATGATTTTCTCACTCCTACTAGTGAAAGTAATGTAACACACCCATACAATGCGCACCACCCCGTGATGTTTCTCACTCCTACTAGTGAATGTAATGTAACACACACCCATACAATGCGCACCACCCCCTTGATGTTTTTCTCACTCCTACTAGTGAATGTAATGTAACACACACCCATACAATGCGCACCACCCCGTGATGTTTTTCTCACTCCTACTAGTGAATCTAATGTAACACACACCCATAAAATGCGCACCACCCCGTGATGTTTTTCTCACTCCTACTAGTGAATGTAATGTAACACACACCCATACAATGCGCACCACCGCATAATGTTTTTCTCACTCCTACTAGTGAATGTAATGTAACACACACCCATACAATGCGCACCACCCCCTGATGTTTTTCTCACTGCTACTAGTGAATCTCATGTAACACACACCCATACAATGCGCACCACCCCGTGATGTTTTTCTCACTCCTACTAGTGAATCTAATGTAACACACACCCATACAATGCGCACCACCCCGTGATGTTTTTCTCACTCCTACTAGTGAATCTAATGTAATACACAGCCATACAATGCGCACCACCCCGTGATGTTTTTCTCACTCCTACTAGTGAATCTAATGTAACATACACCCATACAATGCGCACCACCCCGTGATGTTTTTCTCACTCCCACTAGTGAATCTAATGTAACACACACCCATACAATGCGCACCACCCCGTGATGTTTTTATCACTCCTACTAGTGAATCTAATGTAACACACACCCATACAATGCGCACCACCCCGTGATGTTTTTCTCACTCCCACTAGTGAATCTAATGTAACACACACCCATGCAATGTGCACCACCCCGTGATGTTTTTCTCACTGCTACTAGTGAATGTAATGTAACACACACCCATACAATGCGCACCACCCCGTGATGTTTTTCTCACTGCTACTATTGAATCTAATGTAACACACACCCATACGATGCGCATCACCCCGTGATGTTTTTCTCACTCCTACTAGTGAATGTAATGTAACACACACCCATATAATGCGCACCACCCCGTGATGTTTTTCTCACTGCTACTAGTGAATCTAATGTAACACACACCCATACAATGCGCACCACCCCGTGAAGTTTTTCTCACTGCTACTAGTGAATCTAATGTAACACACACCCATACAATGCGCACCACCCCGTGATGTTTTTCTCACTGCTACTAGTGAATCTAATGTAACACACACCCATACAATGCGCACCACCCCGTGATGTTTTTCTCACTCCCACTAGTGAATCTAATGTAACACACAACCATGCAATGTGCACCACCCCGTGATGTTTTTCTCACTGCTACTAGTGAATCTAACGTAACACACCCATACAATGCGCACCACCCCGTGATGTTTTTCTCACTCCTACTAGTGAATGTAATGTAACACACACCCATACAATGCGCACCACCCCGTGATGTTTTTCTCACTCCTACTAGTGAATCTAATGTAACACACACCCATACAATGCGCACCACCCCGTGATGTTTTTCTCACTCCTACTAGTGAATCTAATGTAACACACACCCATACAATGCGCACCACCCCGTGATGTTTTTCTCACTCCCACTAGTGAATCTAATGTAACACACAACCATGCAATGTGCACCACCCCGTGATGTTTTTCTCACTGCTACTAGTGAATCTAACGTAACACACCCATACAATGCGCACCACCCCGTGATGTTTTTCTCACTGCTACTAGTGAATCTAATGTAACACACACCCATACAATGCGCACCACCCCGTGATGTTTTTCTCACTGCTACTAGTGAATCTACTGTAACACACACCCATACAATGCGCACCACCCCGTGATGTTTTTCTCACTCCTACTAGCGAATCTAATGTAACACACACCCATACAATGCGCACCACCCCGTGATGTTTTTCTCAATCCTACTAGTGAATCTAATGTAACACACACCCATACAATGCGCACCACCCCGTGATGTTTTTCTCACTCCTACTAGTGAATCTAATGTAACACACACCCATACAATGCGCACCACCCTGTGATGTTTTTCTCACTCCTACTAGTGAATCTAATGTAACACACACCAATACAATGCGCACCACCCCGTGATGTTTATCTCACTCCTACTAGTGAATGTAATGTAACACACACCCATACAATGCGCACCACCCCGCGATGTATTTCTCACTCCTACTAGTGAATCTAATGTAACACACACCCATACAATGCGCACCACCCCGTGATGTTTTTCTCACTCCTACTAGTGAATCTAATGTAACACACACCCATACAATGCGCACCACCCCGTGATGTTTTTCTCACTCCTACTAGTGAATGTAATGTAACACACATCCATACAATGCGCACCACTCCGTGATGTTTTTCTCACTCCTACTAGTGAATGTAATGTAACACACACCCATACAATGCGCACCACCCCGTGATGTTTTGCTCACTCCTACTAGTGAATGTAATGTAACACACACCCATACAATGCGCACCACCACGTGATGTTTTTCTCACTCCAACTAGTGAATGTAATGTAACACACACCCATACAATGCGCACCACCCCGTGATGTTTTTCTCACTCCTACTAGTGAATGTAATGTAACACACACCCATACAATGCGCACCACCCCGTGATGTTTTTCTCACTCCTACTAGTGAATGTAATGTAACACACACCCATACAATGCGCACCACACCGTGATGTTTTTCTCACTCCTACTAGTGAATCTAATGTAACACACACCCATACAATGCGCACCACCCCGTGATGTTTTTCTCACTGCTACTAGTGAATCTAATGTAACACACACCCATACAATGCGCACCACCCCGTGATGTTTTTCTCACTCCTACTGGTGAATCTAATGTAACACACACCAATACAATGCGCACCACCCCGTGATGTTTTTCTCACTCCTACTGGAGAATGTAATGTAACACACACCCATACAATGCGCACCACCCCGTGATGTTTTTCTCACTCCTACTGGAGAATGTAATGTAACACACACCCATACAATGCGCACCACCCCGTGATGTTTTTCTCACTCCTACTAGTGAATCTGATGTAACACACACCCATACAATGCGCACCACCCCGTGATGTTTTTCTCACTGCTACTAGTGAATCTGATGTAACACACACCCATACAATGCGCACCACCCCGTGCTGTTTTTCTCACAACTACTAGTGAATCTGATGTAACACACACTCATACAATGCGCACCACCCCGTGATGTTTTTCTCACTCCTACTAGTGAATCTGATGTAACACACACCCATACAATGCGCACCACCCCGTGATGTTTTTCTCACTCCTACTAGTGAATCTGATGTAACACACACCCATACAATGCGCACCACCCCGTGATGATTTTCTCACTCCTACTAGTGAATGGGATGTAACACACACCCATACAATGCGCACCACCCCGTGATGTTTTTCTCACTCCTACTAGTGAATGTAATGTAACACACACCCATATAATGCGCACCACCCCGTGATGTTTTTCTCACTCCTGCTAGTGAATGTAATGTAACACACACCCATACAATGCGCACCACCCCGTGATGTTTTTCTCACTCCTGCTAGTGAATCTAAAGTAACACACACCCATACAAGGCGCACCACCCCGTGATGTTTTTCTCACTCCTGCTAGTGAATCTAATGTAACACACACCCATACAAGGCGCACCACCCCGTGATGTTTTTCTCACCCCTGCTAGTGAATGTAATGTAACACACACCCATACAAGGCGAACCACCCCGTGATGTTTTTCTCACCCCTGCTAGTGAATGTAATGTAACACACACCCATACAAGGCGCACCACCCCGTGATGTTTTTCTCACCCCTACTAGTGAATGTAATGTAACACACACCCATACAAGGCGCACCACCCCGTTATGTTTTTCTCACACCTACCAGTGAATGTAATGTAACACACACCCATACAAGGCGCACCACCCCGTGATGTTTTTCTCACTCCTACCAGTGAATGTAATGTAACACACACCCATACAAGGCGCACCACCCCGTGATGTTTTTCTCACTCCTACTAGTGAATGTAATGTAACACACACCCATACAAGGCGCACCACCCCGTGTTGTTTATCTCACTCCTACTAGTGAATCTAATGTAACACACACCCATACAAGGCGCACCACCCCGTCATGTTTTTCTCACTCCTACTAGTGAATCTAATGTAACACACACCCATACAAGGCGCACGACCCCGTGATGTTTTTCTCACTCCTACTAGTGAATAATGTAACACACACCCATACAATGCGCACCACCCCGTGATGTTTTTCTCACTCCTACTAGTGAATCTAATGTAACACACACCCATACAATGCGCACCACCCCGTGATGATTTTCTCACTCCTACTAGTGAATCTAATGTAACACACACCCATACAATGCGCACCACCCCGTGATGATTTTCTCACTCCTACTAGTGAATCTAATGTAACACACACCCATACAATGCGCACCACCCCGTGATGATTTTCTCACTCCCACTAGTGAATCTAATGTAACACACACCCATACAATGCGCACCACCCCGTGATGTTTTTCTCACTCCCACTAGTGAATCTGATGTAACACACACCCATACAATGCGCACCACCCCGTGATGTTTTTCTCACTCCCACTAGTGAATCTGATGTAACACACACCCATACAATGCGCACCACCCCGTGATGTTTTTCTCACTCCCACTAGTGAATCTGATGTAACACACACCCATACAATGCGCACCACCCCGTGATGTTTTTCTCACTCCCACTAATGAATCTGATGTAACACACACCCATACAATGCGCACCACCCCGTGATGTTTTTCTCACTCCCACTAGTGAATCTGATGTAACACACACCCATACAATGCGCACCACCCCGTGATGTTTTTCTCACTCCCACTAGTGAATCTAATGTAACACACACCCATGCAATGCGCACCACCCCGTGATGTTTTTCTCACTCCCACTCGTGAATCTAATGTAACACACACCCATACAATGCGCACCACCCCGTGATGTTTTTCTCACTCCCACTACTGAATCTAATGTCACACACACACATACAATGCGCACCACCCCGTGATGTTTTTCTCACTCCCACTAGTGAATGTAATGTAACACACACCCATGCAATGCGCACCACCCCGTGATGTTTTTCTCACTGCTACTAGTGAATGTAATGTAACACACACCCATACAATGCGCACCACCCCGTGATGTTTTTCTCACTCCTACTAGTGAATCTAATGTAACACACACCCATACAATGTGCATCACACCGTGATGTTTTTCTCACTCCTACTAGTGAATGTAATGTAACACACACCCATACAATGCGCACCACCCCGTGATGTTTTTCTCCCTGCTACTAGTGAATCTAATGTAACACACACCCATACAATGCGCACCACCCCGTGATGTTTTTCTCACTGCTACTAGTGAATCTAATGTAACACACACCCATACAATGCGCACCACCCCGTGATGTTTTTCTCACTGCTACTAGTGAATCTAATGTAACACACACCCATACAATGGGCACCACCCCGTGATGTTTTTCTCACTGCTACTAGTGAATCTAATGTAACACACACCCATACAATGCGCACCACCCCGTGATGTTTTTCTCACTGCTACTAGTGAATGTAATGTAACACACACCCATACAATGCGCACCACCCCGTGATGTTTTTCTCACTGCTACTAGTGTATGTATTGTAACACACACCCATACAATGCGCACCACCCCGTGATGTTTATCTCACTCCTACTAGTGAATCTAATGTAACACACACCCATACAATGCGCACCACCCCGTGATGTTTCTCTCACTCCTACTAGTGAATGTAATGTAACACACACCCATACAATGCGCACCACCCCGTGATGTTTCTCTCACTCCTACTAGAGGATATAATGTAACACACACCCATACAATGCGCACCACCCCGTGATGTTTTTCTCACTGCTACTAGTGAATCTAATTTAACACACACCCATACAATGCGCACCACCCCGTGATGTTTTTCTCACTCCTACTAGTGAATCTAATGTAACACACACCCATACAATGCGCACCACCCCGTTATGTTTTTCTCACTCCTACTAGTGAATCTAATGTAACACACACCCATACAATGCGCACCACCCCCTGATGTTTTTCTCACTGCTACTAGTGAATCTCATGTAACACACACCCATACAATGCGCACCACCCCGTGATGTTTTTCTCACTCCTACTAGTGAATCTAATGTAACACACACCCATACAATGCGCACCACCCCGTGATGTTTTTCTCACTCCTACTAGTGAATCTAATGTAATACACAGCCATACAATGCGCACCACCCCGTGATGTTTTTCTCACTCCTACTAGTGAATCTAATGTAACATACACCCATACAATGCGCACCACCCCGTGATGTTTTTCTCACTCCCACTAGTGAATCTAATGTAACACACACCCATACAATGCGCACCACCCCGTGATGTTTTTATCACTCCTACTAGTGAATCTAATGTAACACACACCCATACAATGCGCACCTCCCCGTGATGTTTTTCTCACTCCCACTAGTGAATCTAATGTAACACACACCCATGCAATGTGCACCACCCCGTGATGTTTTTCTCACTGCTACTAGTGAATGTAATGTAACACACACCCATACAATGCGCACCACCCCGTGATGTTTTTCTCACTGCTACTATTGAATCTAATGTAACACACACCCATACGATGCGCATCACCCCGTGATGTTTTTCTCACTCCTACTAGTGAATGTAATGTAACACACACCCATATAATTCGCACCACCCCGTGATGTTTTTCTCACTGCTACTAGTGAATCTAATGTAACACACACCCATACAATGCGCACCACCCCGTGAAGTTTTTCTCACTGCTACTAGTGAATCTAATGTAACACACACCCATACAATGCGCACCACCCCGTGTTTTTCTCACTGCTACTAGTGAATCTAATGTAACACACACCCATACAATGCGCACCACCCCGTGATGTTTTTCTCACTGCTACTGGTGAATCTAATGTGACACACACCCATACAATGCGCACCACCCCGTGATGTTTTTCTCACTGCTACTGGTGAATCTAATGTAACACACACCCATACAATGCGCACCACCCCGTGATGTTTTTCTCACTCCTACTAGCGAATCTAATGTAACACACACCCATACAATGCGCACCACCCCGTGATGTTTTTCTCACTCCTACTAGTGAATCTAATGTAACATACACCCATACAATGCGCACCACCCCGTGATGTTTTTCTCACTCCCACTAGTGAATCTAATGTAACACACACCCATACAATGCGCACCACCCCGTGATGTTTTTATCACTCCTACTAGTGAATCTAATGTAACACACACCCATACAATGCGCACCTCCCCGTGATGTTTTTCTCACTCCCACTAGTGAATCTAATGTAACACACACCCATGCAATGTGCACCACCCCGTGATGTTTTTCTCACTGCTACTAGTGAATGTAATGTAACACACACCCATACAATGCGCACCACCCCGTGATGTTTTTCTCACTGCTACTATTGAATCTAATGTAACACACACCCATACGATGCGCATCACCCCGTGATGTTTTTCTCACTCCTACTAGTGAATGTAATGTAACACACACCCATATAATTCGCACCACCCCGTGATGTTTTTCTCACTGCTACTAGTGAATCTAATGTAACACACACCCATACAATGCGCACCACCCCGTGAAGTTTTTCTCACTGCTACTAGTGAATCTAATGTAACACACACCCATACAATGCGCACCACCCCGTGATGTTTTTCTCACTGCTACTAGTGAATCTAATGTAACACACACCCATACAATGCGCACCACCCCGTGATGTTTTTCTCACTGCTACTGGTGAATCTAATGTGACACACACCCATACAATGCGCACCACCCCGTGATGTTTTTCTCACTGCTACTGGTGAATCTAATGTAACACACACCCATACAATGCGCACCACCCCGTGATGTTTTTCTCACTCCTACTAGCGAATCTAATGTAACACACACCCATACAATGCGCACCACCCCGTGATGTTTTTCTCACTCCTACTAGCGAATGTAATGTAACACACACCCATACAATGCGCACCACCCCGTGATGTTTTCCTCACTCCTACTAGTGAATGTAATGTAACACACACCCATACATTGCGCACCACCCCGTGATGTTTTTCTCACTCCTACTAGTGAATGTAATGTAACACACACCCATACAATGCGCACCACCCCGTGATGATTTTCTCACTCCTACTAGTGAAAGTAATGTAACACACACCCATACAATGCGCACCACCCCGTGATGTTTTTCTCACTCCTACTAGTGAATGTAATGTAACACACACCCATACAATGCGCACCACCCCGTGATGATTTTCTCACTCCTACTAGTGAAAGTAATGTAACACACACCCATACAATGCGCACCACCCCGTGATGTTTTCCTCACTCCTACTAGTGAATGTAATGTAACACACACCCATACAATGCGCACCACCCCGTGATTTTTTTCTCACTCCTACTAGTGAATCTAATGTAACACACACCCATACAATGCGCACCACCCCGTGATGTTTTTCTCACTCCTACTAGTGAATCTAATGTAACACACACCCATACAATGCGCACCACCCCGTGATGTTTTTCTCACTCCTACTAGTGAATGTAATGTAACACACATCCATACAATGCGCACCACCCCGTGATGTTTTTCTCACTCCTACTCGTGAATGTAATGTAACACACACCCATACAATGCGCACCACCCCGTGATGTTTTTCTCACTCCTACTAGTGAATGTAATGTAACACACACCCATACAATGCGCACCACCCCGTGATGTTTTTCTCACTCCTACTAGTGAATGTAATGTAACACACACCCATACAATGCGCACCACCCCGTGATGTTTTTCTCACTCCTACTGGTGAATCTAATGTAACACACACCAATACAATGCGCACCACCCCGTGATGTTTTTCTCACTCCTACTGGAGAATGTAATGTAACACACACCCATACAATGCGCACCACCCCGTGATGTTTTTCTCACTCCTACTGGAGAATGTAATGTAACACACACCCATACAATGCGCACCACCCCGTGATGTTTTTCTCACTCCTACTAGTGAATCTGATGTAACACACACCCATACAATGCGCACCACCCCGTGATGTTTTTCTCACTCCTACTAGTGAATCTGATGTAACACACACCCATACAATGCGCACCACCCCGTGATGTTTTTCTCACTCCTACTAGTGAATCTGATGTAACACACACTCATACAATGCGCACCACCCCGTGATGTTTTTCTCACTCCTACTAGTGAATCTGATGTAACACACACCCATACAATGCGCACCACCCCGTGATGTTTTTCTCACTCCTACTAGTGAATCTGATGTAACACACACCCATACAATGCGCACCACCCCGTGATGATTTTCTCACTCCTACTAGTGAATGTGATGTAACACACACCCATACAATGCGCACCACCCCGTGATGTTTTTCTCACTCCTGCTAGTGAATGTAATGTAACACACACCCATACAATGCGCACCACCCCGTGATGTTTTTCTCACTCCTGCTAGTGAATGTAATGTAACACACACCCATACAATGCGCACCACCCCGTGATGTTTTTCTCACTCCTGCTAGTGAATCTAATGTAACACACACCCATACAATGCGCACCACCCCGTGATGTTTTTCTCACTCCTGCTAGTGAATCTAATGTAACACACACCCATACAATGCGCACCACCCCGTGATGTTTTTCTCACTCCTGCTAGTGAATCTAATGTAACACACACCAATACAATGCGCACCACCCCGTGATGTTTTTCTCACCCCTGCTAGTGAATGTAATGTAACACACACCCATACAAGGCGAACCACCCCGTGATGTTTTTCTCACCCCTGCTAGTGAATGTAATGTAACACACACCCATACAAGGCGCACCACCCCGTGATGTTTTTCTCACCCCTACTAGTGAATGTAATGTAACACACACCCATACAATGCGCACCACCCCGTGATGTTTTTCTCACCCCTACTAGTGAATGTAATGTAACACACACCCATACAAGGCGCACCACCCCGTGATGTTTTTCTCACACCTACCAGTGAATGTAATGTAACACACACCCATACAAGGGGCACCACCCCGTGATGTTTTTCTCACTCCTACTAGTGAATGTAATGTAACACACACCCATACAAGGCGCACCACCCCGTGATGTTTTTCTCACTCCTACTAGTGAATGTAATGTAACACACACCCATACTAGGCGCACCACCCCGTGTTGTTTATCTCACTCCTACTAGTGAATCTAATGTAACACACACCCATACAAGGCGCACCACCCCGTCATGTTTTTCTCACTCCTACTAGTGAATCTAATGTAACACACACCCATACAAGGCGCACCACCCCGGGATGTTTTTCTCACTCCTACTAGTGAATAATGTAACACACACCCATACAATGCGCACCACCCCGTGATGTTTTTCTCACTCCTACTAGTGAATCTAATGTAACACACACCCATACAATGCGCACCACCCCGTGATGATTTTCTCACTCCTACTACTGAATCTAATGTAACACACACCCATACAATGCGCACCACCCCGTGATGATTTTCTCACTCCTACTAGTGAATCTAATGTAACACACACCCATACAATGCGCACCACCCCGTGATGTTTTTCTCACTCCCACTAGTGAATCTAATGTAACACACACCCATACAATGCGCACCACCCCGTGATGTTTTAATCACTCCCACTAGTGAATCTAATGTAACACACACCCATACAATGCGCACCACCCCGTGATGTTTTTCTCACTCCCACTAGTGAATCTAATGTAACACACACCCATACAATGCGCACCACCCCGTGATGTTTTTCTCACTCCCACTAGTGAATCTGATGTAACACACACCCATACAATGCGCACCACCCCGTGATGTTTTTCTCACGCCCACTAGTGAATCTGATGTAACACACACCCATACAATGCGCACCACCCCGTGATGTTTTTCTCACTCCCACTAGTGAATCTAATGTAACACACACCCATACAATGCGCACCACCCCGTGATGTTTTTCTCACTCCCACTAGTGAATCTAATGTAACACACACCCATACAATGCGCACCACCCCGTGATGTTTTTCTCACTCCCACTAGTGAATCTAATGTAACACACACCCATACAATGCGCACCACCCCGTGATGTTTTTCTCACTCCCACTAGTGAATCTAATGTAACACACACCCATACAATGCGCACCACCCCGTGATGTTTTTCTCACTCCCACTAGTGAATCTAATGTCACACACACACATACAATGCGCACCACCCCGTGATGTTTTTCTCACTCCCACTAGTGAATGTAATGTAACACACACCCATGCAATGCGCACCACCCCGTGATGTTTTTCTCACTGCTACTAGTGAATGTAATGTAACACACACCCATACAATGCGCACCACCCCGTGATGTTTTTCTCAGTCCTACTAGTGAATCTAATGTAACACACACCCATACAATGTGCATCACCCCGTGATGTTTTTCTCACTCCTACTAGTGAATGTAATGTAACACACACCCATACAATGCGCACCACCCCGTGATGTTTTTCTCCCTGCTACTAGTGAATCTAATGTAACACACACCCATACAATGCGCACCACCCCGTGATGTTTTTCTCACTGCTACTAGTGAATCTAATATAACACACACCCATACAATGCGCACCACCCCGTGATGTTTTTCTCACTGCTACTAGTGAATCTAATGTAACACACACCCATACAATGCGCACCACCCCGTGATGTTTTTCTCACTGCTACTAGTGAATCTAATGTAACACACACCCATACAATGCGCACCACCCCGTGATGTTTTTCTCACTGCTACTAGTGAATGTAATGTAACACACACCCATACAATGCGCACCACCCCGTGATGTTTTTCTCACTGCTACTAGTGTATGTATTGTAACACACACCCATACAATGCGCACCACCCCGTGATGTTTATCTCACTCCTACTAGTGAATCTAATGTAACACACACCCATACAATGCGCACCACCCCGTGATGTTTTTCTCACTGCTACTAGTGAGTCTAATGTAACACACACCCATACAATGCGCACCACCCCGTGATGTTTCTCTCACTCCTACTAGAGGATGTAATGTAACACACACCCATACAATGCGCACCACCCCGTGATGTTTTTCTCACTGCTACTAGTGAATCTAATGTAACACACACCCATACAATGCGCACCACCCCGTGATGTTTTTCTCACTCCTACTAGTGAATCTAATGTAACACACACCCATACAATGCGCACCACCCCGTGATGTTTTTCTCACTCCTACTAGTGAATCTAATGTAACACACACCCATACAATGCGCACCACCCCGTGATGTTTTTCTCACTGCTACTAGTGAATCTAATGTAACACACACCCATACAATGCGCACCACCCCGTGATGTTTTTCTCACTCCTACTAGTGAATCTAATGTAACACACACCCATACAATGCGCACCACCCCGTGATGTTTTTCTCACTCCTACTAGTGAATCTAATGTAATACACAGCCATACAATGCGCACCACCCCGTGATGTTTTTCTCACTCCTACTAGTGAATCTAATGTAACATACACCCATACAATGCGCACCACCCCGTGATGTTTTTCTCACTCCCACTAGTGAATCTAATGTAACACACACCCATACAATGCGCACCACCCCGTGATGTTTTTATCACTCCTACTAGTGAATGTAACGTAAAACACACCCATACAATGCGCACCACCCCGTGATGTTTTTCTCACTCCCACTAGTGAATCTAATGTAACACACACCCATGCAATGTGCACCACCCCGTGATGTTTTTCTCACTGCTACTAGTGAATCTAATGTAACACACACCCATACAATGCGCACCACCCCGTGATGTTTTTCTCACTGCTACTAGTGAATCTAATGTAACACACACCCATACAACGCGCACCACCCCGTGATGTTTTTCTCATTCCTACTAGTGAATGTAATGTAACACACACCCATACAACGCGCACCACCCCGTGATGTTTTTCTCACTCCTACTAGTGAATGTAATGTAACACACACCCATACAATGCGCACCACCCTGTGATGTTTTTCTCACTCCTACTAGTGAATCTAATGTAACACACACCCATACAATGCGCACCACCCCGTGATGTTTTTCTCACTACTACTAGTGAATCTAATGTAACACACACCCATACAATGCGCACCACCCCGTGATGTTTTTCTCACTCCTACTAGTGAATCTAATGTTACACACACCCATACAATGCGCACCACCCCGTGATGTTTTTCTCACTCCTACTAGTGAATGTAATGTAACACACACCCATACAATGCGCACCACCCCGTGATGTTTCTCTCACTCCTACTAGAGGATGTAATGTAACACACACCCATACAATGCGCACCACCCCGTGATGTTTTTCTCACTGCTACTAGTGAATCTAATGTAACACACACCCATACAATGCGCACCACCCCGTGATGTTTTTCTCACTCCTACTAGTGAATCTAATGTAACACACACCCACACAATGCGCACCACCCCGTGATGTTTTTCTCACTCCTACTAGTGAATCTAATGTAACACACACCCACACAATGCGCACCACCCCGTGATGTTTTTCTCACTGCTACTAGTGAATCTAATGTAACACACACCCATACAATGCGCACCACCCCGTGATGTTTTTCTCACTCCTACTAGTGAATCTAATGTAACACACACCCATACAATGCGCACCACCCCGTGATGTTTTTCTCACTCCTACTAGTGAATCTAATGTAACACACAGCCATACAATGCGCACCACCCCGTGATGTTTTTCTCACTCTTACTAGTGAATCTAATGTAACATACACCCATACAATGCGCACCACCCCGTGATGTTTTTCTCACTCCCACTAGTGAATCTAATGTAACACACACCCATACAATGCGCACCACCCCGTGATGTTTTTCTCACTCCCACTAGTGAATCTAATGTAACACACACCCATACAATGCGCACCACCCCGTGATGTTTTTCTCACTCCCACTAGTGAATCTAATGTAACACACAACCATGCAATGCGCACCACCCCGTGATGTTTTTCTCACTGCTACTAGTGAATCTAATGTAACACACCCATACAATGCGCACCACCCCGTGATGTTTTTCTCACTGCTACTAGTGAATCTAATGTAACACACGCCCATACAATGCGCACCACCCCGTGATGTTTTTATCACTGCTACTAGTGAATCTAATGTAACACACACCCATACAATGCGCACCACCCCGTGATGTTTTTCTCACTCCTACTAGCGAATCTAATGTAGCACACACCCATACAATGCGCACCACCCCGTGATGTTTTTCTCAATCCTACTAGCGAATCTAATGTAACACACACCCATACAATGCGCACCACCCCGTGATGTTTTTCTCACTCCTACTAGTGAATCTAATGTAACACACACGCATACAATGCGCACCACCCCGTGATGTTTTTCTCACTCCTACTAGTGAATCTAATGTAACACACACCCATACAATGCGCACCACCCCGTGATGTTTTTCTCACCCCTACTAGTGAATCTAATGTAACACACACCCATACAATGCGCACCACCCCGTGATGTTTTTCTGACTCCTACTAGTGAATCTAATGTAACACACACCCATACAAGGCGCACCACCCCGTGATGTTTTTCTCACTCCTACTAGTGAATCTAATGTAACACACACCCATACAATGCGCACCACCCCGTGATGTTTATCTCACTCCTACTAGTGAATGTAATGTAACACACACCCATACAATGCGCACCACCCCGTGATGTTTTTCTCACTCCTACTAGTGAATCTAATGTAACACACACCCATACAATGCGCACCACCCCGTGATGTTTTTCTCACTCCTACTAGTGAATCTAATGTAACACACACCCATACAATGCGCACCACCCCGTGATGTTTTTCTCACTCCTACTAGTGAATGTAATGTAACACACATCCATACAATGCGCACCACCCCGTGATGTTTTTCTCACTCCTACTCGTGAATGTAATGTAACACACACCCATACAATGCGCACCACCCCGTGATGTTTTTCTCACTCCTACTAGTGAATGTAATGTAACACACACCCATACAATGCGCACCACCCCGTGATGTTTTTCTCACTCCTACTAGTGAATGTAATGTAACACACACCCATACAATGCGCACCACCCCGTGATGTTTTTCTCACTCCTACTGGTGAATCTAATGTAACACACACCAATACAATGCGCACCACCCCGTGATGTTTTTCTCACTCCTACTGGAGAATGTAATGTAACACACACCCATACAATGCGCACCACCCCGTGATGTTTTTCTCACTCCTACTGGAGAATGTAATGTAACACACACCCATACAATGCGCACCACCCCGTGATGTTTTTCTCACTCCTACTAGTGAATCTGATGTAACACACACCCATACAATGCGCACCACCCCGTGATGTTTTTCTCACTCCTACTAGTGAATCTGATGTAACACACACCCATACAATGCGCACCACCCCGTGATGTTTTTCTCACTCCTACTAGTGAATCTGATGTAACACACACTCATACAATGCGCACCACCCCGTGATGTTTTTCTCACTCCTACTAGTGAATCTGATGTAACACACACCCATACAATGCGCACCACCCCGTGATGTTTTTCTCACTCCTACTAGTGAATCTGATGTAACACACACCCATACAATGCGCACCACCCCGTGATGATTTTCTCACTCCTACTAGTGAATGTGATGTAACACACACCCATACAATGCGCACCACCCCGTGATGTTTTTCTCACTCCTACTAGTGAATGTAATGTAACACACACCCATACAATGCGCACCACCCCGTGATGTTTTTCTCACTCCTGCTAGTGAATGTAATGTAACACACACCCATACAATGCGCACCACCCCGTGATGTTTTTCTCACTCCTGCTAGTGAATCTAATGTAACACACACCCATACAATGCGCACCACCCCGTGATGTTTTTCTCACTCCTGATAGTGAATCTAATGTAACACACACCCATACAATGCGCACCACCCCGTGATGTTTTTCTCACTCCTGCTAGTGAATCTAATGTAACACACACCCATACAAGGCGCACCACCCCGTGATGTTTTTCTCACCCCTGCTAGTGAATGTAATGTAACACACACCCATACAAGGCGAACCACCCCGTGATGTTTTTCTCACCCCTGCTAGTGAATGTAATGTAACACACACCCATACAAGGCGCACCACCCCGTGATGTTTTTCTCACCCCTACTAGTGAATGTAATGTAACACACACCCATACAATGCGCACCACCCCGTGATGTTTTTCTCACCCCTACTAGTGAATGTAATGTAACACACACCCATACAAGGCGCACCACCCCGTGATGTTTTTCTCACACCTACCAGTGAATGTAATGTAACACACACCCATACAAGGGGCACCACCCCGTGATGTTTTTCTCACTCCTACTAGTGAATGTAATGTAACACACACCCATACAAGGCGCACCACCCCGTGATGTTTTTCTCACTCCTACTAGTGAATGTAATGTAACACACACCCATACAAGGCGCACCACCCCGTGTTGTTTATCTCACTCCTACTAGTGAATCTAATGTAACACACACCCATACAAGGCGCACCACCCCGTCATGTTTTTCTCACTCCTACTAGTGAATCTAATGTAACACACACCCATACAAGGCGCACCACCCCGTGATGTTTTTCTCACTCCTACTAGTGAATAATGTAACACACACCCATACAATGCGCACCACCCCGTGATGTTTTTCTCACTCCTACTAGTGAATCTAATGTAACACACACCCATACAAGGCGCACCACCCCGTGATGTTTTTCTCACTCCTACTAGTGAATAATGTAACACACACCCATACAAGGCGCACCACCCCGTCATGTTTTTCTCACTCCTACTAGTGAATCTAATGTAACACACACCCATACAAGGCGCACCACCCCGTGATGTTTTTCTCACTCCTACTAGTGAATAATGTAACACACACCCATACAATGCGCACCACCCCGTGATGTTTTTCTCACTCCTACTAGTGAATCTAATGTAACACACACCCATACAATGCGCACCACCCCGTGATGATTTTCTCACTCCTACTACTGAATCTAATGTAACACACACCCATACAATGCGCACCACCCCGTGATGATTTTCTCACTCCTACTAGTGAATCTGATGTAACACACACCCATACAATGCGCACCACCCCGTGATGTTTTTCTCACTCCCACTAGTGAATCTAATGTAACACACACCCATACAATGCGCACCACCCCGTGATGTTTTTTCACTCCCACTAGTGAATCTAATGTAACACACACCCATACAATGCGCACCACCCCGTGATGTTTTTCTCACTCCCACTAGTGAATCTAATGTAACACACACCCATACAATGCGCACCACCCCGTGATGTTTTTCTCACTCCCTCTAGTGAATCTAATGTAACACACACCCATACAATGCGCACCACCCCGTGATGTTTTTCTCACTCCCACTAGTGAATCTAATGTCACACACACACATACAATGCGCACCACCCCGTGATGTTTTTCTCACTCCCACTAGTGAATGTAATGTAACACACACCCATGCAATGCGCACCACCCCGTGATGTTTTTCTCACTGCTACTAGTGAATGTAATGTAACACACACCCATACAATGCGCACCACCCCGTGATGTTTTTCTCACTGCTACTAGTGAATGTAATGTAACACACACCCATACAATGCGCACCACCCCGTGATGTTTTTCTCACTGCTACTAGTGTATGTATTGTAACACACACCCATACAATGCGCACCACCCCGTGATGTTTATCTCACTCCTACTAGTGAATCTAATGTAACACACACCCATACAATGCGCACCACCCCGTGATGTTTTTCTCACTCCTACTAGTGAATGTAATGTAACACACACCCATACAATGCGCACCACCCCGTGATGTTTCTCTCACTCCTACTAGAGGATGTAATGTAACACACACCCATACAATGCGCACCACCCCGTGATGTTTTTCTCACTGCTACTAGTGAATCTAATGTAACACACACCCATACAATGCGCACCACCCCGTGATGTTTTTCTCACTCCTACTAGTGAATCTAATGTAACACACACCCATACAATGCGCACCACCCCGTGATGTTTTTCTCACTCCTACTAGTGAATGTAATGTAACACACACCCATATAATGCGCACCACCCCGTGATGTTTTTCTCACTGCTACTAGTGAATCTAATGTAACACACACCCATACAATGCGCACCACCCCGTGAAGTTTTTCTCACTGCTACTAGTGAATCTAATGTAACACACACCCATACAATGCGCACCACCCCGTGATGTTTTTCTCACTGCTACTAGTGAATCTAATGTAACACACACCCATACAATGCGCACCACCCCGTGATGTTTTTCTCACTGCTACTGGTGAATCTAATGTGACACACACCCATACAATGCGCACCACCCCGTGATGTTTTTCTCACTGCTACTGGTGAATCTAATGTAACACACACCCATACAATGCGCACCACCCCGTGATGTTTTTCTCACTCCTACTAGCGAATCTAATGTAACACACACCCATACAATGCGCACCACCCCGTGATGTTTTTCTCACTCCTACTAGCGAATGTAATGTAACACACACCCATACAATGCGCACCACCCCGTGATGTTTTCCTCACTCCTACTAGTGAATGTAATGTAACACACACCCATACAATGCGCACCACCCCGTGATGTTTTTCTCACTCCTACTAGTGAATGTAATGTAACACACACCCATACAATGCGCACCACCCCGTGATGATTTTCTCACTCCTACTAGTGAAAGTAATGTAACACACCCATACAATGCGCACCACCCCGTGATGTTTCTCACTCCTACTAGTGAATGTAATGTAACACACACCCATACAATGCGCACCACCGCATAATGTTTTTCTCACTCCTACTAGTGAATGTAACGTAAAACACACCCATACAATGCGCACCACCCCGTCATGTTTTTCTCACTGCTACTAGTGAATGTAATGTAACACACACCCATACAATGCGCACCACCCCGTGATGTTTTTCTCAGTCCTACTAGTGAATGTAATGTAACACACACCCATACAATGCGCACCACCCCGTGATGTTTTCCTCACTCCTACTAGTGAATGTACTGTAACACACACCCATACAATGCGCACCCCCCTGTGATGTTTTTCTCACTCCTACTAGTGAATCTAATGTAACACACACCCATACAATGCGCACCACCCCGTGATGTTTTTCTCACTACTACTAGTGAATCTAATGTAACACACACCCATACAATGCGCACCACCCCGTGATGTTTTTCTCACTCCTACTAGTGAATCTAATGTTACACACACCCATACAATGCGCACCACCCCGTGATGTTTTTCTCACTCCTACTAGTGAATGTAATGTAACACACACCCATACAATGCGCACCACCCCGTGATGTTTCTCTCACTCCTACTAGAGGATGTAATGTAACACACACCCATACAATGCGCACCACCCCGTGATGTTTTTCTCACTGCTACTAGTGAATCTAATGTAACACACACCCATACAATTCGCACCACCCCGTGATGTTTTTCTCACTCCTACTAATGAATCTAATGTAACACACACCCACACAATGCGCACCACCCCGTGATGTTTTTCTCACTTCTACTAGTGAATCTAATGTAACACACACCCATACAATGCGCACCACCCCGTGATGTTTTTCTCACTGCTACTAGTGAATCTAATGTAACACACACCCATACAATGCGCACCACCCCGTGATGTTTTTCTCACTCCTACTAGTGAATCTAATGTAACACACACCCATACAATGCGCACCACCCCGTGATGTTTTTCTCACTCCTACTAGTGAATCTAATGTAATACACAGCCATACAATGCGCACCACCCCGTGATGTTTTTCTCACTCCTACTAGTGAATCTAATGTAACATACACCCATACAATGCGCACCACCCCGTGATGTTTTTCTCACTCCCACTAGTGTATCTAATGTAACACACACCCATACAATGCGCACCACCCCGTGATGTTTTTCTCACTCCTACTAGTGAATCTAATGTAACACACACCCATACAATGCGCACCACCCCGTGATGTTTTTCTCACTCCCACTAGTGAATCTAATGTAACACACAACCATGCAATGTGCACCACCCCGTGATGTTTTTCTCACTGCTACTAGTGAATCTAATGTAACACACAACCATGCAATGTGCACCACCCCGTGATGTTTTTCTCACTCCTACTAGTGAATCTAATGTAACACACACCCATACAATGCGCACCACCCCGTGATGTTTTTCTGACTCCTACTAGTGAATCTAATGTAACACACACCCATACAAGGCGCACCACCCCGTGATGTTTTTCTCACTCCTACTAGTGAATCTAATGTAACACACACCCATACAATGCGCACCACCCCGTGATGTTTATCTCACTCCTACTAGTGAATGTAATGTAACACACACCCATACAATGCGCACCACCCCGTGATGTTTTTCTCACTCCTACTAGTGAATCTAATGTAACACACACCCATACAATGCGCACCACCCCGTGATGTTTTTCTCACTCGTACTAGTGAATCTAATGTAACACACACCCATACAATGCGCACCACCCCGTGATGTTTTTCTCACTCCTACTAATGAATGTAATGTAACACACATCCATACAATGCGCACCACCCCGTGATGTTTTTCTCACTCCTACTCGTGAATGTAATGTAACACACACCCATACAATGCGCACCACCCCGTGATGTTTTTCTCACTCCTACTAGTGAATGTAATGTAACACACACCCATACAATGCGCACCACCCCGTGATGTTTTTCTCACTCCTACTAGTGAATGTAATGTAACACACACCCATACAATGCGCACCACCCCGTGATGTTTTTCTCACTCCTACTGGTGAATCTAATGTAACACACACCAATACAATGCGCACCACCCCGTGATGTTTTTCTCACTCCTACTGGAGAATGTAATGTAACACACACCCATACAATGCGCACCACCCCGTGATGTTTTTCTCACTCCTACTGGAGAATGTAATGTAACACACACCCATACAATGCGCACCACCCCGTGATGTTTTTCTCACTCCTACTAGTGAATCTGATGTAACACACACCCATACAATGCGCACCACCCCGTGATGTTTTTCTCACTCCTACTAGTGAATCTGATGTAACACACACCCATACAATGCGCACCACCCCGTGATGTTTTTCTCACTCCTACTAGTGAATCTGATGTAACACACACTCATACAATGCGCACCACCCCGTGATGTTTTTCTCACTCCTACTAGTGAATCTGATGTAACACACACCCATACAATGCGCACCACCCCGTGATATTTTTCTCACTCCTACTAGTGAATCTGATGTAACACACACCCATACAATGCGCACCACCCCGTGATGATTTTCTCACTCCTACTAGTGAATGTGATGTAACACACACCCATACAATGCGCACCACCCCGTGATGTTTTTCTCACTCCTACTAGTGAATGTAATGTAACACACACCCATACAATGCGCACCACCCCGTGATGTTTTTCTCACTCCTGCTAGTGAATGTAATGTAACACACACCCATACAATGCGCACCACCCCGTGATGTTTTTCTCACTCCTGCTAGTGAATCTAATGTAACACACACCCATACAATGCGCACCACCCCGTGATGTTTTTCTCACTCCTGATAGTGAATCTAATGTAACACACACCCATACAATGCGCACCACCCCGTGATGTTTTTCTCACTCCTGCTAGTGAATCTAATGTAACACACACCCATACAAGGCGCACCACCCCGTGATGTTTTTCTCACCCCTGCTAGTGAATGTAATGTAACACACACCCATACAAGGCGAACCACCCCGTGATGTTTTTCTCACCCCTGCTAGTGAATGTAATGTAACACACACCCATACAAGGCGCACCACCCCGTGATGTTTTTCTCACCCCTACTAGTGAATGTAATGTAACACAAACCCATACAATGCGCACCACCCCGTGATGTTTTTCTCACCCCTACTAGTGAATGTAATGTAACACACACCCATACAAGGCGCACCACCCCGTGATGTTTTTCTCACACCTACCAGTGAATGTAATGTAACACACACCCATACAAGGGGCACCACCCCGTGATGTTTTTTCACTCCTACTAGTGAATGTAATGTAACACACACCCATACAAGGCGCACCACCCCGTGATGTTTTTCTCACTCCTACTAGTGAATGTAATGTAACACACACCCATACAAGGCGCACCACCCCGTGTTGTTTATCTCACTCCTACTAGTGAATCTAATGTAACACACACCCATACAAGGCGCACCACCCCGTCATGTTTTTCTCACTCCTACTAGTGAATCTAATGTAACACACACCCATACAAGGCGCACCACCCCGTGATGTTTTTCTCACTCCTACTAGTGAATAATGTAACACACACCCATACAATGCGCACCACCCCGTGATGTTTTTCTCACTCCTACTAGTGAATCTAATGTAACACACACCCATACAAGGCGCACCACCCCGTGATGTTTTTCTCACTCCTACTAGTGAATAATGTAACACACACCCATACAAGGCGCACCACCCCGTCATGTTTTTCTCACTCCTACTAGTGAATCTAATGTAACACACACCCATACAAGGCGCACCACCCCGTGATGTTTTTCTCACTCCTACTAGTGAATAATGTAACACACACCCATACAATGCGCACCACCCCGTGATGTTTTTCTCACTCCTACTAGTGAATCTAATGTAACACACACCCATACAATGCGCACCACCCCGTGATGATTTTCTCACTCCTACTACTGAATCTAATGTAACACACACCCATACAATGCGCACCACCCCGTGATGATTTTCTCACTCCTACTAGTGAATCTGATGTAACACACACCCATACAATGCGCACCACCCCGTGATGTTTTTCTCACTCCCACTAGTGAATCTAATGTAACACACACCCATACAATGCGCACCACCCCGTGATGTTTTTCTCACTCCCTCTAGTGAATCTAATGTAACACACACCCATACAATGCGCACCACCCCGTGATGTTTTTCTCACTCCCACTAGTGAATCTAATGTCACACACACACATACAATGCGCACCACCCCGTGATGTTTTTCTCACTCCCACTAGTGAATGTAATGTAACACACACCCATGCAATGCGCACCACCCCGTGATGTTTTTCTCACTGCTACTAGTGAATGTAATGTAACACACACCCATACAATGCGCACCACCCCGTGATGTTTTTCTCACTGCTACTAGTGAATGTAATGTAACACACACCCATACAATGCGCACCACCCCGTGATGTTTTTCTCACTGCTACTAGTGTATGTATTGTAACACACACCCATACAATGCGCACCACCCCGTGATGTTTATCTCACTCCTACTAGTGAATCTAATGTAACACACACCCATACAATGCGCACCACCCCGTGATGTTTTTCTCACTCCTACTAGTGAATGTAATGTAACACACACCCATACAATGCGCACCACCCCGTGATGTTTCTCTCACTCCTACTAGAGGATGTAATGTAACACACACCCATACAATGCGCACCACCCCGTGATGTTTTTCTCACTGCTACTAGTGAATCTAATGTAACACACACCCATACAATGCGCACCACCCCGTGATGTTTTTCTCACTCCTACTAGTGAATCTAATGTAACACACACCCATACAATGCGCACCACCCCGTGATGTTTTTCTCACTCCTACTAGTGAATGTAATGTAACACACACCCATATAATGCGCACCACCCCGTGATGTTTTTCTCACTGCTACTAGTGAATCTAATGTAACACACACCCATACAATGCGCACCACCCCGTGAAGTTTTTCTCACTGCTACTAGTGAATCTAATGTAACACACACCCATACAATGCGCACCACCCCGTGATGTTTTTCTCACTGCTACTAGTGAATCTAATGTAACACACACCCATACAATGCGCACCACCCCGTGATGTTTTTCTCACTGCTACTGGTGAATCTAATGTGACACACACCCATACAATGCGCACCACCCCGTGATGTTTTTCTCACTGCTACTGGTGAATCTAATGTAACACACACCCATACAATGCGCACCACCCCGTGATGTTTTTCTCACTCCTACTAGCGAATCTAATGTAACACACACCCATACAATGCGCACCACCCCGTGATGTTTTTCTCACTCCTACTAGCGAATGTAATGTAACACACACCCATACAATGCGCACCACCCCGTGATGTTTTCCTCACTCCTACTAGTGAATGTAATGTAACACACACCCATACAATGCGCACCACCCCGTGATGTTTTTCTCACTCCTACTAGTGAATGTAATGTAACACACACCCATACAATGCGCACCACCCCGTGATGATTTTCTCACTCCTACTAGTGAAAGTAATGTAACACACCCATACAATGCGCACCACCCCGTGATGTTTCTCACTCCTACTAGTGAATGTAATGTAACACACACCCATACAATGCGCACCACCGCATAATGTTTTTCTCACTCCTACTAGTGAATGTAACGTAAAACACACCCATACAATGCGCACCACCCCGTCATGTTTTTCTCACTCCTACTAGTGAATGTAATGTAACACACACCCATACAATGCGCACCACCCCGTGATGTTTTTCTCACTCCTACTAGTGAATGTAATGTAACACACACCCATACAATGCGCACCACCCCGTGATGTTTTCCTCACTCCTACTAGTGAATGTACTGTAACACACACCCATACAATGCGCACCCCCCTGTGATGTTTTTCTCACTCCTACTAGTGAATCTAATGTAACACACACCCATACAATGCGCACCACCCCGTGATGTTTTTCTCACTACTACTAGTGAATCTAATGTAACACACACCCATACAATGCGCACCACCCCGTGATGTTTTTCTCACTCCTACTAGTGAATCTAATGTTACACACACCCATACAATGCGCACCACCCCGTGATGTTTTTCTCACTCCTACTAGTGAATGTAATGTAACACACACCCATACAATGCGCACCACCCCGTGATGTTTCTCTCACTCCTACTAGAGGATGTAATGTAACACACACCCATACAATGCGCACCACCCCGTGATGTTTTTCTCACTGCTACTAGTGAATCTAATGTAACACACACCCATACAATTCGCACCACCCCGTGATGTTTTTCTCACTCCTACTAGTGAATCTAATGTAACACACACCCACACAATGCGCACCACCCCGTGATGTTTTTCTCACTTCTACTAGTGAATCTAATGTAACACACACCCATACAATGCGCACCACCCCGTGATGTTTTTCTCACTGCTACTAGTGAATCTAATGTAACACACACCCATACAATGCGCACCACCCCGTGATGTTTTTCTCACTCCTACTAGTGAATCTAATGTAACACACACCCATACAATGCGCACCACCCCGTGATGTTTTTCTCACTCCTACTAGTGAATCTAATGTAATACACAGCCATACAATGCGCACCACCCCGTGATGTTTTTCTCACTCCTACTAGTGAATCTAATGTAACATACACCCATACAATGCGCACCACCCCGTGATGTTTTTCTCACTCCCACTAGTGTATCTAATGTAACACACACCCATACAATGCGCACCACCCCGTGATGTTTTTCTCACTCCTACTAGTGAATCTAATGTAACACACACCCATACAATGCGCACCACCCCGTGATGTTTTTCTCACTCCCACTAGTGAATCTAATGTAACACACAACCATGCAATGTGCACCACCCCGTGATGTTTTTCTCACTGCTACTAGTGAATCTAATGTAACACACAACCATGCAATGTGCACCACCCCGTGATGTTTTTCTCACTCCTACTAGTGAATCTAATGTAACACACACCCATACAATGCGCACCACCCCGTGATGTTTTTCTGACTCCTACTAGTGAATCTAATGTAACACACACCCATACAAGGCGCACCACCCCGTGATGTTTTTCTCACTCCTACTAGTGAATCTAATGTAACACACACCCATACAATGCGCACCACCCCGTGATGTTTATCTCACTCCTACTAGTGAATGTAATGTAACACACACCCATACAATGCGCACCACCCCGTGATGTTTTTCTCACTCCTACTAGTGAATCTAATGTAACACACACCCATACAATGCGCACCACCCCGTGATGTTTTTCTCACTCCTACTAGTGAATCTAATGTAACACACACCCATACAATGCGCACCACCCCGTGATGTTTTTCTCACTCCTACTAATGAATGTAATGTAACACACATCCATACAATGCGCACCACCCCGTGATGTTTTTCTCACTCCTACTCGTGAATGTAATGTAACACACACCCATACAATGCGCACCACCCCGTGATGTTTTTCTCACTCCTACTAGTGAATGTAATGTAACACACACCCATACAATGCGCACCACCCCGTGATATTTTTCTCACTCCTACTAGTGAATGTAATGTAACACACACCCATACAATGCGCACCACCCCGTGATGTTTTTCTCACTCCTACTGGTGAATCTAATGTAACACACACCAATACAATGCGCACCACCCCGTGATGTTTTTCTCACTCCTACTGGAGAATGTAATGTAACACACACCCATACAATGCGCACCACCCCGTGATGTTTTTCTCACTCCTACTGGAGAATGTAATGTAACACACACCCATACAATGCGCACCACCCCGTGATGTTTTTCTCACTCCTACTAGTGAATCTGATGTAACACACACCCATACAATGCGCACCACCCCGTGATGTTTTTCTCACTCCTACTAGTGAATCTGATGTAACACACACCCATACAATGCGCACCACCCCGTGATGTTTTTCTCACTCCTACTAGTGAATCTGATGTAACACACACTCATACAATGCGCACCACCCCGTGATGTTTTTCTCACTCCTACTAGTGAATCTGATGTAACACACACCCATACAATGCGCACCACCCCGTGATATTTTTCTCACTCCTACTAGTGAATCTGATGTAACACACACCCATACAATGCGCACCACCCCGTGATGATTTTCTCACTCCTACTAGTGAATGTGATGTAACACACACCCATACAATGCGCACCACCCCGTGATGTTTTTCTCACTCCTACTAGTGAATGTAATGTAACACACACCCATACAATGCGCACCACCCCGTGATGTTTTTCTCACTCCTGCTAGTGAATGTAATGTAACACACACCCATACAATGCGCACCACCCCGTGATGTTTTTCTCACTCCTGCTAGTGAATCTAATGTAACACACACCCATACAATGCGCACCACCCCGTGATGTTTTTCTCACTCCTGATAGTGAATCTAATGTAACACACACCCATACAATGCGCACCACCCCGTGATGTTTTTCTCACTCCTGCTAGTGAATCTAATGTAACACACACCCATACAAGGCGCACCACCCCGTGATGTTTTTCTCACCCCTGCTAGTGAATGTAATGTAACACACACCCATACAAGGCGAACCACCCCGTGATGTTTTTCTCACCCCTGCTAGTGAATGTAATGTAACACACACCCATACAAGGCGCACCACCCCGTGATGTTTTTCTCACCCCTACTAGTGAATGTAATGTAACACACACCCATACAATGCGCACCACCCCGTGATGTTTTTCTCACCCCTACTAGTGAATGTAATGTAACACACACCCATACAAGGCGCACCACCCCGTGATGTTTTTCTCACACCTACCAGTGAATGTAATGTAACACACACCCATACAAGGGGCACCACCCCGTGATGTTTTTTCACTCCTACTAGTGAATGTAATGTAACACACACCCATAAAAGGCGCACCACCCCGTGATGTTTTTCTCACTCCTACTAGTGAATGTAATGTAACACACACCCATACAAGGCGCACCACCCCGTGTTGTTTATCTCACTCCTACTAGTGAATCTAATGTAACACACACCCATACAAGGCGCACCACCCCGTCATGTTTTTCTCACTCCTACTAGTGAATCTAATGTAACACACACCCATACAAGGCGCACCACCCCGTGATGTTTTTCTCACTCCTACTAGTGAATAATGTAACACACACCCATACAATGCGCACCACCCCGTGATGTTTTTCTCACTCCTACTAGTGAATCTAATGTAACACACACCCATACAAGGCGCACCACCCCGTGATGTTTTTCTCACTCCTACTAGTGAATAATGTAACACACACCCATACAAGGCGCACCACCCCGTCATGTTTTTCTCACTCCTACTAGTGAATCTAATGTAACACACACCCATACAAGGCGCACCACCCCGTGATGTTTTTCTCACTCCTACTAGTGAATAATGTAACACACACCCATACAATGCGCACCACCCCGTGATGTTTTTCTCACTCCTACTAGTGAATCTAATGTAACACACACCCATACAATGCGCACCACCCCGTGATGATTTTCTCACTCCTACTACTGAATCTAATGTAACACACACCCATACAATGCGCACCACCCCGTGATGATTTTCTCACTCCTACTAGTGAATCTGATGTAACACACACCCATACAATGCGCACCACCCCGTGATGTTTTTCTCACTCCCACTAGTGAATCTAATGTAACACACACCCATACAATGCGCACCACCCCGTGATGTTTTTCTCACTCCCACTAGTGAATCTAATGTAACACACACCCATACTATGCGCACCACCCCGTGATGTTTTTCTCACTCCCACTAGTGAATCTAATGTAACACACACCCATACAATGCGCACCACCCCGTGATGTTTTTCTCACTCCCTCTAGTGAATCTAATGTAACACACACCCATACAATGCGCACCACCCCGTGATGTTTTTCTCACTCCCACTAGTGAATCTAATGTCACACACACACATACAATGCGCACCACCCCGTGATGTTTTTCTCACTCCCACTAGTGAATGTAATGTAACACACACCCATGCAATGCGCACCACCCCGTGATGTTTTTCTCACTGCTACTAGTGAATGTAATGTAACACACACCCATACAATGCGCACCACCCCGTGATGTTTTTCTCACTGCTACTAGTGAATGTAATGTAACACACACCCATACAATGCGCACCACCCCGTGATGTTTTTCTCACTGCTACTAGTGTATGTATTGTAACACACACCCATACAATGCGCACCACCCCGTGATGTTTATCTCACTCCTACTAGTGAATCTAATGTAACACACACCCATACAATGCGCACCACCCCGTGATGTTTTTCTCACTCCTACTAGTGAATGTAATGTAACACACACCCATACAATGCGCAACACCCCGTGATGTTTCTCTCACTCCTACTAGAGGATGTAATGTAACACACACCCATACAATGCGCACCACCCCGTGATGTTTTTCTCACTCCTACTAGTGAATCTAATGTAACACACACCCATACAATGCGCACCACCCCGTGATGTTTTTCTCACTCCTACTAGTGAATCTAATGTAACACACACCCATACAATGCGCACCACCCCGTGATGTTTTTCTCACTCCTACTAGTGAATGTAATGTAACACACACCCATATAATGCGCACCACCCCGTGATGTTTTTCTCACTGCTACTAGTGAATCTAATGTAACACACACCCATACAATGCGCACCACCCCGTGAAGTTTTTCTCACTGCTACTAGTGAATCTAATGTAACACACACCCATACAATGCGCACCACCCCGTGATGTTTTTCTCACTGCTACTAGTGAATCTAATGTAACACACACCCATACAATGCGCACCACCCCGTGATGTTTTTCTCACTGCTACTGGTGAATCTAATGTGACACACACCCATACAATGCGCACCACCCCGTGATGTTTTTCTCACTGCTACTGGTGAATCTAATGTAACACACACCCATACAATGCGCACCACCCCGTGATGTTTTTCTCACTCCTACTAGCGAATCTAATGTAACACACACCCATACAATGCGCACCACCCCGTGATGTTTTTCTCACTCCTACTAGCGAATGTAATGTAACACACACCCATACAATGCGCACCACCCCGTGATGTTTTCCTCACTCCTACTAGTGAATGTAATGTAACACACACCCATACAATGCGCACCACCCCGTGATGTTTTTCTCACTCCTACTAGTGAATGTAATGTAACACACACCCATACAATGCGCACCACCCCGTGATGATTTTCTCACTCCTACTAGTGAAAGTAATGTAACACACCCATACAATGCGCACCACCCCGTGATGTTTCTCACTCCTACTAGTGAATGTAATGTAACACACACCCATACAATGCGCACCACCGCATAATGTTTTTCTCACTCCTACTAGTGAATGTAACGTAAAACACACCCATACAATGCGCACCACCCCGTCATGTTTTTCTCACTCCTACTAGTGAATGTAATGTAACACACACCCATACAATGCGCACCACCCCGTGATGTTTTTCTCACTCCTACTAGTGAATGTAATGTAACACACACCCATACAATGCGCACCACCCCGTGATGTTTTCCTCACTCCTACTAGTGAATGTACTGTAACACACACCCATACAATGCGCACCCCCCTGTGATGTTTTTCTCACTCCTACTAGTGAATCTAATGTAACACACACCCATACAATGCGCACCACCCCGTGATGTTTTTCTCACTACTACTAGTGAATCTAATGTAACACACACCCATACAATGCGCACCACCCCGTGATGTTTTTCTCACTCCTACTAGTGAATCTAATGTTACACACACCCATACAATGCGCACCACCCCGTGATGTTTTTCTCACTCCTACTAGTGAATGTAATGTAACACACACCCATACAATGCGCACCACCCCGTGATGTTTCTCTCACTCCTACTAGAGGATGTAATGTAACACACACCCATACAATGCGCACCACCCCGTGATGTTTTTCTCACTGCTACTAGTGAATCTAATGTAACACACACCCATACAATTCGCACCACCCCGTGATGTTTTTCTCACTCCTACTAGTGAATCTAATGTAACACACACCCACACAATGCGCACCACCCCGTGATGTTTTTCTCACTTCTACTAGTGAATCTAATGTAACACACACCCATACAATGCGCACCACCCCGTGATGTTTTTCTCACTGCTACTAGTGAATCTAATGTAACACACACCCATACAATGCGCACCACCCCGTGATGTTTTTCTCACTCCTACTAGTGAATCTAATGTAACACACACCCATACAATGCGCACCACCCCGTGATGTTTTTCTCACTCCTACTAGTGAATCTAATGTAATACACAGCCATACAATGCGCACCACCCCGTGATGTTTTTCTCACTCCTACTAGTGAATCTAATGTAACATACACCCATACAATGCGCACCACCCCGTGATGTTTTTCTCACTCCCACTAGTGTATCTAATGTAACACACACCCATACAATGCGCACCACCCCGTGATGTTTTTCTCACTCCTACTAGTGAATCTAATGTAACACACACCCATACAATGCGCACCACCCCGTGATGTTTTTCTCACTCCCACTAGTGAATCTAATGTAACACACAACCATGCAATGTGCACCACCCCGTGATGTTTTTCTCACTGCTACTAGTGAATCTAATGTAACACACCCATACAATGCGCACCACCCCGTGATGTTTTTCTCACTGTTACTAGTGAATCTAATGTAACACACACCCATACAATGCGCACCACCCCGTGATGTTTTTCTCACTGCTACTAGTGAATCTAATGTAACACACACCCATACAATGCGCACCACCCCGTGATCTTTTTCTCACTCCTACTAGCGAATCTAATGTAACACACACCCATACAATGCGCACCACCCCGTGATGTTTTTCTCAATCCTACTAGTGAATCTAATGTAACACACACCCATACAATGCGCACCACCCCGTGATGTTTTTCTCACTCCTACTAGTGAATCTAATGTAACACACACCCATACAATGCGCACCACCCTGTGATGTTTTTCTCACTCCTACTAGTGAATCTAATGTAACACACACCCATACAATGCGCACCACCCCGTGATGTTTTTCTCACTCCTACTAGTGAATCTAATGTAATACACACCCATACAATGCGCACCACCCCGTGATGTTTTTCTCACTCCTACTAGTGAATCTAACGTAACACACACCCATACAAGGCGCACCACCCCGTGATGTTTTTCTCACTCCTACTAGTGAATCTAATGTAACACACACCCATACAATGCGCACCACCCCGTGATGTTTATCTCACTCCTACTAGTGAATGTAATGTAACACACACCCATACAATGCGCACCACCCTGTGATGTTTTTCTCACTCCTACTAGTGAATCTAATGTAACACACACCCATACAATGCGCACCACCCCGTGATGTTTTTCTCACTCCTACTAGTGAATCTAATGTAACACACACCCATACAATGCGCACCACCCCGTGATGTTTTTCTCACTCCTACTAGTGAATGTAATGTAACACACATCCATACAATGCGCACCACCCCGTGATGTTTTTCTCACTCCTACTCGTGAATGTAATGTAACACACACCCATACAATGCGCACCACCCCGTGATGTTTTTCTCACTCCTACTAGTGAATGTAATGTAACACACACCCATACAATGCGCACCACCCCGTGATGTTTTTCTCACTCCTACTAGTGAATGTAATGTAACACACACCCATACAATGCGCACCACCCCGTGATGTTTTGCTCACTCCTACTAGTGAATGTAATGTAACACACACCCATACAATGCGCACCACCACGTGATGTTTTTCTCACTCCAACTAGTGAATGTAATGTAACACACACCCATACAATGCGCACCACCCCGTGATGTTTTTCTCACTCCTACTAGTGAATGTAATGTAACACACACCCATACAATGCGCACCACCCCGTGATGTTTTTCTCACTCCTACTAGTGAATGTAATGTAACACACACCCATACAATGCGCACCACACCGTGATGTTTTTCTCACTCCTACTAGTGAATCTAATGTAACACACACCCATACAATGCGCACCACCCCGTGATGTTTTTCTCACTCCTACTAGTGAATGTAATGTAACACACACCCATACAATGCGCACCACCCCGTGATGTTTTTCTCACTCCTACTGGTGAATCTAATGTAACACACACCAATACAATGCGCACCACCCCGTGATGTTTTTCTCACTCCTACTGGAGAATGTAATGTAACACACACCCATACAATGCGCACCACCCCGTGATGTTTTTCTCACTCCTACTGGAGAATGTAATGTAACACACAGCCATACAATGCGCACCACCCCGTGATGTTTTTCTCACTCCTACTAGTGAATCTGATGTAACACACACCCATACAATGCGCACCACCCCGTGATGTTTTTCTCACTCCTACTAGTGAATCTGATGTAACACACACTCATACAATGCGCACCACCCCGTGATGTTTTTCTCACTCCTACTAGTGAATCTGATGTAACACACACTCATACAATGCGCACCACCCCGTGATGTTTTTCTCACTCCTGCTAGTGAATGTAATGTAACACACACCCATACAATGCGCACCACCCCGTGATGTTTTTCTCACTCCTGCTAGTGAATGTAATGTAACACACACCCATACAATGCGCACCACCCCGTGATGTTTTTCTCACTCCTGCTAGTGAATCTAATGTAACACACACCCATACAATGCGCACCACCCCGTGATGTTTTTCTCACTCCTGCTAGTGAATCTAATGTAACACACACCCATACAATGCGCACCACCCCGTGATGTTTTTCTCACTCCTGCTAGTGAATCTAATGTAACACACACCCATACAATGCGCACCACCCCGTGATGTTTTTCTCACTCCTGCTAGTGAATCTAATGTAACACACACCCATACAAGGCGCACCACCCCGTGATGTTTTTCTCACCCCTGCTAGTGAATGTAATGTAACACACACCCATACAAGGCGAACCACCCGGTGATGTTTTTCTCACCCCTGCTAGTGAATGTAATGTAACACACACCCATACAAGGCGCACCACCCCGTGATGTTTTTCTCACCCCTACTAGTGAATGTAATGTAACACACACCCATACAAGGCGCACCACCCCGTGATGTTTTTCTCACACCTACCAGTGAATGTAATGTAACACACACCCATACAAGGCGCACCACCCCGTGATGTTTTTCTCACTCCTACTAGTGAATGTAATGTAACACACACCCATACAAGGCGCACCACCCCGTGATGTTTTTCTCACTCCTACTAGTGAATCTAATGTAACACACACCCATACAAGGCGCACCACCCCGTGTTGTTTATCTCACTCCTACTAGTGAATCTAATGTAACACACACCCATACAAGGCGCACCACCCCGTCACGTTTTTCTCACTCCTACTAGTGAATCTAATGTAACACACACCCATACAAGGCGCACCACCCCGTGATGTTTTTCTCACTCCTACTAGTGAATAATGTAACACACACCCATACAATGCGCACCACCCCGTGATGTATTTCTCACTCCTACTAGTGAATCTAATGTAACACACACCCATACAATGCGCACCACCCCGTGATGATTTTCTCACTCCTACTAGTGAATCTAATGTAACACACAGCCATACAATGCGCACCACCCCGTGATGATTTTCTCACTCCTACTAGTGAATCTAATGTAACACACACCCATACAATGCGCACCACCCCGTGATGTTTTTCTCACTCCCACTAGTGAATCTAATGTAACACACACCCATACAATGCGCACCACGCCGTGATGTTTTTCTCACTCCTACTAGTGAATCTAATGTAACACACACCCATACAATGCGCACCACCCCGTGATGTTTTTCTCACTCCCACTAGTGAATCTAATGTAACACACACACATACAATGCGCACCACCCCGTGATGTTTTTCTCACTACCACTAGTGAATCTGATGTAACACACACCCATACAATGCGCACCACCCCGTGATGTTTTTCTCACTCCCACTAGTGAATCTGATGTAACACACACCCATACAATGCGCACCACCCCGTGATGTTTTTCTCACTCCCACTAGTGAATCTAATGTAACACATACCCATACAATGCGCACCACCCCGTGATGTTTTTCTCACTCCCACTAGTGAATCTAATGTAACACACACCCATACAATGCGCACCACCCCGTGATGTTTTTCTCACTCCCACTAGTGAATCTAATGTAACACACACCCATACAATGCGCACCACCCCGTGATGTTTTTCTCACTCCCACTAGTGAATCTAATGTAACACACACCCATACAATGCGCACCACCCCGTGATGTTTTTCTCACTCCCACTAGTGAATCTAATGTCACACACACACATACAATGCGCACCACCCCGTGATGTTTTTCTCACTCCCACTAGTGAATGTAATGTAACACACACCCATGCAATGCGCACCACCCCGTGATGTTTTTCTCACTGCTACTAGTGAATGTAATGTAACACACACCCATACAATGCGCACCACCCCGTGATGTTTTTCTCACTCCTACTAGTGAATCTAATGTAACACACACCCATACAATGCGCATCACCCCGTGATGTTTTTCTCACTCCTACTAGTGAATGTAATGTAACACACACCCATACAATGCGCACCACCCCGTGATGTTTTTCTCCCTGCTACTAGTGAATCTAATGTAACACACACCCATACAATGCGCACCACCCCGTGATGTTTTTCTCACTGCTACTAGTGAATCTAATGTAACACACACCCATACAATGCGCACCACCCCGTGATGTTTTTCTCACTGCTACTAGTGAATCTAATGTAACACACACCCATACAATGCGCACCACCCCGTGATGTTTTTCTCACTGCTACTAGTGAATCTAATGTAACACACACCCATACAATGCGCACCACCCCGTGATGTTTTTCTCACTGCTACTAGTGAATGTAATGTAACACACACCCATACAATGCGCACCACCCCGTGATGTTTTTCTCACTGCTACTAGTGTATGTATTGTAACACACACCCATACAATGCGCACCACCCCGTGATGTTTATCACACTCCTACTAGTGAATCTAATGTAACACACACCCATACAATGCGCACCACCCCGTGATGTTTTTCTCACTCCTACTAGTGAATCTAATGTAACACACACCCATACAATGCGCACCACCCCGTGATGTTTATCTCACTCCTACTAGTGAATGTAATGTAACACACACCCATACAATGCGCACCACCCCGTGATGTTTTTCTCACTCCTACTAGTGAATCTAATGTAACACACACCCATACAATGCGCACCACCCCGTGATGTTTTTCTCACTCCTACTAGTGAATCTAATGTAATACACAGCCATACAATGCGCACCACCCCGTGATGTTTTTCTCACTCCTACTAGTGAATCTAATGTAACATACACCCATACAATGCGCACCACCCCGTGATATTTTTCTCACTCCCACTAGTGAATCTAATGTAACACACACCCATACAATGCGCACCACCCCGTGATGTTTTTCTCACTCCTACTAGTGAATCTAATGTAACACACACCCATACAATGCGCACCACCCCGTGATGTTTTTCTCACTCCCACTAGTGAATCTAATGTAACACACACCCATGCAATGTGCACCACCCCGTGATGTTTTTCTCACTGCTACTAGTGAATGTAATGTAACACACACCCATACAATGCGCACCACCCCGTGATGTTTTTCTCACTGCTACTATTGAATCTAATGTAACACACACCCATACGATGCGCATCACCCCGTGATGTTTTTCTCACTCCTACTAGTGAATGTAATGTAACACACACCCATACAATGCGCACTACCCCATGATGTTTTTCTCATTGCTACTAGTGAATCTAATGTAACACACACCCATACAATGCGCACCACCCCGTGAAGTTTTTCTCACTGCTACTAGTGAATCTAATGTAACACACACCCATACAATGCGCACCACCCCGTGATGTTTTTCTCACTGCTACTAGTGAATCTAATGTAACACACCCATACAATGCGCACCACCCCGTGATGTTTTTCTCACTGCTACTGATGAATCTAATGTAACACACACCCATACAATGCGCACCACCCCGTGATGGTTTTTTCACTGCTACTGGTGAATCTAATGTAACACACACCCATACAATGTGCATCACCCTGTGATGTTTTTCTCACTCCTACTAGTGAATGTAATGTAACACACACCCATACAATGCACACCACCCCGTGATGTTTTTCTCACTGCTACTAGTGAATGTAATGTAACGCACACCCATACAATGCGCACCACCCCGTGATGTTTTTCTCACTGCTACTATTGAATCTAATGTAACACACACCCATACAATGCGCACGACCCCGTGATGTTCTTCTCACTGCTACTAGTGAATGTAATGTAACACACACCCATACAATGCGCACCACCCCATGATGTTTTTCTCACTGCTACTAGTGAATCTAATGTAACACACACCCATACGATGCGCATCACCCCGTGATGTTTTTCTCACTCCTACTAGTGAATGTAATGTAACACACACCCATACAATGCGCACCACCCCATGATGTTTTTCTCACTGCTACTAGTGAATCTAATGTAACATACACCCATACAATGCGCACCACCCCGTGAAGTTTTTCTCACTGCTACTAGTGAATCTAATGTAACACACACCCATACAATGCGCACCACCCCGTGAAGTTTTTCTCACTGCTACTAGTGAATCTAATGTAACACACACCCATACAATGCGCACCACCCCGTGATGTTTTTCTCACTGCTACTGGTGAATCTAATGTAACACACACCCATACAATGCGCACCACCCCGTGATGTTTTTCTCACTGCTACTGGTGAATCTAATGTAACACACACCCATACAATGCGCACCACCATGTGATGTTTTTCTCACTGCTACTAGTGAATCTAATGTAACACACACCCATACAATGCGCACGACCCCGTGATGTTTTTCTCACTGCTACTAGTGAATGTAATGTAACACACACCCATACAATGCGCACCACCCCGTGATGTTTTTCTCACTGTTACTAGTGTATGTATTGTAACACACACCCATACAATGCACACCACCCCGTGATGTTTATCTCACTCCTACTAGTGAATGTAATGTAACACGCACCCATACAATGCGCACCACCCCGTGATGTTTTTCTCACTCCTACTAGTGAATCTAATGTAACACACACCCGTACAATGCGCACCACCCCGTGATGGTTTTCTCACTCCTACTAGTGAATCTAATGTAACACACACCCATACAATGCGCACCACCCCGTGATGTTTTTCTCACTCCTACTAGTGAATCTAATGTAACACACACCCATGCAATGCGCACCACCCCGTGCTGTTTTTCTCACTCCTACTAGCGAATCTAATGTAACACACACCCATACAATGCGCACCACCCCGTGATGTTTTTCTCACTCCTACTAGCGAATCTAATGTAACACACACCCATACAATGCGCACCACCCCGTGATGTTTTTCTCACTCCTACTAGCGAATCTAATGTAACACACACCCATACAATGCGCACCACCCCGTGATGTTTTCCTCACTCCTACTAGCGAATGTAATGTAACACACACCCATACAATGCGCACCACCCCGTGATGTTTTCCTCACTCCTACTAGTGAATGTAATGTAACACACACCAATACAATGCGCACCACCCCGTGATGTTTTTCTCACTCCTACTAGTGAATGTAATGTAACACACACCCATACAATGCGCACCACCCCGTTATGATTTTCTCACTCCTACTAGTGAAAGTAATGTAACACACCCATACAATGCGCACCACCCCGTGATGTTTCTCACTCCTACTAGTGAATGTAATGTAACAAACACCCATACAATGCGCACCACCCCGTGATGTTTTTCTCACTCCTACTAGTGAATGTAATGTAACACACACCCATACAATGCGCACCACCCCGTGATGTTTTTCTCACTCCTACTAGTGAATCTAATGTAACACACACCCATACAATGCGCACCACCCCGTGATGTTTTTCTCACTACTACTAGTGAATCTAATGTAACACACACCCATACAATGCGCACCACCCTGTGATGTTTTTCTCACTCCTACTAGTGAATCTAATGTTACACACACCCATACAATGCGCACCACCCCGTGATGTTTTTCTCACTCCTACTAGTGAATGTAATGTAACACACACCCATACAATGCGCACCACCCCGTGATGTTTCTCTCACTCCTACTAGAGGATGTAATGTAACACACACCCATACAATGCGCACCACCCCGTGATGTTTTTCTCACAGCTACTAGTGAATCTAATGTAACACACACCCATACAATGCGCACCACCCCGTGATGTTTTTCTCACTCCTACTAGTGAATCTAATCTAACACACACCCATACAATGCGCACCACCCCGTGATGTTTTTCTCACTCCTACTAGTGAATCTAATGTAACACACACCCATACAATGCGCACCACCCCGTGATGTTTTTCTCACTGCTACTAGTGAATCTAATGTAACACACACCCATACAATGCGCACCACCCCGTGATGTTTTTCTCACTCCTACTAGTGAATCTAATGTAACACACACCCATAAAATGCGCACCACCCCGTGATGTTTTTCTCACTCCTACTAGTGAATCTAATGTAATACACAGCCATACAATGCGCACCACCCCGTGATGCTTTTCTCACTCCTACTAGTGAATCTAATGTAACATACACCCATACAATGCGCACCACCCCGTGATGTTTTTCTCATTCCCACTAGTGAATCTAATGTAACACACACCCATACAATGCGCACCACCCCGTGATGTTTTTATCACTCCTACTAGTGAATCTAATGTAACACACACCCATACAATGCGCACCACCCCGTGATGTTTTTCTCACTCCCACTAGTGAATCTAATGTAACACACACCCATGCAATGTGCACCACCCCGTGATGTTTTTCTCACTCATACTAGTCAATGTAATGTAACACACACCCATACAATGCGCACCACCCCGTGATGTTTTTCTCACTGCTACTATTGAATCTAATGTAACACACACCCATACGATGCGCATCACCCCGTGATGTTTTTCTCACTCCTACTAGTGAATGTAATGTAACACACACCCATATAATGCGCACCACCCCGTGATGTTTTTCTCACTGCTACTAGTGAATCTAATGTAACACACACCCATACAATGCGCACCACCCCGTGAAGTTTTTCTCACTGCTACTAGTGAATCTAATGTAACACACACCCATACAATGCGCACCACCCCGTGATGTTTTTCTCACTCCTACTAGTGAATGTAATGTAACACACACCCATACAATGCACACCACCCCGTGATGTTTTTCTCACTGCTACTAGTGAATGTAATGTAACACACACCCATACAATGCGCACCACCCCGTGATGTTTTTCTCACTGCTACTAGTGAATGTAATGTAACACACACCCATACAATGCGCACCACCCCGTGATGTTTTTCTCACTGCTACTGGTGAATCTAATGTAACACACACCCATACAATGCGCACCACCATGTGATGTTTTTCTCACTGCTACTAGTGAATCTAATGTAACACACACCCATACAATGCGCACGACCCCGTGATGTTTTTCTCACTGCTACTAGTGAATGTAATGTAACACACACCCATACAATGCGCACCACCCCGTGATGTTTTTCTCACTGTTACTAGTGTATGTATTGTAACACACACCCATACAATGCACACCACCCCGTGATGTTTATCTCACTCCTACTAGTGAATGTAATGTAACACGCACCCATACAATGCGCACCACCCCGTGATGTTTTCTCACTCCTACTAGTGAATCTAATGTAACACACACCCATACAATGCGCACCACCCCGTGATGGTTTTCTCAACTCCTACTAGTGAATCTAATGTAACACACACCCATACAATGCGCACCACCCCGTGATGTTTTTCTCACTCCTACTAGTGAATCTAATGTAACACACACCCATGCAATGCGCACCACCCCGTGCTGTTTTTCTCACTCCTACTAGCGAATCTAATGTAACACACACCCATACAATGCGCACCACCCCGTGATGTTTTTCTCACTCCTACTAGCGAATCTAATGTAACACACACCCATACAATGCGCACCACCCCGTGAGTTTTTCTCACTCCTACTAGCGAATCTAATGTAACACACACCCATACAATGCGCACCACCCCGTGATGTTTTCCTCACTCCTACTAGCGAATGTAATGTAACACACACCCATACAATGCGCACCACCCCGTGATGTTTTCCTCACTCCTACTAGTGAATGTAATGTAACACACACCAATACAATGCGCACCACCCCGTGATGTTTTTCTCACTCCTACTAGTGGATGTAATGTAACACACACCCATACAATGCGCACACCCGTGATGATTTTCTCACTCCTAGTAGTGAAAGTAATGTAACACACCCATACAATGCGCACCACCCCGTGATGTTTCTCACTCCTACTAGTGAATGTAATGTAACAAACACCCATACAATGCGCACCACCCCGTGATGTTTTTCTCACTCCTACTAGTGAATGTAATGTACACACACCCATACAATGCGCACCACCCCGTGATGTTTTTCTCACTCCTACTAGTGAATCTAATGTAACACACACCCATACAATGCGCACCACCCCGTGATGTTTTTCTCACTCCTACTAGTGAATGTAATGTAACACACACCCATACAATGCGCACCACCGCATAATGTTTTTCTCACTCCTACTAGTGAATGTAATGTAACACACACACATACAATGCGCACCACCCCGTGATGTTTTTCTCACTCCTACTAGTGAATGTAACGTAAAACACACCCATACAATGCGCACCACCCCGTGATGTTTTTCTCACTCCTACTAGTGAATGTAATGTAACACACACCCATACAATGCGCACAACCCCGTGATGTTTTTCTCACTGCTACTAGTGAATCTAATGTAACACACACCCATACAACGCGCACCACCCCGTGATGTTTTTCTCACTCCTACTAGTGAATGTAATGTAACACACACCCATACAATGCGCACCACCCCGTGATGTTTTTCTCACTCCTACTAGTGAATGTAATGTAACACACACCCATACAATGCGCACCACCCCGTGATGTTTTTCTCACTCCTACTAGTGAATGTAATGTAACACACACCCATACAATGCGCACCACCCCGTGATGTTTTTCTCACTCCTACTGGTGAATCTAATGTAACACACACCCATACAATGCGCACCACCCCGTGATGTTTTTCTCACTACTACTAGTGAATCTAATGTAACACACACCCATACAATGCGCACCACCCTGTGATGTTTTTCTCACTCCTACTAGTGAATCTAATGTTACACACACCCATACAATGCGCACCACCCCGTGATGTTTTTCTCACTCCTACTAGTGAATGTAATGTAACACACACCCATACAATGCGCACCACCCCGTGATGTTTCTCTCACTCCTACTAGAGGATATAATGTAACACACACCCATACAATGCGCATCACCCCGTGATGTTTTTCTCACAGCTACTAGTGAATCTAATGTAACACACACCCATACAATGCGCACCACCCCGTGATGTTTTTCTCACTCCTACTAGTGAATCTAATGTAACACAAACCCATACAATGCGCACCACCCCGTGATGTTTTTCTCACTCCTACTAGTGAATCTAATGTAACACACACCCATACAATGCGCACCACCCCGTGATGTTTTTCTCACTCCTACTAGTGAATCTAATGTAACACACACACATACAATGCGCACCACCCCGTGATGTTTTTCTCACTCCTACTAGTGAATCTAATGTAACACACACATATACAATGCGCACCACCCCGTGATGTTTTTCTCACTCCTACTAGTGAATCTAATGTAACACACACCCATACAATGCGCACCACCCCATGATGTTTTTCTCACTCCTACTAGTGAATGTAATGTAACACACTCCCATACAATGCGCACCACCCCGTGATGTTTTTCTCACTTCTACTAGTGAATCTAATGTAACACACACCCATACAATGCGCACCACCCCGTGATGTTTTTCTCACTCCTACTAGTGAATCTAATGTGACACACACCCATACAATGCGCACCACCCCGTGATGTTTTTCTCACTCCTACTAGCGAATCTAATGTAACACACACCCATACAATGCGCACCACCCCGTGATGTTTTTCTCACTCCTACTAGCGAATCTAATGTAACACACACCCATACAATGCGCACCACCCCGTGATGTTTTTCTCACTCCTACTAGCGAATCTAATGTAACACACACCCATACAATACGCACCACCCCGTGATGTTTTTCTCACTCCTACTAGCGAATCTAATGTAACACACACCCATACAATGCGCACCACCCCGTGATGTTTTTCTCACTCCTACTAGTGAATCTAATGTAACACACACCCATACAATGCGCACCACCCCGTGATGATTTTCTCACTCCTACTAGTGAAAGTAATGTAACACACCCATACAATGCGCACCACCCCGTCATGTTTTTCTCACTCCTACTAGTGAATGTAATGTAACACACACCCATACAATGCGAACCACCCCGTGATGTTTTTCTCACTCCTACTAGTGAATGTAATGTAACACACACCCATACAATGCGCACCACCCCGTGATGTTTTTCTCACTCCTACTAGTGAATTTAATGTAACACACACCCATACAATGCGCACCACCCCGTGATGTTTTTCTCACTCCTACTAGTGAATGTAATGTAACACACACCCATACAATGCGCACCACCGCATAATGTTTTTCTCACTCCTACTAGTGAATGTAATGTAACACACACCCATACAATGTGCACCACCCCGTGATGTTTTTCTCACTCCTACTAGTGAATGTAATGTAACACACACCCATACAATGCGCACCACCCCGTGATGTTTTTCTCACTCCTACTAGTGAATCTAATGTTACACACACCCATACAATGCGCACCACCCCGTGATGTTTTTCTCACTCCTACTAGTGAATGTAATGTAACACACACCCATACAATGCGCACCACCCCGTGATGTTTCTCTCACTCCTACTAGAGGATGTAATGTAACACACACCCATACAATTCGCACCACCCCGTGATGTTTTTCTCACTGCTACTAGTGAATCTAATGTAACACACACCCATACAATGCGCACCACCCCGTGATGTTTTTCTCACTGCTACTAGTGAATGTAATGTAACACACACCCATACAATGCGCACCACCCCGTGATGTTTTTCTCACTCCTACTAGTGAATCTGATGTAACACACACCCATACAATGCGCACCACCCCGTGATGATTTTCTCACTCCTACTAGTGAATGTGATGTAACACACACCCAAACAATGCGCACCACCCCGTGATGTTTTTCTCACTCCTACTAGTGAATGTGATGTAACACACACCCATACAATGCGCACCACCCCGTGATGTTTTTCTCACTCCTACTAGTGAATTTAATGTAACACACACCCATATAATGCGCACCACCCCGTGATGTTTTTCTCACTCCTACTAGTGAATCTAATGTAACACACACCCATACAATGCGCACCACCCCGTGATGTTTTTCTCACTCCTACTAGTGAATCTGATGTAACACACACCCATACAATGCGCACCACCCCGTGATGATTTTCTCACTCCTACTAGTGAATGTGATGTAACACACACCCAAACAATGCGCAGCGCCCCGTGATGTTTTTCTCACTCCTACTAGTGAATGTGATGTAACACACACCCATACAATGCGCACCACCCCGTGATGTTTTTCTCACTCCTACTAGTGAATCTAATGTAACACACACCCATATAATGCGCACCACCCCGTGATGTTTTTCTCACTCCTACCAGTGAATGTAATGTAACACACACCCATACAATGCGCACCACCCCGTGATGTTTTTCTCACTCCTACTAGAGGATGTAATGTAACACACACCCATACAATGCGCACCACCCCGTGATGTTTTTCTCACTGCTACTAGTGAATGTAATGTAACACACACCCATACAATGCGCACCACCCCGTGATGTTTTTCTCACTCCTACTAGTGAATGTAATGTAACACGCACCCATACAATGCGCACCACCCCGTGATGTTTTTCTCACTCCTACTAGTGAATCTAATGTAACACACACCCATACAATGCGCACCACCCCATGATGTTTTTCTCACTCCTACTAGTGAATGTAATGTAACACACACCCATACAATGCGCACCACCCCGTGATGTTTTTCTCACTCCTACTAGTGAATGTAATGTAACACACACCCATACAATGCGCACCACCCCGTGATGTTTTTCTCACTGCTACTAGTGAATGTAATGTAACACACACCCATACAATGCGCACCACCCCGTGATGCTTTTCTCACTGCTACTAGTGTATGTATTGTAACACACACCCATACAATGCGCACCACCCCGTGATGTTTATCTCACTCCTACTAGTGAATGTAATGTAACACACACCCATACAATGCGCACCACCCCGTGATTTTTTTCTCACTCCTACTAGTGAATCTAATGTAACACACACCCATACAATGCGCACCACCCCGTGATGTTTTTCTCACTGCTACTAGTGAATCTAATGTAACACACACCCATACAATGCGCACCACCCCGTGATGTTTTTCTCACTCCTACTAGTGAATCCAATGTAACACACACCCATACAATGCGCACCACCCCGTGATGTTTTTCTCACTCCTACTAGAGAATCTAATGTAACATACACCCATACAATGCGCACCACCCCGTGATGTTTTTCTCACTCCTACTAGTGTATCTAATGTAACACACACCCATACAATGCGCACCACCCCATGATGTTTTTCTCACTCCTACTAGTGAATGTAATGTAACACACTCCCATACAATGCGCACCACCCCGTGATGTTTTTCTCACTTCTACTAGTGAATCTAATGTAACACACACCCATACAATGCGCACCACCCCGTGATGTTTTTCTCACTCCTACTAGCGAATCTAATGTGACACACACCCATACAATGCGCACCACCCCGTGATGTTTTTCTCACTCCTACTAGCGAATCTAATGTAACACACACCCATACAATGCGCACCACCCCGTGATGTTTTTCTCACTCCTACTAGCGAATCTAATGTAACACACACCCATACAATGCGCACCACCCCGTGATGTTTTTCTCACTCCTACTAGCGAATCTAATGTAACACACACCCATACAATACGCACCACCCCGTGATGTTTTTCTCACTCCTACTAGCGAATCTAATGTAACACACACCCATACAATGCGCACCACCCCGTGATGTTTTTCTCACTCCTACTAGTGAATGTAATGTAACACACACCCATACAATGCGCACCACCCCGTGATGTTTTTCTCACTCCTACTAGTGAATGTAATGTAACACACACCCATACAATGCGCACCACCCCGTGATGATTTTCTCACTCCTACTAGTGAAAGTAATGTAACACACCCATACAATGCGCACCACCCCGTGATGTTTTTCTCACTCCTACTAGTGAATGTAATGTAACACACACCCATACAATGCGCACCACCCCGTGATGTTTTTCTCACTCCTACTAGTGAATGTAATGTAACACACACCCATACAATGCGCGCCACCCCGTGATGTTTTTCTCACTCCTACTAGTGAATCTAATGTAACACACACCCATACAATGCGCACCACCCCGTGATGTTTTTCTCACTCCTACTAGTGAATGTAATGTAACACACACCCATACAATGCGCACCACCCCGTGATGTTTTTCTCACTCCTACTAGTGAATCTAATGTAACACACACCCATACAATGCGCACCACCCCGTGATGTTTTTCTCACTACTACTAGTGAATCTAATGTAACACACACCCATACAATGCGCACCACCCCGTGATGTTTTTCTCACTCCTACTAGTGAATCTAATGTTACACACACCCATACAATGCGCACCACCCCGTGATGTTTTTCTCACTCCTACTAGTGAATGTAATGTAACACACACCCATACAATGCGCACCACCCCGTGATGTTTCTCTCACTCCTACTAGAGGATGTAATGTAACACACACCCATACAATGCGCACCACCCCGTGATGTTTTTCTCACTGCTACTAGTGAATGTAATGTAACACACACCCATACAATGCGCACCACCCCGTGATGTTTTTCTCACTGCTACTAGTGAATGTAATGTAACACACACCCATACAATGCGCACCACACCGTGATGTTTTTCTCACTCCTACTAGTGAATCTGATGTAACACACACCCATACAATGCGCACCACCCCGTGATGATTTTCTCACTCCTACTAGTGAATGTGATGTAACACACACCCAAACAATGCGCACCACCCCGTGATGTTTTTCTCACTCCTACTAGTGAATGTGATGTAACACACACCCATACAATGCGCACCACCCCGTGATGATTTTCTCAATCCTACTAGTGAATCTAATGTAACACGCACCCATACAATGCGCACCACCCCGTGATGTTTTTCTCACTCCTACTAGTGAATGTAATGTAACACACACCCATACAATGCGCACCACCCCGTGATGTTTTTCTCACTCCTACTAGTGAATCTAATGTAACACAAACCCATACAATGCGCACCACCCCGTGATGATTTTCTCACTCCTACTAGTGAATCTAATGTAACACACACCCATACAATGCGCACCACCCCGTGATGTTTTTCTCACTCCTACTAGTGAATCTAATGTAACACACACACATACAATGCGCACCACCCCGTGATGTTTTTCTCACTCCTACTAGTGAATCTAATGTAACACACACCCATACAATGCGCACCACCCCGTGATGTTTTTCTCACTCCTACTAGTGAATCTAATGTAACACACACCCATACAATGCGCACCACCCCATGATGTTTTTCTCACTCCTACTAGTGAATGTAATGTAACACACTCCCATACAATGCGCACCACCCCGTGATGTTTTTCTCACTTCTACTAGTGAATCTAATGTAACACACACCCATACAATGCGCACCACCCCGTGATGTTTTTCTCACTCCTACTAGTGAATCTAATGTGACACACACCCATACAATGCGCACCACCCCGTGATGTTTTTCTCACTCCTACTAGCGAATCTAATGTAACACACACCCATACAATGCGCAGCACCCCGTGATGTTTTTCTCACCACCTACTAGCGAATCTAATGTAACACACACCCATACAATGCGCACCACCCCGTGATGTTTTTCTCACTCCTACTAGCGAATCTAATGTAACACACACCCATACAATACGCACCACCCCGTGATGTTTTTCTCACTCCTACTAGCGAATCTAATGTAACACACACCCATACAATGCGCACCACCCCGTGATGTTTTTCTCACTCCTACTAGTGAATGTAATGTAACACACACCCATACAATGCGCACCACCCCGTGATGATTTTCTCACTCCTACTAGTGAAAGTAATGTAACACACCCATACAATGCGCACCACCCCGTGATGTTTTTCTCACTCCTACTAGTGAATGTAATGTAACACACACCCATACAATGCGCACCACCCCGTGATGTTTTTCTCACTCCTACTAGTGAATGTAATGTAACACACACCCATACAATGCGCACCACCCCGTGATGTTTTTCTCACTCCTACTAGTGAATTTAATGTAACACACACCCATACAATGCGCACCACCCCGTGATGTTTTTCTCACTCCTACTAGTGAATGTAATGTAACACACACCCATACAATGCGCACCACTGCATAATGTTTTTCTCACTCCTACTAGTGAATGTAATGTAACACACACCCATACAATGTGCACCACCCCGTGATGTTTTTCTCACTCCTACTAGTGAATCTAATGTAACACACACCCATACAATGCACACCACCCCGTGATGTTTTTCTCACTCCTACTAGTGAATCTAATGTTACACACACCCATACAATGCACACCACCCCGTGATGTTTTTCTCACTCCTACTAGTGAATGTAATGTAACACACACCCATACAATGCGCACCACCCCGTGATGTTTCTCTCACTCCTACTAGAGGATGTAATGTAACACACACCCATACAATGCGCACCACCCCGTGATGTTTTTCTCACTGCTACTAGTGAATCTAATGTAACACACACCCATACAATGCGCACCACCCCGTGATGTTTTTCTCACTGCTACTAGTGAATGTAATGTAACACACACCCATACAATGCGCACCACACCGTGATGTTTTTCTCACTCCTACTAGTGAATCTGATGTAACACACACCCATACAATGCGCACCACCCCGTGATGATTTTCTCACTCCTACTAGTGAATGTGATGTAACACACACCCAAACAATGCGCACCACCCCGTGATGTTTTTCTCACTCCTACTAGTGAATGTGATGTAACACACACCCATACAATGCGCACCACCCCGTGATGTTTTTCTCACTCCTACTAGTGAATCTAATGTAACACGCACCCATACAATGCGCACCACCCCGTGATGTTTTTCTCACTCCTACTAGTGAATGTAATGTAACACACACCCATACAATGCGCACCACCCCGTGATGTTTTTCTCACTCCTACTAGTGAATCTAATGTAACACAAACCCATACAATGCGCACCACCCCGTGATGTTTTTCTCACTCCTACTAGTGAATCTAATGTAACACACACCCATACAATGCGCACCACCCCGTGATGTTTTTCTCACTCCTACTAGTGAATCTAATGTAACACACACACATACAATGCGCACCACCCCGTGATGTTTTTCTCACTCCTACTAGTGAATCTAATGTAACACACACCCATACAATGCGCACCACCCCGTGATGTTTTTCTCACTCCTACTAGTGAATCTAATGTAACACACACCCATACAATGCGCACCACCCCATGATGTTTTTCTCACTCCTACTAGTGAATGTAATGTAACACACTCCCATACAATGCGCACCACCCCGTGATGTTTTTCTCACTTCTACTAGTGAATCTAATGTAACACACACCCATACAATGCGCACCACCCCGTGATGTTTTTCTCACTCCTAATAGTGAATGTAATGTAACACACACCCATACAATGCGCACCACCCCGTGATGATTTTCTCACTCCTACTAGTGAAAGTAATGTAACACACCCATACAATGCGCACCACCCCGTGATGTTTTTCTCACTCCTACTAGTGAATGTAATGTAACACACACCCATACAATGCGCACCACCCCGTGATGTTTTTCTCACTCCTACTAGTGAATGTAATGTAACACACACCCATACAATGCGCACCACCCCGTGATGTTTTTCTCACTCCTACTAGTGAATTTAATGTAACACACACCCATACAATGCGCACCACCCCGTGATGTTTTTCTCACTCCTACTAGTGAATGTAATGTAACACACACCCATACAATGCGCACCACCGCATAATGTTTTTCTCACTCCTACTAGTGAATGTAATGTAACACACACCCATACAATGTGCACCACCCCGTGATGTTTTTCTCACTCCTACTAGTGAATGTAATGTAACACACACCCATACAATGCGCACCACCCCGTGATGTTTTTCTCACTCCTACTAGTGAATCTAATGTTACACACACCCATACAATGCGCACCACCCCGTGATGTTTTTCTCACTCCTACTAGTGAATGTAATGTAACACACACCCATACAATGCGCACCACCCCGTGATGTTTCTCTCACTCCTACTAGAGGATGTAATGTAACACACACCCATACAATGCGCACCACCCCGTGATGTTTTTCTCACTGCTACTAGTGAATCTAATGTAACACACACCCATACAATGCGCACCACCCCGTGATGTTTTTCTCACTGCTACTAGTGAATGTAATGTAACACACACCCATACAATGCGCACCACCCCGTGATGTTTTTCTCACTCCTACTAGTGTATCTGATGTAACACACACCCATACAATGCGCACCACCCCGTGATGATTTTCTCACTCCTACTAGTGAATGTGATGTAACACACACCCAAACAATGCGCACCACCCCGTGATGTTTTTCTCACTCCTACTACTGAATGTGATGTAACACACACCCATACAATGCGCACCACCCCGTGATGTTTTTCTCACTCCTACTAGTGAATCTAATGTAACACACACCCATATAATGCGCACCACCCCGTGATGTTTTTCTCACTCCTACTAGTGAATCTAATGTAACACACACCCATACAATGCGCACCACCCCGTGATGTTTTTCTCACTCCTACTAGTGAATCTGATGTAAGACACACCCATACAATGCGCACCACCCCGTGATGATTTTCTCACTCCTACTAGTGAATGTGATGTAACACACACCCAAACAATGCGCACCGCCCCGTGATGTTTTTCTCACTCCTACTAGTGAATGTGATGTAACACACACCCATACAATGCGCACCACCCCGTGATGTTTTTCTCACTCCTACTAGTGAATCTAATGTAACACACACCCATATAATGCGCACCACCCCGTGATGTTTTTCTCACTCCTACCAGTGAATGTAATGTAACACACACCCATACAATGCGCACCACCCCGTGATGTTTTTCTCACTCCTACTAGAGGATGTAATGTAACACACACCCATACAATGCGCACCACCCCGTGATGTTTTTCTCACTGCTACTAGTGAATGTAATGTAACACACACCCATACAATGCGCACCACCCCGTGATGTTTTTCTCACTGCTACTAGTGAATGTAATGTAACACGCACCCATACAATGCGCACCACCCCGTGATGTTTTTCTCACTCCTACTAGTGAATCTAATGTAACACACACCCATACAATGCGCACCACCCCATGATGTTTTTCTCACTCCTACTAGTGAATGTAATGTAACACACACCCATACAATGCGCACCACCCCGTGATGTTTTTCTCACTCCTACTAGTGAATGTAATGTAACACACACCCATACAATGCGCACCACCCCGTGATGTTTTTCTCACTGCTACTAGTGAATGTAATGTAACACACACCCATACAATGCGCACCACCCCGTGATGCTTTTCTCACTGCTACTAGTGTATGTATTGTAACACACACCCATACAATGCGCACCACCCCGTGATGTTTATCTCACTCCTACTAGTGAATGTAATGTAACACACACCCATACAATGCGAACCACCCCGTGATTTTTTTCTCACTCCTACTAGTGAATCTAATGTAACACACACCCATACAATGCGCACCACCCCGTGATGTTTTTCTCACTCCTACTAGTGAATCTAATGTAACACACACCCATACAATGCGCACCACCCCGTGATGTTTTTCTCACTCCTACTAGTGAATCTAATGTAACACACACCCATACAATGCGCACCACCCCGTGATGTTTTTCTCACTCCTACTAGAGAATCTAATGTAACATACACCCATACAATGCGCACCACCCCGTGATGTTTTTCTCACTCCTACTAGTGTATCTAATGTAACACACACCCATACAATGCGCACCACCCCATGATGTTTTTCTCACTCCTACTAGTGAATGTAATGTAACACACTCCCATACAATGCGCACCACCCCGTGATGTTTTTCTCACTTCTACTAGTGAATCTAATGTAACACACACCCATACAATGCGCACCACCCCGTGATGCTTTTCTCACTGCTACTAGTGTATGTATTGTAACACACACCCATACAATGCGCACCACCCCGTGATGTTTATCTCACTCCTACTAGTGAATGTAATGTAACACACACCCATACAATGCGCACCACCCCGTGATTTTTTTCTCACTCCTACTAGTGAATCTAATGTAACACACACCCATACAATGCGCACCACCCCGTGATGTTTTTCTCACTCCTACTAGTGAATCTAATGTAACACACACCCATACAATGCGCACCACCCCGTGATGTTTTTCTCACTCCTACTAGTGAATCTAATGTAACACACACCCATACAATGCGCACCACCCCGTGATGTTTTTCTCACTCCTACTAGAGAATCTAATGTAACATACACCCATACAATGCGCACCACCCCGTGATGTTTTTCTCACTCCTACTAGTGTATCTAATGTAACACACACCCATACAATGCGCACCACCCCATGATGTTTTTCTCACTCCTACTAGTGAATGTAATGTAACACACTCCCATACAATGCGCACCACCCCGTGATGTTTTTCTCACTTCTACTAGTGAATCTAATGTAACACACACCCATACAATGCGCACCACCCCGTGATGTTTTTCTCACTCCTACTAGTGAATCTAATGTGACACACACCCATACAATGCGCACCACCCCGTGATGTTTTTCTCACTCCTACTAGCGAATCTAATGTAACACACACCCATACAATGCGCACCACCCCGTGATGTTTTTCTCACTCCTACTAGCGAATCTAATGTAACACACGCCCATACAATGCGCACCACCCCGTGATGTTTTTCTCACTCCTACTAGCGAATCTAATTTAACACACACCCATACAATACGCACCACCCCGTGATGTTTTTCTCACTCCTACTAGCGAATCTAATGTAACACACACCCATACAATGCGCACCACCCCGTGATGTTTTTCTCACTCCTTCTAGTGAATGTAATGTAACACACACCCATACAATGCGCACCACCCCGTGATGTTTTTCTCACTCCTACTAGTGAATGTAATGTAACACACACCCATACAATGCGCACCACCCCGTGATCATTTTCTCACTCCTACTAGTGAAAGTAATGTAACACACCCATACAATGCGCACCACCCCGTGATGTTTTTCTCACTCCTACTAGTGAATGTAATGTAACACACACCCATACAATGCGCACCACCCCGTGATGTTTTTCTCACTCCTACTAGTGAATGTAATGTAACACACACCCATACAATGCGCGCCACCCCGTGATGTTTTTCTCACTCCTACTAGTGAATCTAATGTAACACACACCCATACAATGCGCACCACCCCGTGATGTTTTTCTCACTCCTACTAGTGAATGTAATGTAACACACACCCATACAATGCGCACCACCCCGTGATGTTTTTCTCACTCCTACTAGTGAATCTAATGTAACACACACCCATACAATGCGCACCACCCCGTGATGTTTTTCTCACTACTACTAGTGAATCTAATGTAACACACACCCATACAATGCGCACCACCCCGTGATGTTTTTCTCACTCCTACTAGTGAATCTAATGTTACACACACCCATACAATGCGCACCACCCCGTGATGTTTTTCTCACTCCTACTAGTGAATGTAATGTAACACACACCCATACAATGCGCACCACCCCGTGATGTTTCTCTCACTCCTACTAGAGGATGTAATGTAACACACACCCATACAATGCGCACCACCCCGTGATGTTTTTCTCACTGCTACTAGTGAATCTAATGTAACACACACCCATACAATGCGCACCACCCCGTGATGTTTTTCTCACTGCTACTAGTGAATGTAATGTAACACACACCCATACAATGCGCACCACACCGTGATGTTTTTCTCACTCCTACTAGTGAATCTGATGTAACACACACCCATACAATGCGCACCACCCCGTGATGATTTTCTCACTCCTACTAGTGAATGTGATGTAACACACACCCAAACAATGCGCACCACCCCGTGATGTTTTTCTCACTCCTACTAGTGAATGTGATGTAACACACACCCATACAATGCGCACCACCCCGTGATGTTTTTCTCACTCCTACTAGTGAATCTAATGTAACACACACCCATATAATGCGCACCACCCCGTGATGTTTTTCTCACTCCTACTAGTGAATCTAATGTAACACACACCCATACAATGCGCACCACCCCGTGATGTTTTTCTCACTCCTACTAGTGAATCTGATGTAACACACACCCATACAATGCGCACCACCCCGTGATGATTTTCTCACTCCTACTAGTGAATGTGATGTAACACACACCCAAACAATGCGCACCACCCCGTGATGTTTTTCTCACTCCTACTAGTGAATGTGATGTAACACACACCCATACAATGCGCACCACCCCGTGATGTTTTTCTCACTCCTACTAGTGAATCTAATGTAACACACACCCATATAATGCGCACCACCCCGTGATGTTTTTCTCACTCCTACTAGTGAATGTAATGTAACACACACCCATACAATGCGCACCACCCCGTGATGTTTTTCTCACTGCTACTAGTGAATGTAATGTAACACACACCCATACAATGCGCACCACCCCGTGATGTTTTTCTCACTCCTACTAGTGAATGTAATGTAACACGCACCCATACAATGCGCACCACCCCGTGATGTTTTTCTCACTCCTACTAGTGAATGTAATGTAACACACACCCATACAATGCGCACCACCCCGTGATGTTTTTCTCACTCCTACTAGTGAATCTAATGTAACACACACCCATACAATGCGCACCACCCCGTGATGTTTTTCTCACTCCTACTAGTGAATGTAATGTAACACACACCCATACAATGCGCACCACCGCATAATGTTTTTCTCACTCCTACTAGTGAATGTAATGTAACACACACCCATACAATGCGCACCACCCCGTGATGTTTTTCTCACTCCTACTAGTGAATGTAACGTAAAACACACCCATACAATGCGCACCACCCCGTGATGTTTTTCTCACTGCTACTAGTGAATGTAATGTAACACACACCCATACAATGCGCACCACCCCGTGATGTTTTTCTCACTCCTACTAGTGAATGTAATGTAACACGCACCCATACAATGCGCACCACCCCGTGATGTTTTTCTCACTCCTACTAGTGAATCTAATGTAACACACACCCATACAATGCGCACCACCCCATGATGTTTTTCTCACTCCTACTAGTGAATGTAATGTAACACGCACCCATACAATGCGCACCACCCCGTGATGTTTTTCTCACTCCTACTAGTGAATGTAATGTAACACACACCCATACAATGCGCACCACCCCGTGATGTTTTTCTCACTCCTACTAGTGAATCTAATGTAACACACACCCATACAATGCGCACCACCCCGTGATGTTTTTCTCACTCCTACTAGTGAATGTAATGTAACACACACCCATACAATGCGCACCACCGCATAATGTTTTTCTCACTCCTACTAGTGAATGTAATGTAACACACACCCATACAATGCGCACCACCCCGTGATGTTTTTCTCACTCCTACTAGTGAATGTAACGTAAAACACACCCATACAATGCGCACCACCCCGTCATGTTTTTCTCACTCCTACTAGTGAATGTAATGTAACACACACCCATACAATGCGCACCACCCCGTGATGTTTTTCTCACTCCTACTAGTGAATCTAATGTAACACACACCCATACAATGCGCACCACCCCGTGATGTTTTTCTCACTCCTACTAGTGAATGTAATGTAATACACACCCATACAATGCGCACCACCCCGTGATGTTTTTCTCACTCCTACTAGTGAATGTAATGTAACACACACCCATACAATGCGCACCACCCCGTGATGTTTTTCTCACTCCTACTAGTGAATCTAATGTAACACACACCCATACAATGCGCACCATCCCGTGATGTTTTTCTCACTACTACTAGTGAATCTAATGTAACACACACCCACACAATGCGCACCACCCCGTGATGTTTTTCTCACTCCTACTAGTGAATCTAATGTTACACACACCCATACAATGCGCACCACCCCGTGATGTTTTTCTCACTCCTACTAGTGAATGTAATGTAACACACACCCATACAATGCACACCACACCGTGATGTTTCTCTCACTCCTACTAGAGGATGTAATGTAACACACACCCATACAATGCGCACCACCCCGTGATGTTTTTCTCACTGCTACTAGTGAATCTAATGTAACACACACCCATACAATGCGCACCACCCCGTGATGTTTTTCTCACTGCTACTAGTGAATGTAATGTAACACACACCCATACAATGCGCACCACCCCGTGATGTTTTTCTCACTGCTACTAGTGAATCTAATGTAACACACACCCATACAATGCGCACCACCCCGTGATGTTTTTCTCACTCCTACTAGTGAATCTGATGTAACACACACCCATACAATGCGCACCACCCCGTGATGATTTTCTCACTCCTACTAGTGAATGTGATGTAACACACACCCATACAATGCGCACCACCCCGTGATGTTTTTCGCACTCCTACTAGTGAATGTAATGTAACACACACCCAAACAATGCGCACCACCCCGTGATGTTTTTCTCACTCCTACTAGTGAATCTAATGTAACACACACCCATACAATGCGCACCACCCCGCGATGTTTTTCTCACTCCTACTAGTGAATCTAATGTAACACACACCCATACAATGCGCACCACCGCATAATGTTTTTCTCACTCCTACTAGTGAATGTAATGTAACACACACCCATACAATGCGCACCACCCCGTGATGTTTTTCTCACTCCTACTAGTGAATGTAACGTAAAACACACCCATACAATGCGCACCACCCCGTGATGTTTTTCTCACTGCTACTAGTGAATGTAATGTAACACACACCCATACAATGCGCACCACCCCGTGATGTTTTTCTCACTCCTACTAGTGAATGTAATGTAACACGCACCCATACAATGCGCACCACCCCGTGATGTTTTTCTCACTCCTACTAGTGAATCTAATGTAACACACACCCATACAATGCGCACCACCCCATGATGTTTTTCTCACTTCTACTAGTGAATGTAATGTAACACGCACCCATACAATGCGCACCACCCCGTGATGTTTTTCTCACTCCTACTAGTGAATGTAATGTATCACACACCCATACAATGCGCACCACCCCGTGATGTTTTTCTCACTCCTACTAGTGAATCTAATGTAACACACACCCATACAATGCGCACCACCCCGTGATGTTTTTCTCACTCCTACTAGTGAATGTAATGTAACACACACCCATACAATGCGCACCACCGCATAATGTTTTTCTCACTCCTACTAGTGAATGTAATGTAACACACACCCATACAATGCGCACCACCCCGTGATGTTTTTCTCACTCCTACTAGTGAATGTAACTTAAAACACACCCATACAATGCGCACCACCCCGTCATGTTTTTCTCACTCCTACTAGTGAATGTAATGTAACACACACCCATACAATGCGCACCACCCCGTGATGTTTTTCTCACTCCTACTAGTGAATCTAATGTAACACACACCCATACAATGCGCACCACCCCGTGATGTTTTTCTCACTCCTACTAGTGAATGTAATGTAATACACACCCATACAATGCGCACCACCCCGTGATGTTTTTCTCACTCCTACTAGTGAATGTAATGTAACACACACCCATACAATGCGCACCACCCCGTGATGTTTTTCTCACTCCTACTAGTGAATCTAATGTAACACACACCCATACAATGCACACCACCCCGTGATGTTTCTCTCACTCCTACTAGAGGATGTAATGTAACACACACCCATACAATGCGCACCACCCCGTGATGTTTTTCTCACTGCTACTAGTGAATCTAATGTAACACACACCCATACAATGCGCACCACCCCGTGATGTTTTTCTCACTGCTACTAGTGAATGTAATGTAACACACACCCATACAATGCGCACCACCCCGTGATGTTTTTCTCACTGCTACTAGTGAATCTAATGTAACACACACCCATACAATGCGCACCACCCCGTGATGTTTTTCTCACTCCTACTAGTGAATCTGATGTAACACACACCCATACAATGCGCACCACCCCGTGATGATTTTCTCACTCCTACTAGTGAATGTGATGTAACACACACCCATACAATGCGCACCACCCCGTGATGTTTTTCGCACTCCTACTAGTGAATGTAATGTAACACACACCCAAACAATGCGCACCACCCCGTGATGTTTTTCTCACTCCTACTAGTGAATGTAATGTAACACACACCCATACAATGCGCACCACCCCGCGATGTTTTTCTCACTCCTACTAGTGAATCTAATGTAACACACACCCATATAATGCGCACCACCCCGTGATGTTTTTCTCACTCCTACTAGTGAATGTAATGTAACACACACCCATACAATGCGCACCACCCCGTGATGTTTTTCTCACTCCTACTAGAGGAAGTAATGTAACACACACCCATACAATGCGCACCACCCCGTGATGTTTTTCTCACTGCTACTAGTGAATGTAATGTAACACACACCCATACAATGCGCACCACCCCGTGATGTTTTTCTCACTCCTACTAGTGAATGTAATGTAACACGCACCCATACAATGCGCACCACCCCGTGATGTTTTTCTCACTCCTACTAGTGAATGTAATGTAACACGCACCCATACAATGCGCACCACCCCGTGATGTTTTTCTCACTCCTACTAGTGAATGTAATGTAACACACACCCATACAATGCGCACCACCGCACAATGTTTTTCTCACTCCTACTAGTGAATGTAATGTAACACACACCCATACAATGCGCACCACCCCGTGATGTTTTTCTCACTCCTACTAGTGAATGTAATGTAACACACACCCATAAAATGCGCACCACCCCGTGATGTTTTTCTCACTCCTACTAGTGAATGTAACGTAAAACACACCCATACAATGCGCACCACCCCGTCATGTTTTTCTCACTCCTACTAGTGAATGTAATGTAACACACACCCATACAATGCGCACCACCCCGTGATGTTTTTCTCACTCCTACTAGCGAATCTAATGTAACACACACCCATACAATGCGCACCACCCCGTGATGTTTTTCTCACTCCTACTAGCGAATCTAATGTAACACACACCCATACAATACGCAGCACCCCGTGATGTTTTTCTCACTCCTACTAGCGAATCTAATGTAACACACACCCATACAATGCGCACCACCCCGTGATGTTTTTCTCACTCCTACTAGTGAATGTAATGTAACACACACCCATACAATGCGCACCACCCCGTGATGTTTTTCTCACTCCTACTAGTGAATGTAATGTAACACACACCCATACAATGCGCACCACCCCGTGATGATTTTCTCACTCCTACTAGTGAAAGTAATGTAACACACCCATACAATGCGCACCACCCCGTGATGTTTTTCTCACTCCTACTAGTGAATGTAATGTAACACACACCCATACAATGCGCACCACCCCGTGATGTTTTTCTCACTCCTACTAGTGAATGTAATGTAACACACACCCATACAATGCGCGCCACCCCGTGATGTTTTTCTCACTCCTACTAGTGAATCTAATGTAACACACACCCATACAATGCGCACCACCCCGTGATGTTTTTCTCACTCCTACTAGTGAATGTAATGTAACACACACCCATACAATGCGCACCACCCCGTGATGTTTTTCTCACTCCTACTAGTGAATCTAATGTAACACACACCCATACAATGCGCACCACCCCGTGATGTTTTTCTCACTACTACTAGTGAATCTAATGTAACACACACCCATACAATGCGCACCACCCCGTGATGTTTTTCTCACTCCTACTAGTGAATCTAATGTTACACACACCCATACAATGCGCACCACCCCGTGATGTTTTTCTCACTCCTACTAGTGAATGTAATGTAACACACACCCATACAATGCGCACCACCCCGTGATGTTTCTCTCACTCCTACTAGAGGATGTAATGTAACACACACCCATACAATGCGCACCACCCCGTGATGTTTTTCTCACTGCTACTAGTGAATCTAATGTAACACACACCCATACAATGCGCACCACCCCGTGATGTTTTTCTCACTGCTACTAGTGAATGTAATGTAACACACACCCATACAATGCGCACCACACCGTGATGTTTTTCTCACTCCTACTAGTGAATCTGATGTAACACACACCCATACAATGCGCACCACCCCGTGATGATTTTCTCACTCCTACTAGTGAATGTGATGTAACACACACCCAAACAATGCGCACCACCCCGTGATGTTTTTCTCACTCCTACTAGTGAATGTGATGTAACACACACCCATACAATGCGCACCACCCCGTGATGTTTTTCTCACTCCTACTAGTGAATCTAATGTAACACACACCCATATAATGCGCACCACCCCGTGATGTTTTTCTCACTCCTACTAGTGAATCTAATGTAACACACACCCATACAATGCGCACCACCCCGTGATGTTTTTCTCACTCCTACTAGTGAATCTGATGTAACACACACCCATACAATGCGCACCACCCCGTGATGATTTTCTCACTCCTACTAGTGAATGTGATGTAACACACACCCAAACAATGCGCACCACCCCGTGATGTTTTTCTCACTCCTACTAGTGAATGTGATGTAACACACACCCATACAATGCGCACCACCCCGTGATGTTTTTCTCACTCCTACTAGTGAATCTAATGTAACACACACCCATATAATGCGCACCACCCCGTGATGTTTTTCTCACTCCTACTAGTGAATGTAATGTAACACACACCCATACAATGCGCACCACCCCGTGATGTTTTTCTCACTGCTACTAGTGAATGTAATGTAACACACACCCATACAATGCGCACCACCCCGTGATGTTTTTCTCACTCCTACTAGTGAATGTAATGTAACACGCACCCATACAATGCGCACCACCCCGTGATGTTTTTCTCACTCCTACTAGTCAATGTAATGTAACACACACCCATACAATGCGCACCACCCCGTGATGTTTTTCTCACTCCTACTAGTGAATCTAATGTAACACACACCCATACAATGCGCACCACCCCGTGATGTTTTTCTCACTCCTACTAGTGAATGTAATGTAACACACACCCATACAATGCGCACCACCGCATAATGTTTTTCTCACTCCTACTAGTGAATGTAATGTAACACACACCCATACAATGCGCACCACCCCGTGATGTTTTTCTCACTCCTACTAGTGAATGTAACGTAAAACACACCCATACAATGCGCACCACCCCGTGATGTTTTTCTCACTCCTACTAGTGAATGTAATGTAACACACACCCATACAATGCGCACCACCCCGTGATGTTTTTCTCACTCCTACTAGTGAATCTAATGTAACACACACCCATACAATGCGCACCACCCCGTGATGTTTTTCTCACTCCTACTAGTGAATGTAATGTAACACACACCCATACAATGCGCACCACCGCATAATGTTTTTCTCACTCCTACTAGTGAATGTAATGTAACACACACCGATACAATGCGCACCACCCCGTGATGTTTTTCTCACTCCTACTAGTGAATGTAACGTAAAACACACCCATACAATGCGCACCACCCCGTCATGTTTTTCTCACTCCTACTAGTGAATGTAATGTAACACACACCCATACAATGCGCACCACCCCGTGATGTTTTTCTCACTCCTACTAGTGAATCTAATGTAACACACACCCATACAATGCGCACCACCCCGTGATGTTTTTCTCACTCCTACTAGTGAATGTAATGTAATACACACCCATACAATGCGCACCACCCCGTGATGTTTTTCTCACTCCTACTAGTGAATGTAATGTAACACACACCCATACAATGCGCACCACCCCGTGATGTTTTTCTCACTCCTACTAGTGAATCTAATGTAACACACACCCATACAATGCGCACCATCCCGTGATGTTTTTCTCACTACTACTAGTGAATCTAATGTAACACACACCCACACAATGCGCACCACCCCGTGATGTTTTTCTCACTCCTACTAGTGAATCTAATGTTACACACACCCATACAATGCGCACCACCCCGTGATGTTTTTCTCACTCCTACTAGTGAATGTAATGTAACACACACCCATACAATGCACACCACCCCGTGATGTTTCTCTCACTCCTACTAGAGGATGTAATGTAACACACACCCATACAATGCGCACCACCCCGTGATGTTTTTCTCACTGCTACTAGTGAATCTAATGTAACACACACCCATACAATGCGCACCACCCCGTGATGTTTTTCTCACTGCTACTAGTGAATGTAATGTAACACACACCCATACAATGCGCACCACCCCGTGATGTTTTTCTCACTGCTACTAGTGAATCTAATGTAACACACACCCATACAATGCGCACCACCCCGTGATGTTTTTCTCACTCCTACTAGTGAATCTGATGTAACACACACCCATACAATGCGCACCACCCCGTGATGATTTTCTCACTCCTACTAGTGAATGTGATGTAACACACACCCATACAATGCGCACCACCCCGTGATGTTTTTCGCACTCCTACTAGTGAATGTAATGTAACACACACCCAAACAATGCGCACCACCCCGTGATGTTTTTCTCACTCCTACTAGTGAATGTAATGTAACACACACCCATACAATGCGCACCACCCCGCGATGTTTTTCTCACTCCTACTAGTGAATCTAATGTAACACACACCCATATAATGCGCACCACCCCGTGATGTTTTTCTCACTCCTACTAGTGAATGTAATGTAACACACACCCATACAATGCGCACCACCCCGTGATGTTTTTCTCACTCCTACTAGAGGAAGTAATGTAACACACACCCATACAATGCGCACCACCCCGTGATGTTTTTCTCACTGCTACTAGTGAATGTAATGTAACACACACCCATACAATGCGCACCACCCCGTGATGTTTTTCTCACTCCTACTAGTGAATGTAATGTAACACGCACCCATACAATGCGCACCACCCCGTGATGTTTTTCTCACTCCTACTAGTGAATGTAATGTAACACGCACCCATACAATGCGCACCACCCCGTGATGTTTTTCTCACTCCTACTAGTGAATGTAATGTAACACACACCCATACAATGCACACCACCGCACAATGTTTTTCTCACTCCTACTAGTGAATGTAATGTAACACACACCCATACAATGCGCACCACCCCGTGATGTTTTTCTCACTCCTACTAGTGAATGTAACGTAAAACACACCCATACAATGCGCACCACCCCGTGATGTTTTTCTCACTGCTACTAGTGAATGTAATGTAACACACACCCATACAATGCGCACCACCCCGTGATGTTTTTCTCACTCCTACTAGTGAATGTAATGTAACACGCACCCATACAATGCGCACCACCCCGTGATGTTTTTCTCACTCCTACTAGTGAATCTAATGTAACACACACCCATACAATGCGCACCACCCCATGATGTTTTTCTCACTCCTACTAGTGAATGTAATGTAACACGCACCCATACAATGCGCACCACCCCGTGATGTTTTTCTCACTCCTACTAGTGAATGTAATGTAACACACACCCATACAATGCGCACCACCCCGTGATGTTTTTCTCACTCCTACTAGTGAATGTAATGTAACACACACCCATACAATGCGCACCACCCCGTGATGTTTTTCTCACTCCTACTAGTGAATGTAATGTAACACACACCCATACAATGCGCACCACCGCATAATGTTTTTCTCACTCCTACTAGTGAATGTAATGTAACACACACCCATACAATGCGCACCACCCCGTGATGTTTTTCTCACTCCTACTAGTGAATGTAACGTAAAACACACCCATACAATGCGCACCACCCCGTCATGTTTTTCTCACTCCTACTAGTGAATGTAATGTAACACACACCCATACAATGCGCACCGCCCCGTGATGTTTTTCTCACTCCTACTAGTGAATCTAATGTAACACACACCCATACAATGCGCACCACCCCGTGATGTTTTTCTCACTCCTACTAGTGAATGTAATGTAATACACACCCATACAATGCGCACCACCCCGTGATGTTTTTCTCACTCCTACTAGTGAATGTAATGTAACACACACCCATACAATGCGCACCACCCCGTGATGTTTTTCTCACTCCTACTAGTGAATCTAATGTAACACACACCCATACAATGCGCACCATCCCGTGATGTTTTTCTCACTACTACTAGTGAATCTAATGTAACACACACCCACAAAATGCGCACCACCCCGTGATGTTTTTCTCACTCCTACTAGTGAATCTAATGTTACACACACCCATACAATGCGCACCACCCCGTGATGTTTTTCTCACTCCTACTAGTGAATGTAATGTAACACACACCCATACAATGCACACCACCCCGTGATGTTTCTCTCACTCCTACTAGAGGATGTAATGTAACACACACCCATACAATGCGCACCACCCCGTGATGTTTTTCTCACTGCTACTAGTGAATCTAATGTAACACACACCCATACAATGCGCACCACCCCGTGATGTTTTTCTCACTGCTACTAGTGAATGTAATGTAACACACACCCATACAATGCGCACCACCCCGTGATGTTTTTCTCACTGCTACTAGTGAATCTAATGTAACACACACCCATACAATGCGCACCACCCCGTGATGTTTTTCTCACTCCTACTAGTGAATCTGATGTAACACACACCCATACAATGCGCACCACCCCGTGATGATTTTCTCACTCCTACTAGTGAATGTGATGTAACACACACCCATACAATGCGCACCACCCCGTGATGTTTTTCGCACTCCTACTAGTGAATGTAATGTAACACACACCCAAACAATGCGCACCACCCCGTGATGTTTTTCTCACTCCTACTAGTGAATGTAATGTAACACACAGCCATACAATGCGCACCACCCCGCGATGTTTTTCTCACTCCTACTAGTGAATCTAATGTAACACACACCCATACAATGCGCACCACCGCATAATGTTTTTCTCACTCCTACTAGTGAATGTAATGTAACACACACCCATACAATGCGCACCACCCCGTGATGTTTTTCTCACTCCTACTAGTGAATGTAACGTAAAACACACCCATACAATGCGCACCACCCCGTGATGTTTTTCTCACTGCTACTAGTGAATGTAATGTAACACACACCCATACAATGCGCACCACCCCGTGATGTTTTTCTCACTCCTACTAGTGAATGTAATGTAACACGCACCCATACAATGCGCACCACCCCGTGATGTTTTTCTCACTCCTACTAGTGAATCTAATGTAACACACACCCATACAATGCGCACCACCCCATGATGTTTTTCTCACTCCTACTAGTGAATGTAATGTAACACGCACCCATACAATGCGCACCACCCCGTGATGTTTTTCTCACTCCTACTAGTGAATGTAATGTAACACACACCCATACAATGCGCACCACCCCGTGATGTTTTTCTCACTCCTACTAGTGAATCTAATGTAACACACACCCATACAATGCGCACCACCCCGTGATGTTTTTCTCACTCCTACTAGTGAATGTAATGTAACACACACCCATACAATGCGCACCACCGCATAATGTTTTTCTCACTCCTACTAGTGAATGTAATGTAACACACACCCATACAATGCGCACCACCCCGTGATGTTTTTCTCACTCCTACTAGTGAATGTAACGTAAAACACACCCATACAATGCGCACCACCCCGTCATGTTTTTCTCACTCCTACTAGTGAATGTAATGTAACACACACCCATACAATGCGCACCACCCCGTGATGTTTTTCTCACTCCTACTAGTGAATCTAATGTAACACACACCCATACAATGCGCACCACCCCGTGATGTTTTTCTCACTCCTACTAGTGAATGTAATGTAATACACACCCATACAATGCGCACCACCCCGTGATGTTTTTCTCACTCCTACTAGTGAAAGTAATGTAACACACACCCATACAATGCGCACCACCCCGTGATGTTTTTCTCACTCCTACTAGTGAATCTAATGTAACACACACCCATACAATGCGCACCATCCCGTGATGTTTTTCTCACTACTACTAGTGAATCTAATGTAACACACACCCACACAATGCGCACCACCCCGTGATGTTTTTCTCACTCCTACTAGTGAATCTAATGTTACACACACCCATACAATGCGCACCACCCCGTGATGTTTTTCTCACTCCTACTAGTGAATGTAATGTAACACACACCCATACAATGCACACCACCCCGTGATGTTTCTCTCACTCCTACTAGAGGATGTAATGTAACACACACCCATACAATGCGCACCACCCCGTGATGTTTTTCTCACTGCTACTAGTGAATCTAATGTAACACACACCCATACAATGCGCACCACCCCGTGATGTTTTTCTCACTGCTACTAGTGAATGTAATGTAACACACACCCATACAATGCGCACCACCATGTGATGTTTTTCTCACTGCTACTAGTGAATGTAATGTAACACACACCCATACAATGCGCACCACCGCATAATGTTTTTCTCACTCCTACTAGTGAATGTAATGTAACACACACCCATACAATGCGCACCACCCCGTGATGTTTTTCTCACTCCTACTAGTGAATGTAACGTAAAACACACCCATACAATGCGCACCACCCCGTCATGTTTTTCTCACTCCTACTAGTGAATGTAATGTAACACACACCCATACAATGCGCACCACCCCGTGATGTTTTTCTCACTCCTACTAGTGAATCTAATGTAACACACACCCATACAATGCGCACCACCCCGTGATGTTTTTCTCACTCCTACTAGTGAATGTAATGTAATACACACCCATACAATGCGCACCACCCCGTGATGTTTTTCTCACTCCTACTAGTGAATGTAATGTAACACACACCCATACAATGCGCACCACCCCGTGATGTTTTTCTCACTCCTACTAGTGAATCTAATGTAACACACACCCATACAATGCGCACCATCCCGTGATGTTTTTCTCACTACTACTAGTGAATCTAATGTAACACACACCCACACAATGCGCACCACCCCGTGATGTTTTTCTCACTCCTACTAGTGAATCTAATGTTACACACACCCATACAATGCGCACCACCCCGTGATGTTTTTCTCACTCCTACTAGTGAATGTAATGTAACACACACCCATACAATGCACACCACCCCGTGATGTTTCTCTCACTCCTACTAGAGGATGTAATGTAACACACACCCATACAATGCGCACCACCCCGTGATGTTTTTCTCACTGCTACTAGTGAATCTAATGTAACACACACCCATACAATGCGCACCACCCCGTGATGTTTTTCTCACTGCTACTAGTGAATGTAATGTAACACACACCCATACAATGCGCACCACCCCGTGATGTTTTTCTCACTGCTACTAGTGAATCTAATGTAACACACACCCATACAATGCGCACCACCCCGTGATGTTTTTCTCACTCCTACTAGTGAATCTGATGTAACACACACCCATACAATGCGCACCACCCCGTGATGATTTTCTCACTCCTACTAGTGAATGTGATGTAACACACACCCATACAATGCGCACCACCCCGTGATGTTTTTCGCACTCCTACTAGTGAATGTAATGTAACACACACCCAAACAATGCGCACCACCCCGTGATGTTTTTCTCACTCCTACTAGTGAATGTAATGTAACACACACCCATACAATGCGCACCACCCCGCGATGTTTTTCTCACTCCTACTAGTGAATCTAATGTTACACACACCCATACAATGCGCACCACCGCATAATGTTTTTCTCACTCCTACTAGTGAATGTAATGTAACACACACCCATACAATGCGCACCACCCCGTGATGTTTTTCTCACTCCTACTAGTGAATGTAACGTAAAACACACCCATACAATGCGCACCACCCCGTGATGTTTTTCTCACTGCTACTAGTGAATGTAATGTAACACACACCCATACAATGCGCACCACCCCGTGATGTTTTTCTCACTCCTACTAGTGAATGTAATGTAACACGCACCCATACAATGCGCACCACCCCGTGATGTTTTTCTCACTCCTACTAGTGAATCTAATGTAACACACACCCATACAATGCGCACCACCCCATGATGTTTTTCTCACTCCTACTAGTGAATGTAATGTAACACGCACCCATACAATGCGCACCACCCCGTGATGTTTTTCTCACTCCTACTAGTGAATGTAATGTAACACACACCCATACAATGCGCACCACCCCGTGATGTTTTTCTCACTCCTACTAGTGAATCTAATGTAACACACACCCATACAATGCGCACCACCCCGTGATGTTTTTCTCACTCCTACTAGTGAATGTAATGTAACACACACCCATACAATGCGCACCACCGCATAATGTTTTTCTCACTCCTACTAGTGAATGTAATGTAACACACACCCATACAATGCGCACCACCCCGTGATGTTTTTCTCACTCCTACTAGTGAATGTAACGTAAAACACACCCATACAATGCGCACCACCCCGTCATGTTTTTCTCACTCCTACTAGTGAATGTAATGTAACACACACCCATACAATGCGCACCACCCCGTGATGTTTTTCTCACTCCTACTAGTGAATCTAATGTAACACACACCCATACAATGCGCACCACCCCGTGATGTTTTTCTCACTCCTACTAGTGAATGTAATGTAATACACACCCATACAATGCGCACCACCCCGTGATGTTTTTCTCACTCCTACTAGTGAATGTAATGTAACACACACCCATACAATGCGCACCACCCCGTGATGTTTTTCTCACTCCTACTAGTGAATCTAATGTAACACACACCCATACAATGCGCACCATCCCGTGATGTTTTTCTCACTACTACTAGTGAATCTAATGTAACACACACCCACACAATGCGCACCACCCCGTGATGTTTTTCTCACTCCTACTAGTGAATCTAATGTTACACACACCCATACAATGCGCACCACCCCGTGATGTTTTTCTCACTCCTACTAGTGAATGTAATGTAACACACACCCATACAATGCACACCACCCCGTGATGTTTCTCTCACTCCTACTAGAGGATGTAATGTAACACACACCCATGCAATGCGCACCACCCCGTGATGTTTTTCTCACTGCTACTAGTGAATCTAATGTAACACACACCCATACAATGCGCACCACCCCGTGATGTTTTTCTCACTGCTACTAGTGAATGTAATGTAACACACACCCATACAATGCGCACCACCCCGTGATGTTTTTCTCACTGCTACTAGTGAATCTAATGTAACACACACCCATACAATGCGCACCACCCCGTGATGTTTTTCTCACTCCTACTAGTGAATCTGATGTAACACACACCCATACAATGCGCACCACCCCGTGATGATTTTCTCACTCCTACTAGTGAATGTGATGTAACACACACCCATACAATGCGCACCACCCCGTGATGTTTTTCGCACTCCTACTAGTGAATGTAATGTAACACACACCCAAACAATGCGCACCACCCCGTGATGTTTTTCTCACTCCTACTAGTGAATGTAATGTAACACACACCCATACAATGCGCACCACCCCGCGATGTTTTTCTCACTCCTACTAGTGAATCTAATGTAACACACACCCATACAATGCGCACCACCGCATAATGTTTTTCTCACTCCTACTAGTGAATGTAATGTAACACACACCCATACAATGCGCACCACCCCGTGATGTTTTTCTCACTCCTACTAGTGAATGTAACGTAAAACACACCCATACAATGTGCACCACCCCGTGATGTTTTTCTCACTGCTACTAGTGAATGTAATGTAACACACACCCATACAATGCGCACCACCCCGTGATGTTTTTCTCACTCCTACTAGTGAATGTAATGTAACACGCACCCATACAATGCGCACCACCCCGTGATGTTTTTCTCACTCCTACTAGTGAATCTAATGTAACACACACCCATACAATGCGCACCATCCCGTGATGTTTTTCTCACTACTACTAGTGAATCTAATGTAACACACACCCACACAATGCGCACCACCCCGTGATGTTTTTCTCACTCCTACTAGTGAATCTAATGTTACACACACCCATACAATGCGCACCACCCCGTGATGTTTTTCTCACTCCTACTAGTGAATGTAATGTAACACACACCCATACAATGCACACCACCCCGTGATGTTTCTCTCACTCCTACTAGAGGATGTAATGTAACACACACCCATACAATGCGCACCACCCCGTGATGTTTTTCTCACTGCTACTAGTGAATCTAATGTAACACACACCCATACAATGCGCACCACCCCGTGATGTTTTTCTCACTGCTACTAGTGAATGTAATGTAACACACACCCATACAATGCGCACCACCCCGTGATGTTTTTCTCACTGCTACTAGTGAATCTAATGTAACACACACCCATACAATGCGCACCACCCCGTGATGTTTTTCTCACTCCTACTAGTGAATCTGATGTAACACACACCCATACAATGCGCACCACCCCGTGATGATTTTCTCACTCCTACTAGTGAATGTGATGTAACACACACCCATACAATGCGCACCACCCCGTGATGTTTTTCGCACTCCTACTAGTGAATGTAATGTAACACACACCCAAACAATGCGCACCACCCCGTGATGTTTTTCTCACTCCTACTAGTGAATGTAATGTAACACACACCCATACAATGCGCACCACCCCGCGATGTTTTTCTCACTCCTACTAGTGAATCTAATGTAACACACACCCATATAATGCGCACCACCCCGTGATGTTTTTCTCACTCCTACTAGTGAATGTAATGTAACACACACCCATACAATGCGCACCACCCCGTGATGTTTTTCTCACTCCTACTAGAGGAAGTAATGTAACACACACCCATACAATGCGCACCACCCCGTGATGTTTTTCTCACTGCTACTAGTGAATGTAATGTAACACACACCCATACAATGCGCACCACCCCGTGATGTTTTTCTCACTCCTACTAGTGAATGTAATGTAACACGCACCCATACAATGCGCACCACCCCGTGATGTTTTTCTCACTCCTACTAGTGAATGTAATGTAACACGCACCCATACAATGCGCACCACCCCGTGATGTTTTTCTCACTCCTACTAGTGAATGTAATGTAACACACACTCATACAATGCGCACCACCCCGTGATGTTTTTCTCACTGCTACTAGTGAATGTAATGTAACACACACCCATACAATGCGCACCACCCCGTGATGTTTTTCGCACTCCTACTAGTGAATGTAATGTAACACACACCCAAACAATGCGCACCACCCCGTGATGTTTTTCTCACTCCTACTAGTGAATCTGATGTAACACACACCCATACAATGCGCACCACCCCGTGATGATTTTCTCACTCCTACTAGTGAATGTGATGTAACACACACCCATACAATGCGCACCACCCCGTGATGTTTTTCGCACTCCTACTAGTGAATGTAATGTAACACACACCCAAACAATGCGCACCACCCCGTGATGTTTTTCTCACTCCTACTAGTGAATGTAATGTAACACACACCCATACAATGCGCACCACCCCGTGATGATTTTCTCACTCCTACTAGTGAATGTGATGTAACACACACCCATACAATGCGCACCACCGCATAATGTTTTTCTCACTCCTACTAGTGAATGTAATGTAACACACACCCATACAATGCGCACCACCCCGTGATGTTTTTCTCACTCCTACTAGTGAATGTAACGTAAAACACACCCATACAATGCGCACCACCCCGTGATGTTTTTCTCACTGCTACTAGTGAATGTAATGTAACACACACCCATACAATGCGCACCACCCCGTGATGTTTTTCTCACTCCTACTAGTGAATGTAATGTAACACGCACCCATACAATGCGCACCACCCCGTGATGTTTTTCTCACTCCTACTAGTGAATCTAATGTAACACACACCCATACAATGCGCACCACCCCATGATGTTTTTCTCACTCCTACTAGTGAATGTAATGTAACACGCACCCATACAATGCGCACCACCCCGTGATGTTTTTCTCACTCCTACTAGTGAATGTAATGTAACACACACCCATACAATGCGCACCACCCCGTGATGTTTTTCTCACTCCTACTAGTGAATCTAATGTAACACACACCCATACAATGCGCACCACCCCGTGATGTTTTTCTCACTCCTACTAGTGAATGTAATGTAACACACACCCATACAATGCGCACCACCGCATAATGTTTTTCTCACTCCTACTAGTGAATGTAATGTAACACACACCCATACAATGCGCACCACCCCGTGATGTTTTTCTCACTCCTACTAGTGAATGTAACGTAAAACACACCCATACAATGCGCACCACCCCGTCATGTTTTTCTCACTCCTACTAGTGAATGTAATGTAACACACACCCATACAATGCGCACCACCCCGTGATGTTTTTCTCACTCCTACTAGTAAATCTAATGTAACACACACCCATACAATGCGCACCACCCCGTGATGTTTTTCTCACTCCTACTAGTGAATGTAATGTAATACACACCCATACAATGCGCACCACCCCGTGATGTTTTTCTCACTCCTACTAGTGAATGTAATGTAACACACACCCATACAATGCGCACCACCCCGTGATGTTTTTCTCACTCCTACTAGTGAATCTAATGTAACACACACCCATACAATGCGCACCATCCCGTGATGTTTTTCTCACTACTACTAGTGAATCTAATGTAACACACACCCACACAATGCGCACCACCCCGTGATGTTTTTCTCACTCCTACTAGTGAATCTAATGTTACACACACCCATACAATGCGCACCACCCCGTGATGTTTTTCTCACTCCTACTAGTGAATGTAATGTAACACACACCCATACAATGCACACCACCCCGTGATGTTTCTCTCACTCCTACTAGAGGATGTAATGTAACACACACCCATGCAATGCGCACCACCCCGTGATGTTTTTCTCACTGCTACTAGTGAATCTAATGTAACACACACCCATACAATGCGCACCACCCCGTGATGTTTTTCTCACTGCTACTAGTGAATGTAATGTAACACACACCCATACAATGCGCACCACCCCGTGATGTTTTTCTCACTGCTACTAGTGAATCTAATGTAACACACACCCATACAATGCGCACCACCCCGTGATGTTTTTCTCACTCCTACTAGTGAATCTGATGTAACACACACCCATACAATGCGCACCACCCCGTGATGATTTTCTCACTCCTACTAGTGAATGTGATGTAACACACACCCATACAATGCGCACCACCCCGTGATGTTTTTCGCACTCCTACTAGTGAATGTAATGTAACACACACCCAAACAATGCGCACCACCCCGTGATGTTTTTCTCACTCCTACTAGTGAATGTAATGTAACACACACCCATAAAATGCGCACCACCCCGCGATGTTTTTCTCACTCCTACTAGTGAATCTAATGTAACACACACCCATACAATGCGCACCACCGCATAATGTTTTTCTCACTCCTACTAGTGAATGTAATGTAACACACACCCATACAATGCGCACCACCCCGTGATGTTTTTCTCACTCCTACTAGTGAATGTAACGTAAAACACACCCATACAATGCGCACCACCCCGTGATGTTTTTCTCACTGCTACTAGTGAATGTAATGTAACACACACCCATACAATGCGCACCACCCCGTGATGTTTTTCTCACTCCTACTAGTGAATGTAATGTAACACGCACCCATACAATGCGCACCACCCCGTGATGTTTTTCTCACTCCTACTAGTGAATCTAATGTAACACACACCCATACAATGCGCACCATCCCGTGATGTTTTTCTCACTACTACTAGTGAATCTAATGTAACACACACCCACACAATGCGCACCACCCCGTGATGTTTTTCTCACTCCTACTAGTGAATCTAATGTTACACACACCCATACAATGCGCACCACCCCGTGATGTTTTTCTCACTCCTACTAGTGAATGTAATGTAACACACACCCATACAATGCACACCACCCCGTGATGTTTCTCTCACTCCTACTAGAGGATGTAATGTAACACACACCCATACAATGCGCACCACCCCGTGATGTTTTTCTCACTGCTACTAGTGAATCTAATGTAACACACACCCATACAATGCGCACCACCCCGTGATGTTTTTCTCACTGCTACTAGTGAATGTAATGTAACACACACCCATACAATGCGCACCACCCCGTGATGTTTTTCTCACTGCTACTAGTGAATCTAATGTAACACACACCCATACAATGCGCACCACCCCGTGATGTTTTTCTCACTCCTACTAGTGAATCTGATGTAACACACACCCATACAATGCGCACCACCCCGTGATGATTTTCTCACTCCTACTAGTGAATGTGATGTAACACACACCCATACAATGCGCACCACCCCGTGATGTTTTTCGCACTCCTACTAGTGAATGTAATGTAACACACACCCAAACAATGCGCACCACCCCGTGATGTTTTTCTCACTCCTACTAGTGAATGTAATGTAACACACACCCATACAATGCGCACCACCCCGCGATGTTTTTCTCACTCCTACTAGTGAATCTAATGTAACACACACCCATATAATGCGCACCACCCCGTGATGTTTTTCTCACTCCTACTAGTGAATGTAATGTAACACACACCCATACAATGCGCACCACCCCGTGATGTTTTTCTCACTCCTACTAGAGGAAGTAATGTAACACACACCCATACAATGCGCACCACCCCGTGATGTTTTTCTCACTGCTACTAGTGAATGTAATGTAACACACACCCATACAATGCGCACCACCCCGTGATGTTTTTCTCACTCCTACTAGTGAATGTAATGTAACACGCACCCATACAATGCGCACCACCCCGTGATGTTTTTCTCACTCCTACTAGTGAATGTAATGTAACACGCACCCATACAATGCGCACCACCCCGTGATATTTTTCTCACTCCTACTAGTGAATGTAATGTAACACACACCCATACAATGCGCACCACCCCGTGATGTTTTTCTCACTGCTACTAGTGAATGTAATGTAACACACACCCATACAATGCGCACCACCCCGTGATGTTTTTCTCACTCCTACTAGTGAATGTAATGTAACACGCACCCATACAATGCGCACCACCCCGTGATGTTTTTCTCACTCCTACTAGTGAATGTAATGTAACACGCACCCATACAATGCGCACCACCCCGTGATGTTTTTCTCACTCCTACTAGTGAATGTAATGTAACACACACCCATACAATGCGCACCACCGCGTGATGTTTTTCTCACTCCTACTAGTGAATGTAATGTAACACACACCCATACAATGCGCACCACCCCGTGATGTTTTTCTCACTCCTACTAGTGAATGTAATGTAACACACACCCATACAATGCGCACCACCCCGTGATGTTTTTCTCACTCCTACTAGTGAATGTAATGTAACACACACCCATACAATGCGCACGACCGCATGATGTTTTTCTCACTCCTACTAGTGAATCTAATGTAACACACACCCATACAATGCGCACCACCCCGTGATGTTTTTCTCACTCCTACTAGTGAATGTAATGTAACACACACCCATACAATGCGCACCACCCCGTGATGTTTTTCTCACTCCTACTAGTGAATCTAATGTAACACACACCCATACAATGCGCACCACCCCGTGATGTTTTTCTAACTCCTAATAGTGCATCAAATGTAACACACACCCATACAATGCGCACCACCCCGTGATGTTTTTCTCACTACTACTAGTGAATCTAATGTAACACACACCCATACAATGCGCACCACCCCGTGATGTTTTTCTCACTCCTACTAGTGAATCTAATGTAACACACACCCATACAATGCGCACCACCCCGTGATGTTTTTCTCACTCCTACTAGTGAATCTAATGTAACACACACCCATACAATGCGCACCACCCCGTGATGTTTTTCTCACTCCTACTAGAGGATGTAATGTAACACACACCCATACAATGCGCACCACCCCGTGATGTTTTTCTCACTGCTACTAGTGAATCTAATGTAACACACACCCATACAATGCGCACCACCCCGTGATGTTTTTCTCACTGCTACTAGTGAATGTAATGTAACACACACCCATACAATGCGCACCACCCCGTGATGTTTTTCTCACTGCTACTAGTGAATCTAATGTAACACACACCCATACAATGCGCACAACCCCGTGATGTTTTTCTCACTCCTACTAGTGAATCTGATGTAACACACACCCATACAATGCGCACCACCCCGTGATGATTTTCTCACTCCTACTACTGAATGTGATGTAACACACACCCATACAATGCACACCACCCCGTGATGTTTTTCTCACTCCTACTAGTGAATGTAATGTAACACACACCCAAACAATGCGCACCACCCCGTGATGTTTCTCTCACTCCTACTAGTGAAATTAATGTAACACACACCCATACAATGCGCATCACCCCGTGATGTTTCTCTCACTCCTACTAGTGAATCTAATGTAACACACACCCATACAATGCGCACCACCCCGTGATGTTTTTCTCACTCCTACTAGTGAATGTAATGTAACACACACCCATACAATGCGCACCACACCGTGATGTTTTTCTCACTCCTACTAGAGGATGTAATGTAACACACACCCATACAATGCGCACCACCCCGTGATGTTTTTTTCACTGCTACTAGTGAATGTAATGTAACACACACCCATACAATGCGCACCACCCCGTGATGTTTTTCTCACTCCTACTAGTGAATGTAATGTAACACGCACCCATACAATGCGCACCACCCCGTGATGTTTTTCTCACTCCTACTAGTGAATCTAATGTAACACACACCCATACAATGCGCACCACCCCGTGATGTTTTTCTCACTCCTACTAGTGAATGTAATGTAACACGCACCCATACAATGCGCACCACCCCGTGATGTTTTTCTCACTCCTACTAATGAATGTAATGTAACACGCACCCATACAATGCGCACCACCCCGTGATGTTTTTCTCACTCCTACTAGTGAATGTAATGTAACACACACCCATACAATGCGCACCACCCCGTGATGATTTTCTCACTCCTACTAGTGAAAGTAATGTAACACACACGCATAAAATGCGCACCACCCCGTGATGTTTTTCTCACTCCTACTAGTGAATGTAATGTAACACACACCCATACAATGCGCACGACCGCATGATGTTTTTCTCACTCCTACTAGTGAATCTAATGTAACACACACCCATACAATGCGCACCACCCCGTGATGTTTTTCTCACTCCTACTAGTGAATGTAATGTAACACACACCCATACAATGCGCACCACCCCGTGATGTTTTTCTCACTCCTACTAGTGAATGTAATGTAACACACACCCATACAATGCGCACCACCCCGTGATGTTTTTCTAACTCCTAATAGTGCATCAAATGTAACACACACCCATACAATGCGCACCACCCCGTGATGTTTTTCTCACTACTACTAGTGAATCTAATGTAACACACACCCATACAATGCGCACCACCCCGTGATGTTTTTCTCACTCCTACTAGTGAATCTAATGTAACACACACCCATACAATGCGCACCACCCCGTGATGTTTTTCTCACTCCTACTAGAGGATGTAATGTAACACACACCCATACAATGCGCACCACCCCGTGATGTTTTTCTCACTGCTACTAGTGAATCTAATGTAACACACACCCATACAATGCGCACCACCCCGTGATGTTTTTCTCACTGCTACTAGTGAATGTAATGTAACACACACCCATACAATGCGCACCACCCCGTGATGTTTTTCTCACTGCTACTAGTGAATCTAATGTAACACACACCCATACAATGCGCACAACCCCGTGATGTTTTTCTCACTCCTACTAGTGAATCTGATGTAACACACACCCATACAATGCGCACCACCCCGTGATGATTTTCTCACTCCTACTACTGAATGTGATGTAACACACACCCATACAATGCACACCACCCCGTGATGTTTTTCTCACTCCTACTAGTGAATGTAATGTAACACACACCCAAACAATGCGCACCACCCCGTGATGTTTCTCTCACTCCTACTAGTGAAATTAATGTAACACACACCCATACAATGCGCATCACCCCGTGATGTTTCTCTCACTCCTACTAGTGAATCTAATGTAACACACACCCATACAATGCGCACCACCCCGTGATGTTTTTCTCACTCCTACTAGTGAATGTAATGTAACACACACCCATACAATGCGCACCACACCGTGATGTTTTTCTCACTCCTACTAGAGGATGTAATGTAACACACACCCATACAATGCGCACCACCCCGTGATGTTTTTTTCACTGCTACTAGTGAATGTAATGTAACACACACCCATACAATGCGCACCACCCCGTGATGTTTTTCTCACTCCTACTAGTGAATGTAATGTAACACGCACCCATACAATGCGCACCACCCCGTGATGTTTTTCTCACTCCTACTAGTGAATCTAATGTAACACACACCCATACAATGCGCACCACCCCGTGATGTTTTTCTCACTCCTACTAGTGAATGTAATGTAACACACACCCATACAATGCGCACCACCCCGTGATGATTTTCTCACTCCTACTAGTGAAAGTAATGTAACACACACCCATACAATGCGCACCACCCCGTGATGTTTTTCTCACTCCTACTAGTGAATGTAATGTAACACACACCCATACAATGCGCACCACCCCGTGATGTTTTTCTCAGTCCTACTAGTGAATGTAATGTAACACACACCCATACAATGTGCACCACCCCGTGATGTTTTTCTCACTCCTACTAGTGAATGTAATGTAACACACAGCCATACATTGCGCACCACCGCATGATGTTTTTCTCACTCCTACTAGTGAATCTAATGTAACACACACCCATACAATGCGCACCACCCCGTGATGTTTTTCTCACTCCTACTAGTGAATGTAATGTAACACACACCCATACAATGCGCACCACCCCGTGATGTTTTTCTCACTCCTACTAGTGAATGTAATGTAACACACACCCATACAATGGGCACCACCCCGTGATGTTTTTCTCACTCCTACTAGTGAATGTAATGTAACACACACCCATACAATGCGCACCACCCCGTGATGTTTTTCTCACTCCTACTAGTGAATCTAATGTAACACACACCCATACAATGTGCACCACCGCATGATGTTTTTCTCACTCCTACTAGTGAATCTAATGTAACACACACCCATACAATGCGCACCACCCCGTGATGTATTTCTCACTCCTACTAGTGAATGTAATGTAACACACACCCATACAATGCGCACCACCCCGTGATGTTTTTCTCACTCCTACTAGTGAATCTAATGTAACACACACCCATACAATGCGCACCACCCCGTGATGTTTTTCTCACGACTACTAGTGAATCTAATGTAACACACACCCATACAATGTGCACCACCCCGTGATGTATTTCTCACTCCTACTAGTGAATCTAATGTAACACACACCCATACAATGCGCACCACCCCGTGATGTTTTTCTCACTCCTACTAGTGAATGTAATGTAACACACACCCATACAATGCGCACCACCCCGTGATGTTTTTCTCACTCCTACTAGTGAATGTAATGTAACACACACCCATACAATGCGCACCACCCCGTGATGTTTTTCTCACTCCTACTAGAGGATGTAATGTAACACACACCCATACAATGCGCACCACCGCGTGATGTTTTTCTCACTCCTACTAGAGGATGTAATGTAACACACACCCATACAATGCGCACCACCCCGTGATGTTTTTCTCACTGCTACTAGTGAATGTAATGTAACACACACCCATACAATGCGCACCACCCCGTGATGTTTTTCTCACTCCTACTAGTGAATGTAATGTAACACGCACCCATACAATGCGCACCACCCCGTGATGTTTTTCTCACTCCTACTAGAGGATGTAATGTAACACACACCCATACAATGCGCACCACCCCGTGATGTTTTTCTCACTCCTACTAGAGGATGTAATGTAACACACACCCATACAATGGGCACCACCCCGTGATGTTTTTCTCACTCCTACTAGTGAATGTAATGTAACACACACCCAAACAATGCGCACCACCCCGTGATGTTTTTCTCACTCCTACTAGTGAATGTAATGTAACACACACCCATACAATGCGCACCACCCCGTGATGATTTTCTCACTCCTACTAGTGAAAGTAATGTAACACACACCCATACAATGCGCACCACCCCATGATGTTTTTCTCACTCCTACTAGTGAATGTAATGTAACACACACCCATACAATGCGCACCACCCCGTGATGTTTTTCTCACTCCTACTAGAGGATGTAATGTAACACACACCCATACAATGCGCACCATCCCGTGATGTTTTTCTCACAGCTACTAGTGAATGTAATGTAACACACACCCATACAATGCGCACCACCCCGTGATGTTTTTCTCACTCCTACTAGTGAATCTAATGTAACACACACCCATACAATGCGCACCACCCCGTGATGTTTTTCTCACTACTACTAGTGAATCTAATGTAACACACACCCATACAATGCGCACCACCCCGTGATGTATTTCTCACTCCTACTAGTGAATCTAATGTAACACACACCCATACAATGCGCACCACCCCGTGATGTTTTTCTCACTCCTACTAGTGAATGTAATGTAACACACACCCATACAATGTGTACCACCCCGTGATGTTTTTCTCACTCCTACTAGTGAATGTAATGTAACACACACCCATACAATGCGCACCACCCCGTGATGTTTTTCTCACTCCTACCAGTGAATCTAATGTAACACACACCCATACAATGCGCACCACCGCATGATGTTTTTCTCACTCCTACTAGTGAATCTAATGTAACACACACCCATACAATGCGTACCACCCCGTGATGTATTTCTCACTCCTACTAGTGAATGTAATGTAACACACACCCATACAATGCGCACCACCCCGTGATGTTTTTCTCACTCCTACTAGTGAATCTAATGTAACACACACCCATACAATGCGCACCACCCCGTGATGTTTTTTTCACTACTACTAGTGAATCTAATGTAACACACACCCATACAATGCGCACCACCCCGTGATGTATTTCTCACTCCTACTAGTGAATCTAATGTAACACACACCCATACAATGCGCACCACCCCGTGATGTTTTTCTCACTCCTACTAGTGAATGTAATGTAACACACACCCATACAATGCGCACCACCCCGTGATGTTTTTCTCACTCCTACTAGTGAATGTAATGTAACACACACCCATACAATGCGCACCACCCCGTGATGTTTTTCTCACTCCTACTAGAGGATGTCATGTAACACACACCCATACAATGGGTACCACCCCGTGATGTTTTTCTCACTCCTACTAGTGAATCTAATGTAACACACACCCATACAATGCGCACCACCCCGTGATGTTTTTCTCACTCCTACTAGTGAATGTAATGTAACACACACCCATACAATGCGCACCACCCCGTGATGTTTTTCTCACTCCTACTAGTGAATGTAATGTAACACACACCCATACAATGCGCACCACCGCATGATGTTTTTCTCACTCCTACTAGTGAATCTAATGTAACACACACCCATACAATGCGCACCACCGCATGATGTTTTTCTCACTCCTACTAGTGAATCTAATGTAACACAAACCCATACAATGCGCACCACCCCGTGATGTATTTCTCACTCCTACTAGTGAATGTAATGTAACACGCACCCATACAATGCGCACCACCCCGTGATGTTTTTCTCACTCCTACTAGTGAATGTAATGTAACACGCACCCATACAATGCGCACCACCCCGTGATGTTTTTCTCACTCCTACTCGTGAATGTAATGTAACACACACCCATACAATGCGCACCACCCCGTGATGATTTTCTCACTCCTACTAGTGAAAGTAATGTAACACACACCCATACAATGCGCACCACCCCGTGATGTTTTTCTCACTCCTACTAGTGAATGTAATGTAACACACACCCATACAATGCGCACCACCCCGTGATGTTTTTCTCACTCCTACTAGTGAATGTAATGTAACACACACCCATACAATGTGCACCACCCCGTGATGTTTTTCTCACTCCTACTAGTGAATGTAATGTAACACACAGCCATACAATGCGCACCACCGCATGATGTTTTTCTCACTCCTACTAGTGAATCTAATGTAACACACACCCATACAATGCGCACCACCCCGTGATGTTTTTCTCACTGCTACTAGTGAATGTAATGTAACACACACCCATACAATGCGCACCACCCCGTGATGTTTTTCTCACTCCTACTAGTGAATGTAATGTAACACACACCCATACAATGCGCACCACCCCGTGATGTTTTTCTCACTCCTACTAGTGAATGTAATGTAACACGCACCCATACAATGCGCACCACCCCGTGATGTTTTTCTCACTCCTACTAGTGAATGTAATGTAACACACACCCATACAATGCGCACCACCGCATGATGTTTTTCTCACTCCTACTAGTGAATCTAATGTAACACACACCCATACAATGCGCACCACCCCGTGATGTTTTTCTCACTCCTACTAGTGAATGTAATGTAACACACACCCATACAATGCGCACCACCCCGTGATGTTTTTCTCACTCCTACTAGTGAATGTAATGTAACACACACCCATACAATGCGCACCACCCCGTGATGTTTTTCTCACTCCTACTAGTGAATCAAATGTAACACACACCCATACAATGCGCACCACCCCGTGATGTTTTTCTCACTACTACTAGTGAATCTAATGTAACACACACCCATACAATGCGCACCACCCCGTGATGTTTTTCTCACTCCTACTAGTGAATCTAATGTAACACACACCCATACAATGCGCACCACCCCGTGATGTTTTTCTCACTCCTACTAGTGAATGTAATGTAACACACACCCATACAATGCGCACCACCCCGTGATGTTTTTCTCACTCCTACTAGTGAATGTAATGTAACACACACCCATACAATGCGCACCACCCCGTGATGTTTTACTAACTCCTAATAGTGAATCAAATGTAACACACACCCATACAATGCGCACCACCCCGTGATGTTTTTCTCACTACTACTAGTGAATCTAATGTAACACACACCCATACAATGCGCACCACCCCGTGATGTTTTTCTCACTCCTACTAGTGAATGTAATGTAACACACACCCATACAATGCGCACCACCCCGTGATGTTTTTCTCACTCCTACTAGAGGATGTAATGTAACACACACCCATACAATGCGCACCACCCCGTGATGTTTTTCTCACTCCTACTAGAGGATGTAATGTAACACACACCCATACAATGCGCACCACCCCGTGATGTTTTTCTCACTCCTACTAGAGGATGTAATGTAACACACACCCATACAATGGGCACCACCCCGTGATGTTTTTCTCACTCCTACTAGTGAATGTAATGTAACACACACCCAAACAATGCGCACCACCCCGTGATGTTTTTCTCACTCCTACTAGTGAATGTAATGTAACACGCACCCATACAATGCGCACCACCCCGTGATGTTTTTCTCACTCCTACTAGTGAATCTAATGTAACACACACCCATACAATGCGCACCACCCCGTGATGTTTTTCTCACTCCTACTAGTGAATGTAATGTAACACGCACCCATACAATGCGCACCACCCCGTGATGTTTTTCTCACTCCTACTAGTGAATGTAATGTAACACACACCCATACAATGCGCACCACCCCGTGATGTTTTTCTCACTCCTACTAGTGAATGTAATGTAACACACACCCATACAATGCGCACCACCCCGTGATGTTTTTCTCACTCCTACTAGAGGATGTAATGTAACACGCACCCATACAATGCGCACCACCCCGTGATGTTTTTCTCACTCCTACTAGAGGATGTAATGTAACACACACCCATACAATGCGCACCACCCCGTGATGTTTTTCTCACTCCTACTAGAGGATGTAATGTAACACACACCCATACAATGGGCACCACCCCGTGATGTTTTTCTCACTCCTACTAGTGAATGTAATGTAACACACACCCAAACAATGCGCACCACCCCGTGATGTTTTTCTCACTCCTACTAGTGAATGTAATGTAACACACACCCATACAATGCGCACCACCCCGTGATGATTTTCTCACTCCTACTAGTGAAAGTAATGTAACACACACCCATACAATGCGCACCACCCCATGATGTTTTTCTCACTCCTACTAGTGAATGTAATGTAACACACACCCATACAATGCGCACCACCCCGTGATGTTTTTCTCACTCCTACTAGAGGATGTAATGTAACACACACCCATACAACGCGCACCATCCCGTGATGTTTTTCTCACTGCTACTAGTGAATGTAATGTAACACACACCCATACAATGCGCACCACCCCGTGATGTTTTTCTCACTCCTACTAGTGAATCTAATGTAAGACACACCCATACAATGCGCACCACCCCGTGATGTTTTTCTCACTCCTACTAGTGAATGTAATGTAACACACACCCATACAATGCGCACCACCCCGTGATGTATTTCTCACTCCTACTAGTGAATCTAATGTAACACACACCCATACAATGCGCACCACCCCGTGATGTTTTTCTCACTCCTACTAGTGAATGTAATGTAACACACACCCATACAATGTGCACCACCCCGTGATGTTTTTCTCACTCCTACTAGTGAATGTAATGTAACACACACCCATACAATGCGCACCACCCCGTGATGTTTTTCTCACTCCTACTAGTGAATCTAATGTAACACACACCCATACAATGCGCACCACCGCATGATGTTTTTCTCACTCCTACAAGTGAATCTAATGTAACACACACCCATACAATGCGCACCACCCCGTGATGTATTTCTCACTCCTACTAGTGAATGTAATGTAACACACACCCATACAATGCGCACCACCCCGTGATGTTTTTCTCACTCCTACTAGTGAATCTAATGTAACACACACCCATACAATGCGCACCACCCCGTGATGTTTTTCTCACTACTACTAGTGAATCTAATGTAACACACACCCATACAATGCGCACCACCCCGTGATGTATTTCTCACTCCTACTAGTGAATCTAATGTAACACACACCCATACAATGCGCACCACCCCGTGATGTTTTTCTCACTCCTACTAGTGAATGTAATGTAACACACACCCATACAATGCGCACCACCCCGTGATGTTTTTCTCACTCCTACTAGTGAATGTAATGTAACACACACCCATACAATGCGCATAACCCCGTGATGTTTTTCTCACTCCTACTAGAGGATGTAATGTAACACACACCCATACAATGCGCACCACCCCGTGATGTTTTTCTCACTCCTACTAGTGAATGTAATGTAACACACACCCATACAATGCGCACCACCCCGTGATGTTTTTCTCACTCCTACTAGTGAATGTAATGTAACACACACCCATACAATGCGCACCACCGCATGATGCTTTTCTCACTCATACTAGTGAATCTAATGTAACGCACACCCATACAATGCGCACCACCGCATGATGTTTTTCTCACTCCTACTAGTGAATCTAATGTAACACACACCCATACAATGCGCACCACCCCGTGATGTATTTCTCACTCCTACTAGTGAATGTAATGTAACACGCACCCATACAATGCACACCACCCCGTGATGTTTTTCTCACTCCTACTAGTGAATGTAATGTAACACGCACCCATACAATGCGCACCACCCCGTGATGTTTTTCTCACTCCTACTAGTGAATGTAATGTAACACACACCCATACAATGTGCACCACCCCGTGATGTTTTTCTCACTCCTACTAGTGAATGTAATGTAACACACAGCCATACAATGCGCACCACCGCATGATGTTTTTCTCACTCCTACTAGTGAATCTAATGTAACACACACCCATACAATGCGCACCACCCCGTGATGTTTTTCTCACTCCTACTAGTGAATGTAATGTAACACACACCCATACAATGCGCACCACCCCGTGATGTTTTTCTCACTCCTACTAGTGAATGTAATGTAACACACACCCATACAATGCGCACCACCCCGTGATGTTTTTCTCACTCCTACTAGTGAATGTAATGTAACACGCACCCATACAATGCGCACCACCCCGTGATGTTTTTCTCACTCCTACTAGTGAATGTAATGTAACACACACCCATACAATGCGCACCACCGCATGATGTTTTTCTCACTCCTACTAGTGAATCTAATGTAACACACACCCATACAATGCGCACCACCCCGTGATGTTTTTCTCACTCCTACTAGTGAATGTAATGTAACACACACCCATACAATGCGCACCACCCCGTGATGTTTTTCTCACTCCTACTAGTGAATGTAATGTAACACACACCCATACAATGCGCACCACCCCGTGATGTTTCTCTCACTCCTACTAGTGAATCAAATGTAACACACACCCATACAATGCGCACCACCCCGTGATGTTTTTCTCACTACTACTAGTGAATCTAATGTAACACACACCCATACAATGCGCACCACCCCGTGATGTTTTTCTCACTCCTACTAGTGAATCTAATGTAACACACACCCATACAATGCGCACCACCCCGTGATGTTTTTCTCACTCCTACTAGTGAATGTAATGTAACACACACCCATACAATGCGCACCACCCCGTGATGTTTTTCTCACTCCTACTAGTGAATGTAATGTAACACACACCCATACAATGCGCACCACCCCGTGATGTTTTTCTAACTCCTAATAGTGAATCAAATGTAACACACACCCATACAATGCGCACCACCCCGTGATGTTTTTCTCACTACTACTAGTGAATCTAATGTAACACACACCCATACAATGCGCACCACCCCGTGATGTTTTTCTCACTCCTACTAGTGAATGTAATGTAACACACACCCATACAATGCGCACCACCCCGTGATGTTTTTCTCACTCCTACTAGAGGATGTAATGTAACACACACCCATACAATGCGCACCACCCCGTGATGTTTTTCTCACTGCTACTAGTGAATGTAATGTAACACACACCCATACAATGCGCACCACCCCGTGATGTTTTTCTCACTCCTACTAGTGAATGTAATGTAACACGCACCCATACAATGCGCACCACCCCGTGATGTTTTTCTCACTCCTACTAGTGAATCTAATGTAACACACACCCATACAATGCGCACCACCCCGTGATGTTTTTCTCACTCCTACTAGTGAATGTAATGTAACACGCACCCATACAATGCGCACCACCCCGTGATGTTTTTCTCACTCCTACTAGTGAATGTAATGTAACACGCACCCATACAATGCGCACCACCCCGTGATGTTTTTCTCACTCCTACTAGTGAATGTAATGTAACACACACCCATACAATGCGCACCACCCCGTGATGATTTTCTCACTCCTACTAGTGAAAGTAATGTAACACACACCCATACAATGCGCACCACCCCGTGATGTTTTTCTCACTCCTACTAGTGAATGTAATGTAACACACACCCATACAATGCGCACCACCCCGTGATGTTTTTCTCACTCCTACTAGTGAATGTAATGTAACACACACCCATACAATGTGCACCACCCCGTGATGTTTTTCTCACTCCTACTAGTGAATGTAATGTAACACACAGCCATACAATGCGCACCACCGCATGATGTTTTTCTCATTCCTACTAATGAATCTAATGTAACACACACCCATACAATGCGCACCACTCCGTGATGTTTTTCTCACTCCTACTAGTGAATGTAATGTAACACACACCCATACAATGCGCACCACCCCGTGATGTTTTTCTCACTCCTACTAGTGAATGTAATGTAACACACACCCATACAATGCGCACCACCCCGTGATGTTTTTCTCACTCCTACTAGAGGATGTAATGTAACACACACCCATACAATGCGCACCACCCCGTGATGTTTTTCTCACTGCTACTAGTGAATGTAATGTAACACACACCCATACAATGCGCACCACCCCATGATGTTTTTCTCACTCCTACTAGAGGATGTAATGTAACACACACCCATACAATGCGCACCACCCCGTGATGTTTTTCTCACTGCTACTAGTGAATGTAATGTAACACACACCCATACAATGCGCACCACCCCGTGATGTTTTTCTCACTGCTACTAGTGAATGTAATGTAACACGCACCCATACAATGCGCACCACCCCGTGATGTTTTTCTCACTCCTACTAGTGAATGTAATGTAACACGCACCCATACAATGCGCACCACCCCGTGATGTTTTTCTCACTCCTACTAGTGAATGTAATGTAACACACACCCATACAATGCGCACCACCCCGTGATGTTTTTCTCACTCCTACTAGTGAATCTAATGTAACACACACCCATACAATCCGCACCACCCCGTGATGTTTTTCTCACTCCTACTAGTGAATGTAATGTAACACACACCCATACAATGCGCACCACCGCATGATGTTTTTCTCACTCCTACTAGTGAATGTAATGTAACACACACCCATACAATGCGCACCACCCCGTGATGTTTTTCTCACTCCTACTAGTGAATGTAACGTAAAACACACCCATACAATGCGCACCACCCCGTGATGTTTTTCTCACTCCTACTAGTGAATGTAATGTAACACACACCCATACAATGCGCACCACCCCGTGATGTTTTTCTCACTCCTACTAGTGAATGTAATGTAACACACACCCATACAATGCGCACCACCCCGTGATGTTTTTCTCACTCCTACTAGTGAATGTAATGTAATACACACCCATACAATGCGCACCACCCCGTGATGTTTTTCTCACTCCTACTAGTGAATGTAATGTAACACACACCCATACAATGCGCACCACCCCGTGATGTTTTTCTCACTCCTACTAGTGAATGTAATGTAACACACACCCATACAATGCGCACCACCCCGTGATGTTTTTCTCACTCCTACTAGTGAATCTAATGTAACACACACCCATACAATGCGCACCATCCCGTGATGTTTTTCTCACTACTACTAGTGAATCTAATGTAACACACACCCACACAATGCGCACCACCCCGTGATGTTTTTCTCACTCCTACTAGTGAATCTAATGTTACACACACCCATACAATGCGCACCACCCCGTGATGTTTTTCTCACTCCTACTAGTGAATGTAATGTAACACACACCCATACAATGCACACCACCCCGTGATGTTTCTCTCACTCCTACTAGAGGATGTAATGTAACACACACCCATACAATGCGCACCACCCCGTGATGTTTTTCTCACTGCTACTAGTGAATCTAATGTAACACACACCCATACAATGCGCACCACCCCGTGATGTTTTTCTCACTGCTACTCGTGAATGTAATGTAACACACACCCATACAATGCGCACCACCCCGTGATGTTTTTCTCACTGCTACTAGTGAATCTAATGTAACACACACCCATACAATGCGCACCACCCCGTGATGTTTTTCTCACTCCTACTAGTGAATCTGAAGTAACACACACCCATACAATGCGCACCACCCCGTGATGATTTTCTCACTCCTACTAGTGAATGTGATGTAACACACACCCATACAATGCGCACCACCCCGTGATGTTTTTCGCACTCCTACTAGTGAATGTAATGTAACACGCACCCATACAATGCGCACCACCCCGTGATGTTTTTCTCACTCCTACTAGTGAATGTAATGTAACACACACCCATACAATGCGCACCACCCCGTGATGTTTTTCTCACTCCTACTAGTGAATCTAATGTAACACACACCCATACAATGCGCACCACCCCGTGATGTTTTTCTCACTCCTACTAGTGAATGTAATGTAACACACACCCATACAATGCGCACCACCCCGTGATGTTTTTCTCACTCCTACTAGTGAATGTAATGTAACACACACCCATACAATGCGCACCACCCCGTGATGTTTTTCTAACTCCTAATAGTGAATCAAATGTAACACACACCCATACAATGCGCACCACCCCGTGATGTTTTTCTCACTACTACTAGTGAATCTAATGTAACACACACCCATACAATGCGCACCACCCCGTGATGTTTTTCTCACTCCTACTAGTGAATGTAATGTAACACACACCCATACAATGCGCACCACCCCGTGATGTTTTTCTCACTCCTACTAGAGGATGTAATGTAACACACACCCATACAATGCGCACCACCCCGTGATGTTTTTCTCACTGCTACTAGTGAATGTAATGTAACACACACACATACAATGCGCACCACCCCGTGATGTTTTTCTCACTCCTACTAGTGAATGTAATGTAACACGCACCCATACAATGCGCACCACCCCGTGATGTTTTTCTCACTCCTACTAGTGAATCTAATGTAACACACACCCATACAATGCGCACCACCCCGTGATGTTTTTCTCACTCCTACTAGTGAATGTAATGTAACACGCACCCATACAATGCGCACCACCCCGTGATGTTTTTCTCACTCCTACTAGTGAATGAAATGTAACACGCACCCATACAATGCGCACCACCCCGTGATGTTTTTCTCACTCCTACTAGTGAATGTAATGTAACACACACCCCTACAATGCGCACCACCCCGTGATGATTTTCTCACTCCTACTAGTGAAAGTAATGTAACACACACCCATACAATGCGCACCACCCCGTGATGTTTTTCTCACTCCTACTAGTGAATGTAATGTAACACACACCCATACAATGCGCACCACCCCGTGATGTTTTTCTCACTGCTACTAGTGAATGTAATGTAACACGCACCCATACAATGCGCACCACCCCGTGATGTTTTTCTCACTCCTACTAGTGAATGTAATGTAACACGCACCCATACAATGCGCACCACCCCGTGATGTTTTTCTCACTCCTACTAGTGAATGTAATGTAACACACACCCATACAATGCGCACCACCCCGTGATGTTTTTCTCACTCCTACTAGTGAATCTAATGTAACACACACCCATACAATCCGCACCACCCCGTGATGTTTTTCTCACTCCTACTAGTGAATGTAATGTAACACACACCCATATACAATGCGCACCACCGCATAATGTTTTTCTCACTCCTACTAGTGAATGTAATGTAACACACACCCATACAATGCGCACCACCCCGTGATGTTTTTCTCACTCCTACTAGTGAATGTAACGTAAAACACACCCATACAATGCGCACCACCCCGTGATGTTTTTCTCACTCCTACTAGTGAATGTAATGTAACACACACCCATACAATGCGCACCAACCCGTGATGTTTTTCTCACTCCTACTAGTGAATGTAATGTAATACGCACCCATACAATGCGCACCACCCCGTGATGTTTTTCTCACTCCTCTTAGGGAATGTAATGTAACACACACCCATACAATGCGCACCACCCCGTGATGTTTTTCTCACTCCTACTAGTGAATGTAATGTAACACACACCCATACAATGCGCACCACCCCGTGATGTTTTTCTCACTGCTACTAGTGAATGTAATGTAACACGCACCCATACAATGCGCACCACCCCGTGATGTTTTTCTCACTCCTACTAGTGAATGTAATGTAACACGCAACCATACAATGCGCACCACCCCGTGATGTTTTTCTCACTCCTACTAGTGAATGTAATGTAACACACACCCATACAATGCGCACCACCCCGTGATGTTTTTCTCACTCCTACTAGTGAATCTAATGTAACACACACCCATACAATCCGCACCACCCCGTGATGTTTTTCTCACTCCTACTAGTGAATGTAATGTAACACACACCCATACAATGCGCACCACCGCATAATGTTTTTCTCACTCCTACTAGTGAATGTAATGTAACACACACCCATACAATGCGCACCACCCCGTGATGTTTTTCTCACTCCTACTAGTGAATGTAACGTAAAACACACCCATACAATGCGCACCACCCCGTGATGTTTTTCTCACTCCTACTAGTGAATGTAATGTAACACACACCCATACAATGCGCACCACCCCGTGATGTTTTTCTCACTCCTACTAGTGAATGTAATGTAATACACACCCATACAATGCGCACCACCCCGTGATGTTTTTCTCACTCCTACTAGGGAATGTAATGTAACACACACCCATACAATGCGCACCACCCCGTGATGTTTTTCTCACTCCTACTAGTGAATGTAATGTAACACACACCCATACAATGCGCACCACCCCGTGATGTTTTTCTCACTCCTACTAGTGAATCTAATGTAACACACACCCATACAATGCGCACCATCCCGTGATGTTTTTCTCACTACTACTAGTGAATCTAATGTAACACACACCCACACAATGCGCACCACCTCGTGATGTTTTTCTCACTCCTACTAGTGAATCTAATGTTACACACACCCATACAATGCGCACCACCCCGTGATGTTTTTCTCACTCCTACTAGTGAATGTAATGTAACACACACCCATACAATGCACACCACCCCGTGATGTTTCTCTCACTCCTACTAGAGGATGTAATGTAACACACACCCATACAATGCGCACCACCCCGTGATGTTTTTCTCACTGCTACTAGTGAATCTAATGTAACACACACCCATACAATGCGCACCACCCCGTGATGTTTTTCTCACTGCTACTAGTGAATGTAATGTAACACACACCCATACAATGCGCACCACCCCGTGATGTTTTTCTCACTGCTACTAGTGAATCTAATGTAACACACACCCATACAATGCGCACCACCCCGTGATGTTTTTCTCACTCCTACTAGTGAATCTGATGTAACACACACCCATACAATGCGCACCACCCCGTGATGATTTTCTCACTCCTACTAGTGAATGTGATGTAACACACACCCATACAATGCGCACCACCCCGTGATGTTTTTCGCACTCCTACTAGTGAATGTAATGTAACACGCACCCATACAATGCGCACCACCCCGTGATGTTTTTCTCACTCCTACTAGTGAATGTAATGTAACACACACCCATACAATGCGCACCACCCCGTGATGATTTTCTCACTCCTACTAGTGAAAGTAATGTAACACACACCCATACAATGCGCACCACCCCGTGATGTTTTTCTCACTCCTACTAGTGAATGTAATGTAACACACACCCATACAATGCGCACCACCCCGTGATGTTTTTCTCACTCCTACTAGTGAATGTAATGTAACACACACCCATACAATGTGCACCACCCCGTGATGTTTTTCTCACTCCTACTAGTGAATGTAATGTAACACACAGCCATACAATGCGCACCACCGCATGATGTTTTTCTCACTCCTACTAGTGAATCTAATGTAACACACACCCATACAATGCGCACCACCCCGTGATGTTTTTCTCACTCCTACTAGTGAATGTAATGTAACACACACCCATACAATGCGCACCACCCCGTGATGTTTTTCTCACTCCTACTAGTGAATGTAATGTAACACACACCCATACAATGCGCACCACCCCGTGATGTTTTTCTCACTCCTACTAGAGGATGTAATGTAACACACACCCATACAATGCGCACCACCCCGTGATGTTTTTCTCACTGCTACTAGTGAATGTAATGTAACACAAACCCATACAATGCGCACCACCCCATGATGTTTTTCTCACTCCTACTAGAGGATGTAATGTAACACACACCCATACAATGCGCACCACCCCGTGATGTTTTTCTCACTGCTACTAGTGAATGTAATGTAACACACACCCATACAATGCGCACCACCCCGTGATGTTTTTCTCACTGCTACTAGTGAATGTAATGTAACACGCACCCATACAATGCGCACCACCCCGTGATGTTTTTCTCACTCCTACTAGTGAATGTAATGTAACACGCACCCATACAATGCGCACCACCCCGTGATGTTTTTCTCACTCCTACTAGTGAATGTAATGTAACACACACCCATACAATGCGCACCACCCCGTGATGTTTTTCTCACTCCTACTAGTGAATCTAATGTAACACACACCCATACAATGCGCACCACCCCGTGATGTTTTTCTCACTCCTACTAGTGAATGTAATGTAACACACACCCATACAATGCGCACCACCGCATAATGTTTTTCTCACTCCTACTAGTGAATGTAATGTAACACACACCCATACAATGCGCACCACCCCGTGATGTTTTTCTCACTCCTACTAGTGAATGTAACGTAAAACACACCCATACAATGCGCACCACCCCGTGATGTTTTTCTCACTCCTACTAGTGAATGTAATGTAACACACACCCATACAATGCGCACCACCCCGTGATGTTTTTCACACTCCTACTAGTGAATGTAATGTAACACACACCCATACAATGCGCACCACCCCGTGATGTTTTTCTCACTCCTACTAGTGAATGTAATGTAATACACACCCATACAATGCGCACCACCCCGTGATGTTTTTCTCACTCCTACTAGTGAATGTAATGTAACACACACCCATACAATGCGCACCACCCCGTGATGTTTTTCTCACTCCTACTAGTGAATGTAATGTAACACACACCCATACAATGCGCACCACCCCGTGATGTTTTTCTCACTCCTACTAGTGAATCTAATGTAACACACACCCATACAATGCGCACCATCCCGTGATGTTTTTCTCACTACTACTAGTGAATCTAATGTAACACACACCCACACAATGCGCACCACCCCGTGATGTTTTTCTCACTCCTACTAGTGAATCTAATGTTACACACACCCATACAATGCGCACCACCCCGTGATGTTTTTCTCACTCCTACTAGTGAATGTAATGTAACACACACCCATACAATGCACACAACCCCGTGATGTTTCTCTCACTCCTACTAGAGGATGTAATGTAACACACACCCATACAATGCGCACCACCCCGTGATGTTTTTCTCACTGCTACTAGTGAATGTAATGTAACACACACCCATACAATGCGCACCACCCCGTGATGTTTTTCTCACTGCTACTAGTGAATCTAATGTAACACACACCCATACAATGCGCACCACCCCATGATGTTTTTCTCACTCCTACTAGTGAATGTAATGTAACACACACCCATACAATGCGCACCACCCCGTGATGTTTTTCTCACTCCTACTAGTGAATGTAATGTAACACACACCCATACAATGCGCACCACCCCGTGATGTTTTTCTCACTCCTACTAGTGAATGTAATGTAACACACACCCATACAATGCGCCCCACCCCGTGATGTTTTTCTCACTCCTACTAGTGAATGTAATGTAACACACACCCATACAATGCGCACGACCGCATGATGTTTTTCTCACTCCTACTAGTGAATCTAATGTAACACACACCCATACAATGAGCACCACCCCGTGATGTTTTTCTCACTCCTACTAGTGAATGTAATGTAACACACACCCATACAATGCGCACCACCCCGTGATGTTTTTCTCACTCCTACTAGTGAATGTAATGTAACACACACCCATACAATGCGCACCACCCCGTGATGTTTTTCTAACTCCTAATAGTGAATCAAATGTAACACACACCCATACAATGCGCACCACCCCGTGATGTTTTTCTCACTACTACTAGTGAATCTAATCTAACACACACCCATACAATGCGCACCACCCCGTGATGTTTTTCTCACTCCTACTAGAGGATGTAATGTAACACACACCCATACAATGCGCACCACCCCGTGATGTTTTTCTCACTGCTACTAGTGAATCTAATGTAACACACACCCATACAATGCGCACCACCCCGTGATGTTTTTCTCACTGCTACTAGTGAATGTAATGTAACACACACCCATACAATGCGCACCACCCCGTGATGTTTTTCTCACTGCTACTAGTGAATCTAATGTAACACACACACCCATACAATGCGCACAACCCCGTGATGTTTTTCTCACTCCTACTAGTGAATCTGATGTAACACACACCCATACAATGCGCACCGCCCCGTGATGATTTTCTAACTCCTACTAGTGAATGTGATGTAACACACACCCATACAATGCACACCACCCCGTGATGTTTTTCTCACTCCTACTAGTGAATGTAATGTAACACACACCCAAACAATGCGCACCACCCCGTGATGTTTCTCTCACTCCTACTAGTGAAATTAATGTAACACACACCCATACACTGCGCATCACCCCGTGATGTTTCTCTCACTCCTACTAGTGAATCTAATGTAACACACACCCATACAATGCGCACCACCCCGTGATGATTTTCTCACTCCTACTACTGAATGTGATGTAACACACACCCATACAATGCACACCACCCCGTGATGTTTTTCTCACTCCTACTAGTGAATGTAATGTAACACACACCCAAACAATGCGCACCAACCCGTGATGTTTCTCTCACTCCTACTAGTGAAATTAATGTAACACACACCCATACACTGCGCATCACCCCGTGATGTTTCTCTCACTCCTACTAGTGAATCTAATGTAACACACACCCATACAATGCGCACCACCCCGTGATGTTTTTCTCACTCCTACTAGAGGATGTAATGTAACACACACCCATACAATGCGCACCACCCCGTGATGTTTTTCTCACTGCTACTAGTGAATGTAATGTAACACACACCCATACAATGCGCACCACCCCGTGATGTTTCTCTCACTCCTACTAGTGAATGTAATGTAACACACACCCATACAATGCGCACCACCCCGTGATGTTTTTCTCACTCCTACTAGTGAATCTAATGTAACACACACCCATACAATGCGCACCACCCCGTGATGTTTTTCTCACTCCTACTAGTGAATGTAATGTAACACGCACCCATACTATGCGCACCACCCCGTGATGTTTTTCTCACTCCTACTAGTGAATGTAATGTAACACGCACCCATACAATGCGCACCACCCCGTGATGTTTTTCTCACTCCTACTAGTGAATGTAATGTAACACACACCCATACAATGCGCACCACCCCGTGATGATTTTCTCACTCCTACTAGTGAAAGTAATGTAACACACACCCATACAATGCGCACCACCCCGTGATGTTTTTCTCACTCCTACTAGTGAATGTAATGTAACACACACCCATACAATGCGCACCACGCCGTGATGTTTTTCTCACTCCTACTAGTGAATGTAATGTAACACACACCCATACAATGTGCACCACCCCGTGATGTTTTTCTCACTCCTACTAGTGAATGTAATGTGACACACAGCCATAGAATGCGCACCACCGCATGATGTTTTTCTCACTCCTACTAGTGAATCTAATGTAACACACACCCATACAATGCGCACCACCCCGTGATGTTTTTCTCACTCCTACTAGTGAATGTAATGTAACACACACCCATACAATGCGCACCACCCCGTGATGTTTTTCTCACTCCTACTAGTGAATGTAATGTAACACACACCCATACAATGCGCACCACCCCGTGATGTTTTTCTCACTCCTACTAGTGAATGTAATGTAACACACACCCATACAATGCGCACCACCACATGATGTTTTTCTCACTCCTACTAGTGAATCTAATGTAACACACACCCATACAATGCGCACCACCGCATGACGTTTTTCTCACTCCTACTAGTGAATCTAATGTAACACACACCCATACAATGCGCACCACCCCGTGATGTATTTCTCACTCCTACTAGTGAATGTAATGTAACACACACCCATACAGTGCGCACCACCCCGTGATGTTTTTCTCACTCCTACTAGTGAATCTATTGTAACACACACCCATACAATGCGCACCACCCCGTGATGTTTTTCTCACTACTACTAGTGAATCTAATGTAACACACACCCATACAATGCGCACCACCCCGTGATGTATTTTTCACTCCTACTAGTGAATCTAATGTAACACACACCCATACAATGCGCACCACCCCGTGATGTTTTTCTCACTCCTACTAGTGAATGTAATGTAACACACACCCATACAATGCGCACCACCCCGTGATGTTTTTCTCACTGCTACTAGTGAATGTAATGTAACACACACCCATACAATGCGCACCACCCCGTGATGTTTTTCTCACTCCTAATAGAGGATGTAATGTAACACACACCCATACAATGGGCACCACCACGTGATGATTTTCTCACTCCTACTAGTGAAAGTAATGTAACACACACCCATACTATGCGCACCACCCCGTGATGTTTTTCTCACTCCTACTAGTGAATGTAATGTAACACACACCCATACAATGCGCACCACCCCGTGATGTTTTTCTCACTCCTACTAGAGCATGTAATGTAACACACACCCATACAATGGGCACAACCCCGTGATGTTTTTCTCACTCCTACTAGTGAATGTAATGTAACACACACCCAAACAATGCGCACCACCCCGTGATGTTTTTCTCACTCCTACTAGTGAATGTAATGTAACACACACCCATACAATGCGCACCACCCCGTGATGTTTTTCTCACTCCTACTAGTGAATCTAATGTAACACACACCCATACAATGCGCACCACCCCGTGATGTTTTTCTCACTCCTACTAGAGGATGTAATGTAACACACACCCATACAATGCGCACCACCCCGTGATGTTTTTCTCACTCCTACTAGAGGATGTAATGTAACACACACCCATACAATGCGCACCACCCCGTGATGTTTTTCTCACTCCTACTAGAGGATGTAATGTAACACACACCCATACAATGGGCACTACCCCGTGATGTTTTTCTCACTCCTACTAGTGAATGTAATGTAACACACACCCAAACAATGCGCACCACCCCGTGATGTTTTTCTCACTCCTACTAGTGAATGTAATGTAAAACACACCCATACAATGCGCACCACCCCGTGATGATTTTCTCACTCCTACTAGTGAAAGTAACGTAACACACACCCATACAATGCGCACCACCCCGTGATGTTTTTCTCACTCCTACTAGTGAATGTAATGTAACACACACCCATACAATGCGCACCACCCCGTGATGTTTTTCTCACTCCTACTAGAGGATGTAATGTAACACACACCCATACAATGCGCACCACCCCGTGATGTTTTTCTCACTGCTACTAGTGAATGTAATGTAACACACACCCATACAATGCGCACCACCCCGTGATGTTTTTCTCACTCCTACTAGAGGATGTAATGTAACACACACCCATACAATGCGCACCACCCCGTGATGTTTTTCTCACTGCTACTAGTGAATGTAATGTAACACACACCCATACAATGCGCACCACCCCGTGATGTTTTTCTCACTGCTACTAGTGAATGTAATGTAACACGCACCCATACAATGCGCACCACCGCATGATGTTTTTCTCACTCCTACTAGTGAATCTAATGTAACACACACCCATACAATGCGCACCACCCCGTGATGCTTTTCTCACTCCTACTAGTGAATGTAAAGTAACATACACCCATACAATGCGCACCACCCCGTGATGTTTCTCTCACTCCTACTAGTGAATCTAATGTAACACACACCCATACAATGCGCACCACCCCGTGATGTTTTTCTCACTCCTACTAGTGAATGTAATGTAACACACACCCATACAATGCGCACCACCCCGTGATGTTTTTCTCACTCCTACTAGAGGATGTAATGTAACACACACCCATACAATGCGCACCACCCCGTGATGTTTTTCTCACTGCTACTAGTGAATGTAATGTAACACACACCCATACAATGCGCACCACCCCGTGATGTTTTTCTCACTCCTACTAGTGAATGTAATGTAACACGCACCCATACAATGCGCACCACCCCGTGATGTTTTTCTCAGTCCTACTAGTGAATCTAATGTAACACACACCCATACAATGCGCACCACACCGTGATGTTTTTCTCACTCCTACTAGTGAATGTAATGTAACACGCACCCATACAATGCGCACCACCCCGTGATGTTTTTCTCACTCCTACTAGTGAATGTAATGTAACACACAGCCATACAATGCGCACCACCGCATGATGTTTTTCTCACTCCTACTAGTGAATCTAATGTAACACACACCCATACAATGCGCACCACCCCGTGATGTTTTTCTCACTCCTACTAGTGAATGTAATGTAACACACACCCATACAATGCGCACCACCCCGTGATGTTTTTCTCACTCCTACTAGTGAATGTAATGTAACACACACCCATACAATGCGCACCACCCCGTGATGTTTTTCTCACTCCTACTAGTGAATGTAATGTAACACACACCCATACAATGCGCACCACCCCGTGATGTTTTTCTCACTCCTACTAGTGAATGTAATGTAACACGCACCCATACAATGCGCACCACCCCGTGATGTTTTTCTCACTCCTACTAGTGAATGTAATGTAACACACAGCCATAAAATTCGCACCACCGCATGATGTTTTTCTCACTCCTACTAGTGAATCTAATGTAACACACACCCATACAATGCGCACCACCCCGTGATGTTTTTCTCACTCCTACTAGTGAATGTAATGTAACACACACCCATACAATGCGCACCACCCCGTGATGTTTTTCTCACTCCTACTAGAGGATGTAATGTAACACACACCCATACAATGCGCACCACCCCGTGATGTTTTTCTCACTCCTACTAGAGGATGTAATGTAACACACACCCATACAATGCGCACCACCCCGTGATGTTTTTCTCACTCCTACTAGAGGATGTAATGTAACACACACCCATACAATGGGCACTACCCCGTGATGTTTTTCTCACTCCTACTAGTGAATGTAATGTAACACACACCCAAACAATGCGCACCACCCCGTGATGTTTTTCTCACTCCTACTAGTGAATGTAATGTAACACACACCCATACAATGCGCACCACCCCGTGATGATTTTCTCACTCCTACTAGTGAAAGTAATGTAACACACACCCATACAATGCGCACCACCCCGTGATGTTTTTCTCACTCCTACTAGTGAATGTAATGTAACACACACCCATACAATGCGCACCACCCCGTGATGTTTTTCTCACTCCTACTAGAGGATGTAATGTAACACACACCCATACAATGCGCACCACCCCGTGATGTTTTTCTCACTGCTACTAGTGAATGTAATGTAACACACACCCATACAATGCGCACCACCCCGTGATGTTTTTCTCACTCCTACTAGAGGATGTAATGTAACACACAACCATACAATGCGCACCACCCCGTGATGTTTTTCTCACTGCTACTAGTGAATGTAATGTAACACGCACCCATACAATGCGCACCACCCCGTGATGTTTTTCTCACTGCTACTAGTGAATGTAATGTAACACACACCCATACAATGCGCACCACCGCATGATGTTTTTCTCACTCCTACTAGTGAATCTAATGTAACACACACCCATACAATGCGCACCACCCCGTGATGCTTTTCTCACTCCTACTAGTGAATGTAAAGTAACATACACCCATACAATGCGCACCACCCCGTGATGTTTCTCTCACTCCTACTAGTGAATCTAATGTAACACACACCCATACAATGCGCACCACCCCGTGATGTTTTTCTCACTCCTACTAGTGAATGTAATGTAACACACACCCATACAATGCGCACCACCCCGTGATGTTTTTCTCACTCCTACTAGAGGATGTAATGTAACACACACCCATACAATGCGCACCACCCCGTGATGTTTTTCTCACTGCTACTAGTGAATGTAATGTAACACACACCCATACAATGCGCACCACCCCGTGATGTTTTTCTCACTCCTACTAGTGAATGTAATGTAACACGCACCCATACAATGCGCACCACCCCGTGATGTTTTTCTCAGTCCTACTAGTGAATCTAATGTAACACACACCCATACAATGCGCACCACACCGTGATGTTTTTCTCACTCCTACTAGTGAATGTAATGTAACACGCACCCATACAATGCGCACCACCCCGTGATGTTTTTCTCACTCCTACTAGTGAATGTAATGTAACACACAGCCATACAATGCGCACCACCGCATGATGTTTTTCTCACTCCTACTAGTGAATCTAATGTAACACACACCCATACAATGCGCACCACCCCGTGATGTTTTTCTCACTCCTACTAGTGAATGTAATGTAACACACACCCATACAATGCGCACCACCCCGTGATGTTTTTCTCACTCCTACTAGTGAATGTAATGTAACACACACCCATACAATGCGCACCACCCCGTGATGTTTTTCTCACTCCTACTAGTGAATGTAATGTAACACACACCCATACAATGCGCACCACCCCGTGATGTTTTTCTCACTCCTACTAGTGAATGTAATGTAACACGCACCCATACAATGCGCACCACCCCGTGATGTTTTTCTCACTCCTACTAGTGAATGTAATGTAACACACAGCCATAAAATTCGCACCACCGCACGATGTTTTTCTCACTCCTACTAGTGAATCTAATGTAACACACACCCATACAATGCGCACCACCCCGTGATGTTTTTCTCACTCCTACTAGTGAATGTAATGTACCACAAACCCATACAATGCGCACCACCCCGTGATGTTTTTCTCACTCCTACTAGTGAATGTAATGTAACACACACCCATACAATGCGCACCACCCCGTGATGTTTTTCTCACTCCTACTAGTGAATGTAATGTAACACACACCCATACAATGCGCACCACCGCATGATGTTTTTCTCACTCCTACTAGTGAATCTAATGTAACACACACCCATACAATGCGCACCACCGCATGATGTTTTTCTCACTCCTACTAGTGAATGTAATGTAACACACACCCATACAATGCGCACCACCCCGTGATGTTTTTCTCACTCCTACTAGTGAATCTAATGTAACACACACCCATACAATGCGCACCACCCCGTGATGTTTTTCTCACTACTACTAGTGAATCTAATGTAACACACACCCATACAAGGCGCACCACCCCGTGATGTTTTTCTCACTCCTACTAGTGAATCTAATGTAACACACACCCATACAATGCGCACCACCCCGTGATGTTTTTCTCACTCCTACTAGTGAATGTAATGTAACACACACCCATACAATGCGAACCACCCCGTGATGTTTTTCTCACTCCTACTAGTGAATGTAATGTAACACACACCCATACAATGCGCACCACCCAGTGATGTTTTTCTCACTCCTACTAGAGGATGTAATGTAACACACACACATACAATGGGCACCAACCCGTGATGATTTTCTCACTCCTACTAGTGAAAGTAATGTAACACACACCCATACAATGCGCACCACCCCGTGATGTTTTTCTCACTCCTACTAGTGAATGTAATGTAACACACACCCATACAATGCGCACCACCCCGTGATGTTTTTCTCACTCCTACTAGTGAATCTAATGTAACACACACCCATACAATGCGCACCACCCCGTGATGTTTTTCTAAATCCTACTAGTGAATGTAATGTAACACACACCCATACAATGCGCACCACCCCGTGATGTTTTTCTCACTCCTACTAGAGGATGTAATGTAACACACACCCATACAATGCGCACCACCCCGTGATGTTTTTCTCACTCCTACTAGAGGATGTAATGTAACACACACCCATACAATGGGCACCACCCCGTGATGTTTTTCTCACTCCTACTAGTGAATGTAATGTAACACACACCCAAACAATGCGCACCACCCCGTGATGTTTTTCTCACTCCTACTAGTGAATGTAATGTAACACACACCCATACAATGCGCACCACCCCGTGATGTTTTTCTCACTCCTACTAGTGAATCTAATGTAACACACACCCATACAATGCGCACCACCCCGTGATGTTTTTCTCACTCCTACTAGTGAATCTAATGTAACACACACCCATATAATGAGCACCACCCCGTGATGTTTTTCTCACTCCTACTAGAGGATGTAATGTAACACACACCCATACAATGCGCACCACCCCGTGATGTTTTTCTCACTCCTACTAGAGGATGTAATGTAACACACACCCATACAATGCGCACCACCCCGTGATGTTTTTCTCACTCCTACTAGAGGATGTAATGTAACACACACGCATACAATGCGCACCACCCCGTGATGTTTTTCTCACTCCTACTAGAGGATGTAATGTAACACACACCTATACAATGGGCACCACCCCGTGATGTTTTTCTCACTCCTACTAGTGAATGTAATGTAACACACACCCAAACAATGCGCACCACCCCGTGATGTTTTTCTCACTCCCACTAGTGAATGTAATGTAACACACACCCATACAATGCGCACCACCCCGTGATGATTTTCTCACTCCTACTAGTGAAAGTAATGTAACACACACCCATACAATGCGCACCACCCCGTGATGTTTTTCTCACTGCTACTAGTGAATCTAATGTAACACACACCCATACAATGCGCACCACCCCGTGATGTTTTTCTCACTCCTACTAGAGGATGTAATGTAACACACACCCATACAATGTGCACCACCCCGTGATGTTTTTCTCACTGCTACTAGTGAATGTAATGTAACACACACCCATACAATGCGCACCACCCCATGATGTTTTTCTCACTCCTACTAGAGGATGTAATGTAACACACACCCATACAATGCGCACCACCCCGTGATGTTTTTCTCACTGCTACTAGTGAATGTAATGTAACACACACCCATACAATGCGCACCACCCCGTGATGTTTTTCTCACTGCTACTAGTGAATGTAATGTAACACGCACCCATACAATGCGAACCACCCCGTGATGTTTTTCTCACTCCTACTAGTGAATGTAATGTAACACGCACCCATACAATGCGCACCACCCCGTGATGTTTTTCTCACTCCTACTAGTGAATGTAATGTAACACGCACCCATACAATGCGCACCACCCCGTGATGTTTTTCTCACTCCTACCAGTGAATGTAATGTAACACACACCCATACAATGCGCACCACCCCGTGATGATTTTCTCACTCCTACTAGTGAAAGTAATGTACCACACACCCATACAATGCGCACCACCCCGTGATGTTTTTCTCACTCCTACTAGTGAATGTAATGTAACACACACCCATACACTGCGCACCACCCCGTGATGTTTTTCTCACTCCTACTAGTGAATGTAATGTAACACACACCCATACAATGCGCACCACCGCATGATGTTTTTCTCACTCCTACTAGTGAATCTAATGTAACACACACCCATACAATGCGCACCACCCCGTGATGTTTTTCTCACTCCTACTAGTGAATGTAATGTAACACACACCCATACAATGCGCACCACCCCGTGATGTTTTTCTCACTCCTACTAGTGAATGTAATGTAACACACACATACAATGCGCACCACCCCGTGATGTTTTTCTCACTCCTACTAGTGAATCAAATGTAACACACACCCATACAATGCGCACCACCCCGTGATGTTTTTCTCACTACTAATAGTGAATCTAATGTAACACACACCCATACAATGCGCACCACCCCGTGATGTTTTTCTCACTACTAATAGTGAATCTAATGTAACACACACCCATACAATGCGCACCACCCCGTGATGTTTTTCTCACTCCTACTAGTGAATCTAATGTAACACACACCCATACAATGCGCACCACCCCGTGATGTTTTTCTCACTCCTACTAGTGAATGTAATGTAACACACACCCAAACAATGCGCACCACCCCGTGATGTTTTTCTCACTCCTACTAGTGAATGTAATGTAACACACACCCATACAATGCGCACCACCCCGTGATGTTTTTCTCACTCCTACTAGTGAATGTAATGTAACACACACCCATACAATGCGCACCACCCCGTGATGTTTTTCTCACTCCTACTAGTGAATGTAATGTAACACACACCCATACAATGCGCACCACCGCATGATGTTTTTCTCACTCCTACTAGTGAATCTAATGTAACACACACCCATACAATGCGCACCACCGCATGATGTTTTTCTCACTCCTACTAGTGAATGTAATGTAACACACACCCATACAATGCGCACCACCCCGTGATGTTTTTCTCACTCCTACTAGTGAATCTAATGTAACACACACCCATACAATGCGCACCACCCCGTGATGTTTTTCTCACTACTACTAGTGAATCTAATGTAACACACACCCATACAAGGCGCACCACCCCGTGATGTTTTTCTCACTCCTACTAGTGAATCTAATGTAACACACACCCATACAATGCGCACCACCCCGTGATGTTTTTCTCACTCCTACTAGTGAATGTAATGTAACACACACCCATACAATGCGAACCACCCCGTGATGTTTTTCTCACTCCTACTAGTGAATGTAATGTAACACACACCCATACAATGCGCACCACCCAGTGATGTTTTTCTCACTCCTACTAGAGGATGTAATGTAACACACACACATACAATGGGCACCAACCCGTGATGATTTTCTCACTCCTACTAGTGAAAGTAATGTAACACACACCCATACAATGCGCACCACCCCGTGATGTTTTTCTCACTCCTACTAGTGAATGTAATGTAACACACACCCATACAATGCGCACCACCCCGTGATGTTTTTCTCACTCCTACTAGTGAATCTAATGTAACACACACCCATACAATGCGCACCACCCCGTGATGTTTTTCTAAATCCTACTAGTGAATGTAATGTAACACACACCCATACAATGCGCACCACCCCGTGATGTTTTTCTCACTCCTACTAGAGGATGTAATGTAACACACACCCATACAATGCGCACCACCCCGGGATGTTTTTCTCACTCCTACTAGAGGATGTAATGTAACACACACCCATACAATGGGCACCACCCCGTGATGTTTTTCTCACTCCTACTAGTGAATGTAATGTAACACACACCCAAACAATGCGCACCACCCCGTGATGTTTTTCTCACTCCTACTAGTGAATGTAATGTAACACACACCCATACAATGCGCACCACCCCGTGATGTTTTTCTCACTCCTACTAGTGAATCTAATGTAACACACACCCATACAATGCGCACCACCCCGTGATGTTTTTCTCACTCCTACTAGTGAATCTAATGTAACACACACCCATATAATGCGCACCACCCCGTGATGTTTTTCTCACTCCTACTAGAGGATGTAATGTAACACACACCCATACAATGCGCACCACCCCGTGATGTTTTTCTCACTCCTACTAGAGGATGTAATGTAACACACACCCATACAATGCGCACCACCCCGTGATGTTTTTCTCACTCCTACTAGAGGATGTAATGTAACACACACGCATACAATGCGCACCACCCCGTGATGTTTTTCTCACTCCTACTAGAGGATGTAATGTAACACACACCTATACAATGGGCACCACCCCGTGATGTTTTTCTCACTCCTACTAGTGAATGTAATGTAACACACACCCAAACAATGCGCACCACCCCGTGATGTTTTTCTCACTCCTACTAGTGAATGTAATGTAACACACACCCATACAATGCGCACCACCCCGTGATGATTTTCTCACTCCTACTAGTGAAAGTAATGTAACACACACCCATACAATGCGCACCACCCCGTGATGTTTTTCTCACTGCTACTAGTGAATCTAATGTAACACACACCCATACAATGCGCACCACCCCGTGATGTTTTTCTCACTCCTACTAGAGGATGTAATGTAACACACACCCATACAATGTGCACCACCCCGTGATGTTTTTCTCACTGCTACTAGTGAATGTAATGTAACACACACCCATACAATGCGCACCACCCCATGATGTTTTTCTCACTCCTACTAGAGGATGTAATGTAACACACACCCATACAATGCGCACCACCCCGTGATGTTTTTCTCACTGCTACTAGTGAATGTAATGTAACACACACCCATACAATGCGCACCACCCCGTGATGTTTTTCTCACTGCTACTAGTGAATGTAATGTAACACGCACCCATACAATGCGCAACACCCCGTGATGTTTTTCTCACTCCTACTAGTGAATGTAATGTAACACGCACCCATACAATGCGCACCACCCCGTGATGTTTTTCTCACTCCTACTAGTGAATGTAATGTAACACGCACCCATACAATGCGCACCACCCCGTGATGTTTTTCTCACTCCTACCAGTGAATGTAATGTAACACACACCCATACAATGCGCACCACCCCGTGATGATTTTCTCACTCCTACTAGTGAAAGTAATGTAACACACACCCATACAATGCGCACCACCCCGTGATGTTTTTCTCACTCCTACTAGTGAATGTAATGTAACACACACCCATACAATGCGCACCACCCCGTGATGTTTTTCTCACTCCTACTAGTGAATGTAATGTAACACACACCCATACAATGCGCACCACCGCATGATGTTTTTCTCACTCCTACTAGTGAATCTAATGTAACACACACCCATACAATGCGCACCACCCCGTGATGTTTTTCTCACTCCTACTAGTGAATGTAATGTAACACACACCCATACAATGCGCACCACCCCGTGATGTTTTTCTCACTCCTACTAGTGAATGTAATGTAACACACACATACAATGCGCACCACCCCGTGATGTTTTTCTCACTCCTACTAGTGAATCAAATGTAACACACACCCATACAATGCGCACCACCCCGTGATGTTTTTCTCACTACTAATAGTGAATCTAATGTAACACACACCCATACAATGCGCACCACCCCGTGATGTTTTTCTCACTCCTACTAGTGAATCTAATGTAACACACACCCATACAATGCGCACCACCCCGTGATGTTTTTCTCACTCCTACTAGTGAATGTAATGTAACACACACCCAAACAATGCGCACCACCCCGTGATGTTTTTCTCACTCCTACTAGTGAATGTAATGTAACACACACCCATACAATGCGCACCACCCCGTGATGATTTTCTCACTCCTACTAGTGAAAGTAATGTAACACACACCCATACAATGCGCACCACCCCGTGATGTTTTTCTCACTCCTACTAGTGAATGTAATGTAACACACACCCATACAATGCGCACCACCCCGTGATGTTTTTCTCACTCCTACTAGAGGATGTAATGTAACACACACCCATACAATGCGCACCACCCCGTGATGTTTTTCTCACTGCTACTAGTGAATGTAATGTAACACACACCCATACAATGCGCACCACCCCGTGATGTTTTTCTCACTCCTACTAGAGGATGTAATGTAACACACACCCATACAATGCGCACCACCCCGTGATGTTTTTCTCACTGCTACTAGTGAATGTAATGTAACACACACCCATACAATGCGCACCACCCCGTGATGTTTTTCTCACTGCTACTAGTGAATGTAATGTAACACGCACCCATACAATGCGCACCACCGCATGATGTTTTTCTCACTCCTACTAGTGAATCTAATGTAACACACACCCATACAATGCGCACCACCCCGTGATGCTTTTCTCACTCCTACTAGTGAATGTAAAGTAACATACACCCATACAATGCGCACCACCCCGTGATGTTTCTCTCACTCCTACTAGTGAATCCAATGTAACACACACCCATACAATGCGCACCACCCCGTGATGTTTTTCTCACTCCTACTAGTGAATGTAATGTAACACACACCCATACAATGCGCACCACCCCGTGATGTTTTTCTCACTCCTACTAGAGGATGTAATGTAACACACACCCAAACAATGCGCACCACCCCGTGATGTTTTTCTCACTGCTACTAGTGAATGTAATGTAACACACACCCATACAATGCGCACCACCCCGTGATGTTTTTCTCACTCCTACTAGTGAATGTAATGTAACACGCACCCATACAATGAGCACCACCCCGTGATGTTTTTCTCAGTCCTAGTAGTGAATCTAATGTAACACACACCCATACAATGCGCACCACACCGTGATGTTTTTCTCACTCCTACTAGTGAATGTAATGTAACACACACCCATACAATGCGCACCACCCCGTGATGTTTTTCTCACTCCTACTAGTGAATGTAATGTAACACACACCCATACAATGCGCACCACCGCATGATGTTTTTCTCACTCCTACTAGTGAATCTAATGTAACACACACCCATACAATGCGCACCACCGCATGATGTTTTTCTCACTCCTACTAGTGAATCTAATGTAACACACACCCATACAATGCGCACCACCCCGTGATGTATTTCTCACTCCTACTAGTGAATGTAATGTAACACACACCCATACAATGCGCACCACCCCGTGATGTTTTTCTCACTCCTACTAGTGAATCTAATGTAACACACACCCATACAATGCGCACCACCCCGTGATGTTTTTCTCACTACTACTAGTGAATCTAATGTAACACACACCCATACAAGGCGCACCACCCCGTGATGTATTTCTCACTCCTACTAGTGAATGTAATGTAACACACACCCATACAATGCGCACCACCCCGTGATGTTTTTCTCACTCCTACTAGTGAATCTAATGTAACACACACCCATACAATGCGCACCACCCCGTGATGTTTTTCTCACTACTACTAGTGAATCTAATGTAACACACACCCATACAAGGCGCACCACCCCGTGATGTTTTTCTCACTCCTACTAGTGAATGTAATGTAACACGCACCCATACAATGCGCACCACCCCGTGATGTTTTTCTCACTCCTACTAGTGAATGTAATGCAACACGCACCCATACAATGCGCACCACCCCGTGATGTTTTTCTCACTCCTACCAGTGAATGTAATGTAACACACACCCATACAATGCGCACCACCCCGTGATGATTTTCTCACTCCTACTAGTGAAAGTAATGTAACACACACCCATACAATGCGCACCACCCCGTGATGTTTATCTCACTCCTACTAGTGAATGTAATGTAACACACACCCATACAATGCGCACCACCCCGTGATGTTTTTCTCACTCCTACTAGTGAATGTAATGTAACACACACCCATACAATGCGCACCACCCCGTGATGTTTTTCTCACTCCTACTAGTGAAAGTAATGTAACACACACCCATACAATGCGCACCACCCCGTGATGTTTTTCTCACTCCTACTAGTGAATGTAATGTAACACACACCCAAACAATGCGCACCACCCCGTGATGTTTTTCTCACTCCTACTAGTGAATGTAATGTAACACACACCCATACAATGCGCACCACCCCGTGATGATTTTCTCACTCCTACTAGTGAAAGTAATGTAACACACACCCATACAATGCGCACCACCCCGTGATGTTTTTCTCACTCCTACTAGTGAATGTAATGTAACACACACCCATACAATGCGCACCACCCCGTGATGTTTTTCTCACTCCTACTAGAGGATGTAATGTAACACACACCCATACAATGCGCACCACCCCGTGATGTTTTTCTCACTGCTACTAGTGAATGTAATGTAACACACACCCATACAATGCGCACCACCCCGTGATGTTTTTCTCACTCCTACTAGAGGATGTAATGTAACACACACCCATACAATGCGCACCACCCCGTGATGTTTTTCTCACTGCTACTAGTGAATGTAATGTAACACACACCCATACAATGCGCACCACCCCGTGATGTTTTTCTCACTGCTACTAGTGAATGTAATGTAACACGCACCCATACAATGCGCACCACCGCATGATGTTTTTCTCACTCCTACTAGTGAATCTAATGTAACACACACCCATACAATGCGCACCACCCCGTGATGCTTTTCTCACTCCTACTAGTGAATGTAAAGTAACATACACCCATACAATGCGCACCACCCCGTGATGTTTCTCTCACTCCTACTAGTGAATCCAATGTAACACACACCCATACAATGCGCACCACCCCGTGATGTTTTTCTCACTCCTACTAGTGAATGTAATGTAACACACACCCATACAATGCGCACCACCCCGTGATGTTTTTCTCACTCCTACTAGAGGATGTAATGTAACACACACCCAAACAATGCGCACCACCCCGTGATGTTTTTCTCACTGCTACTAGTGAATGTAATGTAACACACACCCATACAATGCGCACCACCCCGTGATGTTTTTCTCACTCCTACTAGTGAATGTAATGTAACACGCACCCATACAATGAGCACCACCCCGTGATGTTTTTCTCAGTCCTAGTAGTGAATCTAATGTAACACACACCCATACAATGCGCACCACACCGTGATGTTTTTCTCACTCCTACTAGTGAATGTAATGTAACACACACCCATACAATGCGCACCACCCCGTGATGTTTTTCTCACTCCTACTAGTGAATGTAATGTAACACACACCCATACAATGCGCACCACCGCATGATGTTTTTCTCACTCCTACTAGTGAATCTAATGTAACACACACCCATACAATGCGCACCACCGCATGATGTTTTTCTCACTCCTACTAGTGAATCTAATGTAACACACACCCATACAATGCGCACCACCCCGTGATGTATTTCTCACTCCTACTAGTGAATGTAATGTAACACACACCCATACAATGCGCACCACCCCGTGATGTTTTTCTCACTCCTACTAGTGAATCTAATGTAACACACACCCATACAATGCGCACCACCCCGTGATGTTTTTCTCACTACTACTAGTGAATCTAATGTAACACACACCCATACAAGGCGCACCACCCCGTGATGTATTTCTCACTCCTACTAGTGAATGTAATGTAACACACACCCATACAATGCGCACCACCCCGTGATGTTTTTCTCACTCCTACTAGTGAATCTAATGTAACACACACCCATACAATGCGCACCACCCCGTGATGTTTTTCTCACTACTACTAGTGAATCTAATGTAACACACACCCATACAAGGCGCACCACCCCGTGATGTTTTTCTCACTCCTACTAGTGAATGTAATGTAACACGCACCCATACAATGCGCACCACCCCGTGATGTTTTTCTCACTCCTACTAGTGAATGTAATGCAACACGCACCCATACAATGCGCACCACCCCGTGATGTTTTTCTCACTCCTACCAGTGAATGTAATGTAACACACACCCATACAATGCGCACCACCCCGTGATGATTTTCTCACTCCTACTAGTGAAAGTAATGTAACACACACCCATACAATGCGCACCACCCCGTGATGTTTATCTCACTCCTACTAGTGAATGTAATGTAACACACACCCATACAATGCGCACCACCCCGTGATGTTTTTCTCACTCCTACTAGTGAATGTAATGTAACACACACCCATACAATGCGCACCACCGCATGATGTTTTTCTCACTCCTACTAGTGAATCTAATGTAACACACACCCATACAATGCGCACCACCCCGTGATGTTTTTCTCACTCCTACTAGTGAATGTAATGTAACACACACCCATACAATGCGCACCACCCCGTGATGTTTTTCTCACTCCTACTAGTGAATGTAATGTAACACACACATACAATGCGCACCACCCCGTGATGTTTTTCTCACTCCTACTAGTGAATCAAATGTAACACACACCCATACAATGCGCACCACCCCGTGATGTTTTTCTCACTACTAATAGTGAATCTAATGTAACACACACCCATACAATGCGCACCACCCCGTGATGTTTTTCTCACTCCTACTAGTGAATCTAATGTAACACACACCCATACAATGCGCACCACCCCGTGATGTTTTTCTCACTCCTACTAGTGAATGTAATGTAACACACACCCATACAATGCGCACCACCCCGTGATGTTTTTCTCACTCCTACTAGTGAATGTAATGTAACACACACCCATACAATGCGCACCACCCCGTGATGTTTTTCTAACTCCTAATAGTGAATCAAATGTAACAAACACCCATACAATGCGCACCACCCCGTGATGTTTTTCTCACTACTACTAGTGAATCTAATGTAACACACACCCATACAATGCGCACCACCCCGTGATGTTTTTCTCACTCCTACTAGTGAATCTAATGTAACACACACCCATACAATGCGCACCACCCCGTGATGTTTTTCTCACTCCTACTAGTGAATGTAATGTAACACACACCCATACAGTGCGCACCACCCCGTGATGTTTTTCTCACTCCTACTAGAGGATGTAATGTAACACACACCCATACAATGCGCACCACCCCGTGATGTTTTTCTCACTGCTACTAGTGAATCTAATGTAACACACACCCATACAATGCGCACCACCCCGTGATGTTTTTCTCACTGCTACTAGTGAATGTAATGTAACACACACCCATACAATGCGCACCACCCCGTGATGTTTTTCTCACTGCTACTAGTGAATCTAATGTAACACACACCCATACAATGCGCACCACCCCGTGATGTTTTTCTCACTCCTACTAGTGAATCTGATGTAACACACACCCATACAATGCGCACCACCCCGTGATGATTTTCTCACTCCTACTAGTGAATGTGATGTAACACACACCCATACAATGCACACCACCCCGTGATGTTTTTCTCACTCCTACTAGTGAATGTAATGTAACACACACCAAAACAATGCGCACCACCCCGTGATGTTTCTCTCACTCCTACTAGTGAAATTAATGTAACACACACCCATACAATGCGCACCACCCCGTGATGTTTCTCTCACTCCTACTAGTGAATCTAATGTAACACACACCCATACAATGCGCACCACCCCGTGATGTTTTTCTCACTCCTACTAGTGAATGTAATGTAACACACACCCATACAATGCGCACCACCCCGTGATGTTTTTCTCACTCCTACTAGAGGATGTAATGTAACACACACCCATACAATGCGCACCACCCCGTGATGTTTTTCTCACTGCTACTAGTGAATGTAATGTAACACACACCCATACAATGCGCACCACACCGTGATGTTTTTCTCACTCCTACTAGAGGATGTAATGTAACACACACCCATACAATGGGCACCACCCCGTGATGTTTTTCTCACTCCTACTAGTGAATGTAATGTAACACACACCCAAACAATGCGCACCACCCCGTGATGTTTTTCTCACTCCTACTAGTGAATGTAATGTAACACACACCCATACAATGCGCACCACCCCGTGATGATTTTCTCACTCCTACTAGTGAAAGTAATGTAACACACACCCATACAATGCGCACCACCCCGTGATGTTTTTCTCACTCCTACTAGTGAATGTAATGTAACACACACCCATACAATGCGCACCACCCCGTGATGTTTTTCTCACTCCTACTAGAGGATGTAATGTAACACACACCCATACAATGCGCACCACCCCGTGATGTTTTTCTCACTGCTACTAGTGAATGTAATGTAACACACACCCAGACAATGCGCACTACCCCATGATGTTTTTCTCACTCCTACTAGAGGATGTAATGTAACACACACCCATACAATGCGCACCACCCCGTGATGTTTTTCTCACTGCTACTAGTGAATGTAATGTAACACGCACCCATACAATGCGCACCACCCCGTGATGTTTTTCTCACTCCTACTAGTGAATGTAATGTAACACGCACCCATACAATGCGCACCACCCCGTGATGTTTTTCTCACTCCTACTAGTGAATGTAATGCAACACGCACCCATACAATGCGCACCACCCCGTGATGTTTTTCTCACTCCTACCAGTGAATGTAATGTAACACACACCCATACAATGCGCACCACCCCGTGATGATTTTCTCACTCCTACTAGTGAAAGTAATGTAACACACACCCATACAATGCGCACCACCCCGTGATGTTTTTCTCACTCCTACTAGTGAATGTAATGTAACACACACCCATACAATGCGCACCACCCCGTGATGTTTTTCTCACTCCTACTAGTGAATCTAATGTAACACACACCCATACAATGCGCACCACCCCGTGATGTTTTTCTCACTCCTACTAGTGAATGTAATGTAACACACACCCATACAATGCGCACCACCCCGTGATGTTTTTCTCACTCCTACTAGTGAATGTAATGTAACACACACCCATACAATGCGCACCACCCCGTGATGTTTTTCTAACTCCTAATAGTGAATCAAATGTAACAAACACCCATACAATGCGCACCACCCCGTGATGTTTTTCTCACTACTACTAGTGAATCTAATGTAACACACACCCATACAATGCGCACCACCCCGTGATGTTTTTCTCACTCCTACTAGTGAATCTAATGTAACACACACCCATACAATGCGCACCACCCCGTGATGTTTTTCTCACTCCTACTAGTGAATGTAATGTAACACACACCCATACAATGCGCACCACCCCGTGATGTTTTTCTCACTCCTACTAGAGGATGTAATGTAACACACACCCATACAATGCGCACCACCCCGTGATGTTTTTCTCACTGCTACTAGTGAATCTAATGTAACACACACCCATACAATGCGCACCACCCCGTGATGTTTTTCTCACTGCTACTAGTGAATGTAATGTAACACACACCCATACAATGCGCACCACCCCGTGATGTTTTTCTCACTGCTACTAGTGAATGTAATGTAACACACACCCATACAATGCGCACCACCCCGTGATGTTTTTCTCACTGCTACTAGTGAATCTAATGTAACACACACCCATACAATGCGCACCACCCCGTGATGTTTTTCTCACTCCTACTAGTGAATCTGATGTAACACACACCCATACAATGCGCACCACCCCGTGATGATTTTCTCACTCCTACTAGTGAATGTGATGTAACACACACCTATACAATGCACACCACCCCGTGATGTTTTTCTCACTCCTACTAGTGAATGTAATGTAACACACACCAAAACAATGCGCACCACCCCGTGATGTTTCTCTCACTCCTACTAGTGAAATTAATGTAACACACACCCATACAATGCGCACCACCCCGTGATGTTTCTCTCACTCCTACTAGTGAATCTAATGTAACACACACCCATACAATGCGCACCACCCCGTGATGTTTTTCTCACTCCTACTAGTGAATGTAATGTAACACACACCCATACAATGCGCACCACCCCGTGATGTTTTTCTCACTCCTACTAGAGGATGTAATGTAACACACACCCATACAATGCGCACCACCCCGTGATGTTTTTCTCACTGCTACTAGTGAATGTAATGTAACACACACCCATACAATGCGCACCACCCCGTGATGTTTTTCTCACTCCTACTAGTGAATGTAATGTAACACGCACCCATACAATGCGCACCACCCCGTGATGTTTTTCTCACTCCTACTAGTGAATGTAATGTAACACACACCCATACAATGCCCACCACCGCATGATGTTTTTCTCACTCCTACTAGTGAATCTAATGTAACACACACCCATACAATGCGCACCACCCCGTGATGTTTTTCTCACTCCTACTAGTGAATCTAATGTAACACACACCCATACAATGCGCACCACCCCGTGATGTTTTTCTCACTCCTACTAGTGAATCTAATGTAACACACACCCATCTAATGCGCACCACCCCGTGATGTTTTTCTCACTCCTACTAGAGGATGTAATGTAACACACACCCATACAATGCGCACCACCCCGTGATGTTTTTCTCACTCCTACTAGAGGATGTAATGTAACACACACCCATACAATGCGCACCACCCCGTGATGTTTTTCTCACTGCTACTAGTGAATGTAATGTAACACACACCCATACAATGCGCACCACCCCGTGATGTTTTTCTCACTGCTACTAGTGAATGTAATGTAACACGCACCCATACAATGCGCACCACCCCGTGATGTTTTTCTCACTCCTACTAGTGAATGTAATGTAACACGCACCCATACAATGCGCACCACCGCGTGATGTTTTTCTCACTCCTACTAGTGAATGTAATGTAACACGCACCCATACAATGCGCACCACCCCGTGATGTTTTTCTCACTCCTACCAGTGAATGTAATGTAACACACACCCATACAATGCGCACCACCCCGTGATGATTTTCTCACTCCTACTAGTGAAAGTAATGTAACACACACCCATACAATGCGCACCACCCCGTGATGTTTTTCTCACTCCTACTAGTGAATGTAATGTAACACACACCCATACAATGCGCACCACCCCGTGATGTTTTTCTCACTCCTACTAGTGAATGTAATGTAACACACACCCATACAATGCGCACCACCGCATGATGTTTTTCTCACTCCTACTAGTGAATCTAATGTAACACACACCCATACAATGCGCACCACCCCGTGATGTTTTTCTCACTCCTACTAGTGAATCTAATGTAACACACACCCATACAATGCGCACCACCCCGTGATGTTTTTCTCACTCCTACTAGTGAATGTAATGTAACACACACATACAATGCGCACCACCCCGTGATGTTTTTCTCACTCCTACTAGTGAATCAAATGTAACACACACCCATACAATGCGCACCACCCCGTGATGTTTTTCTCACTACTAATAGTGAATCTAATGTAACACACACCCATACAATGCGCACCACCCCGTGATGTTTTTCTCACTCCTACTAGTGAATCTAATGTAACACACACCCATACAATGCGCACCTCCCCGTGATGTTTTTCTCACTCCTACTAGTGAATGTAATGTAACACACACCCATACAATGCGCACCACCCCGTGATGATTTTCTCACTCCTACTAGTGAAAGTAATGTAACACACACCCATACAATGCGCACCACCCCGTGATGTTTTTCTCACTCCTACTAGTGAATGTAATGTAACACACACCCATACAATGCGCACCACCCCGTGATGTTTTTCTCACTCCTACTAGAGGATGTAATGTAACACACACCCATACAATGCGCACCACCCCGTGATGTTTTTCTCACTGCTACTAGTGAATGTAATGTAACACACACCCATACAATGCGCACCACCCCGTGATGTTTTTCTCACTCCTACTAGAGGATGTAATGTAACACACACCCATACAATGCGCACCACCCCGTGATGTTTTTCTCACTGCTACTAGTGAATGTAATGTAACACACACCCATACAATGCGCACCACCCCGTGATGTTTTTCTCACTGCTACTAGTGAATGTAATGTAACACGCACCCATACAATGCGCACCACCGCATGATGTTTTTCTCACTCCTACTAGTGAATCTAATGTAACACACACCCATACAATGCGCACCACCCCGTGATGCTTTTCTCACTCCTACTAGTGAATGTAAAGTAACATACACCCATACAATGCGCACCACCCCGTGATGTTTCTCTCACTCCTACTAGTGAATCCAATGTAACACACACCCATACAATGCGCACCACCCCGTGATGTTTTTCTCACTCCTACTAGTGAATGTAATGTAACACACACCCATACAATGCGCACCACCCCGTGATGTTTTTCTCACTCCTACTAGAGGATGTAATGTAACACACACCCAAACAATGCGCACCACCCCGTGATGTTTTTCTCACTGCTACTAGTGAATGTAATGTAACACACACCCATACAATGCGCACCACCCCGTGATGTTTTTCTCACTCCTACTAGTGAATGTAATGTAACACGCACCCATACAATGCGCACCACCCCGTGATGTTTTTCTCAGTCCTAGTAGTGAATCTAATGTAACACACACCCATACAATGCGCACCACACCGTGATGTTTTTCTCACTCCTACTAGTGAATGTAATGTAACACGCACCCATACAATGCGCACCACCCCGTGATGTTTTTCTCACTCCTACTAGTGAATGTAATGTAACACACAGCCATACAATGCGCACCACCGCATGATGTTTTTCTCACTCCTACTAGTGAATCTAATGTAACACACACCCATACAATGCGCACCACCCCGTGATGTTTTTCTCACTCCTACTAGTGAATGTAATGTAACACACACCCATACAATGCGCACCACCCCGTGATGTTTTTCTCACTCCTACTAGTGAATGTAATGTAACACACACCCATACAATGCGCACCACCCCGTGATGTTTTTCTCACTCCTACTAGTGAATGTAATGTAACACACACCCATACAATGCGCACCACCCCGTGATGTTTTTCTCACTCCTACTAGTGAATGTAATGTAACACGCACCCATACAATGCGCACCACCCCGTGATGTTTTTCTCACTCCTACTAGTGAATGTAATGTAACACACAGCCATACAATTCGCACCACCGCATGATGTTTTTCTCACTCCTACTAGTGAATCTAATGTAACACACACCCATACAATGCGCACCACCCCGTGATGTTTTTCTCACTCCTACTAGTGAATGTATTGTACCACAAACCCATACAATGCGCACCACCCCGTGATGTTTTTCTCACTCCTACTAGTGAATGTAATGTAACACACACCCATACAATGCGCACCACCCCGTGATGTTTTTCTCACTCCTACTAGTGAATGTAATGTAACACACACCCATACAATGCGCACCACCGCATGATGTTTTTCTCACTCCTACTAGTGAATCTAATGTAACACACACCCATACAATGCGCACCACCGCATGATGTTTTTCTCACTCCTACTAGTGAATCTAATGTAACACACACCCATACAATGCGCACCACCCCGTGATGTATTTCTCACTCCTACTAGTGAATGTAATGTAACACACACCCATACAATGCGCACCACCCCGTGATGTTTTTCTCACTCCTACTAGTGAATCTAATGTAACACACACCCATACAATGCGCACCACCCCGTGATGTTTTTCTCACTACTACTAGTGAATCTAATGTAACACACACCCATACAAGGCGCACCACCCCGTGATATTTTTCTCACTCCTACTAGTGAATCTAATGTAACACACACCCATACAATGCGCACCACCCCGTGATGTTTTTCTCACTCCTACTAGTGAATGTAATGTAACACACACCCATACAATGCGAACCACCCCGTGATGTTTTTCTCACTCCTACTAGTGAATGTAATGTAACACACACCCATACAATGCGCACCACCCAGTGATGTTTTTCTCACTCCTACTAGAGGATGTAATGTAACACACACACATACAATGGGCACCACCCCGTGATGATTTTCTCACTCCTACTAGTGAAAGTAATGTAACACACACCCATACAATGCGCACCACCCCGTGATGTTTTTCTCACTCCTACTAGTGAATGTAATGTAACACACACCCATACAATGCGCACCACCCCGTGATGTTTTTCTCACTCCTACTAGTGAATCTAATGTAACACACACCCATACAATGCGCACCACCCCGTGATGTTTTTCTAAATCCTACTAGTGAATGTAATGTAACACACACCCATACAATGCGCACCACCCCGTGATGTTTTTCTCACTCCTACTAGAGGATGTAATGTAACACACACCCATACAATGCGCACCACCCCGTGATGTTTTTCTCACTCCTACTAGAGGATGTAATGTAACACACACCCATACAATGGGCACCACCCCGTGATGTTTTTCTCACTCCTACTAGTGAATGTAATGTAACACACACCCAAACAATGCGCACCACCCCGTGATGTTTTTCTCACTCCTACTAGTGAATGTAATGTAACACACACCCATACAATGCGCACCACCCCGTGATGTTTTTCTCACTCCTACTAGTGAATCTAATGTAACACACACCCATACAATGCGCACCACCCCGTGATGTTTTTCTCACTCCTACTAGTGAATCTAATGTAACACACACCCATATAATGCGCCCCACCCCGTGATGTTTTTCTCACTCCTACTAGAGGATGTAATGTAACACACACCCATACAATGCACACCACCCCGTGATGTTTTTCTCACTCCTACTAGAGGATGTAATGTAACACACACCCATACAATGCGCACCACCCCGTGATGTTTTTCTCACTCCTACTAGAGGATGTAATGTAACACACACGCATACAATGCGCACCACCCCGTGATGTTTTTCTCACTCCTACTAGAGGATGTAATGTAACACACACCCATACAATGGGCACCACCCCGTGATGTTTTTCTCACTCCTACTAGTGAATGTAATGTAACACACACCCAAACAATGCGCACCACCCCGTGATGTTTTTCTCACTCCTACTAGTGAATGTAATGTAACACACAGCCATACAATGCGCACCACCCCGTGATGATTTTCTCACTCCTACTAGTGAAAGTAATGTAACACACACCCATACAATGCGCACCACCCCGTGATGTTTTTCTCACTCCTACTAGTGAATGTAATGTAACACACACCCATACAATGCGCACCACCCCGTGATGTTTTTCTCACTCCTATTAGAGGATGTAATGTAACACACACCCATACAATGCGCACCACCCCGTGATGTTTTTCTCACTGCTACTAGTGAATGTAATGTAACACACACCCATACAATGCGCACCACCCCATGATGTTTTTCTCACTCCTACTAGAGGATGTAATGTAACACACACCCATACAATGCGCACCACCCCGTGATGTTTTTCTCACTGCTACTAGTGAATGTAATGTAACACGCACCCATACAATGCGCACCACCCCGTGATGTTTTTCTCACTGCTACTAGTGAATGTAATGTAACACGCACCCATACAATGCGCACCACCCCGTGATGTTTTTCTCACTCCTACTAGTGAATGTAATGTAACACGCACCCATACAATGCGCACCACCCCGTGATGTTTTTCTCACTCCTACTAGTGAATGTAATGCAACACGCACCCATACAATGCGCACCACCCCGTGATGTTTTTCTCACTCCTACCAGTGAATGTAATGTAACACACACCCATACAATGCGCACCACCCCGTGATGATTTTCTCACTCCTACTATTGAAAGTAATGTAACACACACCCATACAATGCGCACCACCCCGTGATGTTTTTCTCACTCCTACTAGTGAATGTAATGTAACACACACCCATACAATGCGCACCACCCCGTGATGTTTTTCTCACTCCTACTAGTGAATGTAATGTAACACACACCCATACAATGCGCACCACCGCATGATGTTTTTCTCACTCCTACTAGTGAATCTAATGTAACACACACCCATACAATGCGCACCACCCGGTGATGTTTTTCTCACTCCTACTAGTGAATGTAATGTAACACACACCCATACAATGCGCACCACCCCGTGATGTTTTTCTCACTCCTACTAGTGAATGTAATGTAACACACACATACAATGCGCACCACCCCGTGATGTTTTTCTCACTCCTACTAGTGAATCAAATGTAACACACACCCATACAATGCGCACCACCCCGTGATGTTTTTCTCACTACTAATAGTGAATCTAATGTAACACACACCCATACAATGCGCACCACCCCGTGATGTTTTTCTCACTCCTACTAGTGAATCTAATGTAACACACACCCATACAATGCGCACCACCCCGTGATGTTTTTCTCACTCCTACTAGTGAATGTAATGTAACACACACCCATACAATGCGCACCACCCCGTGATGTTTTTCTCACTCCTACTAGTGAATGTAATGTAACACACACCCATACAATGCGCACCACCCCGTGATGTTTTTCTAACTCCTAATAGTGAATCAAATGTAACAAACACCCATACAATGCGCACCACCCCGTGATGTTTTTCTCACTACTACTAGTGAATCTAATGTAACACACACCCATACAATGCGCACCACCCCGTGATGTTTTTCTCACTCCTACTAGTGAATCTAATGTAACACACACCCATACAATGCGCACCACCCCGTGATGTTTTTCTCACTCCTACTAGTGAATGTAATGTAACACACACCCATACAATGCGCACCACCCCGTGATGTTTTTCTCACTCCTACTAGAGGATGTAATGTAACACACACCCATACAATGCGCACCACCCCGTGATGTTTTTCTCACTGCTACTAGTGAATCTAATGTAACACACACCCATACAATGCGCACCACCCCGTGATGTTTTTCTCACTGCTACTAGTGAATGTAATGTAACACACACCCATACAATGCGCACCACCCCGTGATGTTTTTCTCACTGCTACTAGTGAATCTAATGTAACACACACCCATACAATGCGCACCACCCCGTGATGTTTTTCTCACTCCTACTAGTGAATCTGATGTAACACACACCCATACAATGCGCACCACCCCGTGATGATTTTCTCACTCCTACTAGTGAATGTGATGTAACACACACCCATACAATGCACACCACCCCGTGATGTTTTTCTCACTCCTACTAGTGAATGTAATGTAACACACACCAAAACAATGCGCACCACCCCGTGATGTTTCTCTCACTCCTACTAGTGAAATTAATGTAACACACACCCATACAATGCACACCACCCCGTGATGTTTTTCTCACTCCTACTAGAGGATGTAATGTAACACACACCCATACAATGCGCACCACCCCGTGATGTTTTTCTCACTGCTACTAGTGAATGTAATGTAACACACACCCATACAATGCGCACCACCCCGTGATGTTTTTCTCACTCCTACTAGAGGATGTAATGTAACACACACCCATACAATGCGCACCACCCCGTGATGTTTTTCTCACTGCTACTAGTGAATGTAATGTAACACACACCCATACAATGCGCACCACCCCGTGATGTTTTTCTCACTGCTACTAGTGAATGTAATGTAACACGCACCCATACAATGCGCACCACCGCATGATGTTTTTCTCACTCCTACTAGTGAATCTAATGTAACACACACCCATACAATGCGCACCACCCCGTGATGCTTTTCTCACTCCTACTAGTGAATGTAAAGTAACATACACCCATACAATGCGCACCACCCCGTGATGTTTCTCTCACTCCTACTAGTGAATCCAATGTAACACACACCCATACAATGCGCACCACCCCGTGATGTTTTTCTCACTCCTACTAGTGAATGTAATGTAACACACACCCATACAATGCGCACCACCCCGTGATGTTTTTCTCACTCCTACTAGAGGATGTAATGTAACACACACCCAAACAATGCGCACCACCCCGTGATGTTTTTCTCACTGCTACTAGTGAATGTAATGTAACACACACCCATACAATGCGCACCACCCCGTGATGTTTTTCTCACTCCTACTAGTGAATGTAATGTAACACGCACCCATACAATGCGCACCACCCCGTGATGTTTTTCTCAGTCCTAGTAGTGAATCTAATGTAACACACACCCATACAATGCGCCCCACCCCGTGATGTTTTTCTCACTCCTACTAGAGGATGTAATGTAACACACACCCATACAATGCGCACCACCCCGTGATGTTTTTCTCACTGCTACTAGTGAATGTAATGTAACACACACCCATACAATGCGCACCACCCCATGATGTTTTTCTCACTCCTACTAGAGGATGTAATGTAACACACACCCATACAATGCGCACCACCCCGTGATGTTTTTCTCACTGCTACTAGTGAATGTAATGTAACACGCACCCATACAATGCGCACCACCCCGTGATGTTTTTCTCACTGCTACTAGTGAATGTAATGTAACACGCACCCATACAATGCGCACCACCCCGTGATGTTTTTCTCACTCCTACTAGTGAATGTAATGTAACACGCACCCATACAATGCGCACCACCCCGTGATGTTTTTCTCACTCCTACTAGTGAATGTAATGCAACACGCACCCATACAATGCGCACCACCCCGTGATGTTTTTCTCACTCCTACCAGTGAATGTAATGTAACACACACCCATACAATGCGCACCACCCCGTGATGATTTTCTCACTCCTACTATTGAAAGTAATGTAACACACACCCATACAATGCGCACCACCCCGTGATGTTTTTCTCACTCCTACTAGTGAATGTAATGTAACACACACCCATACAATGCGCACCACCCCGTGATGTTTTTCTCACTCCTACTAGTGAATGTAATGTAACACACACCCATACAATGCGCACCACCGCATGATGTTTTTCTCACTCCTACTAGTGAATCTAATGTAACACACACCCATACAATGCGCACCACCCCGTGATGTTTTTCTCACTCCTACTAGTGAATGTAATGTAACACACACCCATACAATGCGCACCACCCCGTGATGTTTTTCTCACTCCTACTAGTGAATGTAATGTAACACACACATACAATGCGCACCACCCCGTGATGTTTTTCTCACTCCTACTAGTGAATCAAATGTAACACACACCCATACAATGCGCACCACCCCGTGATGTTTTTCTCACTACTAATAGTGAATCTAATGTAACACACACCCATACAATGCGCACCACCCCGTGATGTTTTTCTCACTCCTACTAGTGAATCTAATGTAACACACACCCATACAATGCGCACCACCCCGTGATGTTTTTCTCACTCCTACTAGTGAATGTAATGTAACACACACCCATACAATGCGCACCACCCCGTGATGTTTTTCTCACTCCTACTAGTGAATGTAATGTAACACACACCCATACAATGCGCACCACCCCGTGATGTTTTTCTAACTCCTAATAGTGAATCAAATGTAACAAACACCCATACAATGCGCACCACCCCGTGATGTTTTTCTCACTACTACTAGTGAATCTAATGTAACACACACCCATACAATGCGCACCACCCCGTGATGTTTTTCTCACTCCTACTAGTGAATCTAATGTAACACACACCCATACAATGCGCACCACCCCGTGATGTTTTTCTCACTCCTACTAGTGAATGTAATGTAACACACACCCATACAATGCGCACCACCCCGTGATGTTTTTCTCACTCCTACTAGAGGATGTAATGTAACACACACCCATACAATGCGCACCACCCCGTGATGTTTTTCTCACTGCTACTAGTGAATCTAATGTAACACACACCCATACAATGCGCACCACCCCGTGATGTTTTTCTCACTGCTACTAGTGAATGTAATGTAACACACACCCATACAATGCGCACCACCCCGTGATGTTTTTCTCACTGCTACTAGTGAATCTAATGTAACACACACCCATACAATGCGCACCACCCCGTGATGTTTTTCTCACTCCTACTAGTGAATCTGATGTAACACACACCCATACAATGCGCACCACCCCGTGATGATTTTCTCACTCCTACTAGTGAATGTGATGTAACACACACCCATACAATGCACACCACCCCGTGATGTTTTTCTCACTCCTACTAGTGAATGTAATGTAACACACACCAAAACAATGCGCACCACCCCGTGATGTTTCTCTCACTCCTACTAGTGAAATTAATGTAACACACACCCATACAATGCACACCACCCCGTGATGTTTTTCTCACTCCTACTAGAGGATGTAATGTAACACACACCCATACAATGCGCACCACCCCGTGATGTTTTTCTCACTGCTACTAGTGAATGTAATGTAACACACACCCATACAATGCGCACCACCCCGTGATGTTTTTCTCACTCCTACTAGAGGATGTAATGTAACACACACCCATACAATGCGCACCACCCCGTGATGTTTTTCTCACTGCTACTAGTGAATGTAATGTAACACACACCCATACAATGCGCACCACCCCGTGATGTTTTTCTCACTGCTACTAGTGAATGTAATGTAACACGCACCCATACAATGCGCACCACCGCATGATGTTTTTCTCACTCCTACTAGTGAATCTAATGTAACACACACCCATACAATGCGCACCACCCCGTGATGCTTTTCTCACTCCTACTAGTGAATGTAAAGTAACATACACCCATACAATGCGCACCACCCCGTGATGTTTCTCTCACTCCTACTAGTGAATCCAATGTAACACACACCCATACAATGCGCACCACCCCGTGATGTTTTTCTCACTCCTACTAGTGAATGTAATGTAACACACACCCATACAATGCGCACCACCCCGTGATGTTTTTCTCACTCCTACTAGAGGATGTAATGTAACACACACCCAAACAATGCGCACCACCCCGTGATGTTTTTCTCACTGCTACTAGTGAATGTAATGTAACACACACCCATACAATGCGCACCACCCCGTGATGTTTTTCTCACTCCTACTAGTGAATGTAATGTAACACGCACCCATACAATGCGCACCACCCCGTGATGTTTTTCTCAGTCCTAGTAGTGAATCTAATGTAACACACACCCATACAATGCGCACCACACCGTGATGTTTTTCTCACTCCTACTAGTGAATGTAATGTAACACGCACCCATACAATGCGCACCACCCCGTGATGTTTTTCTCACTCCTACTAGTGAATGTAATGTAACACACAGCCATACAATGCGCACCACCGCATGATGTTTTTCTCACTCCTACTAGTGAATCTAATGTAACACACACCCATACAATGCGCACCACCCCGTGATGTTTTTCTCACTCCTACTAGTGAATGTAATGTAACACACACCCATACAATGCGCACCACCCCGTGATGTTTTTCTCACTCCTACTAGTGAATGTAATGTAACACACACCCATACAATGCGCACCACCCCGTGATGTTTTTCTCACTCCTACTAGTGAATGTAATGTAACACACACATACAATGCGCACCACCCCGTGATGTTTTTCTCACTCCTACTAGTGAATCAAATGTAACACACACCCATACAATGCGCACCACCCCGTGATGTTTTTCTCACTACTAATAGTGAATCTAATGTAACACACACCCATACAATGCGCACCACCCCGTGATGTTTTTCTCACTCCTACTAGTGAATCTAATGTAACACACACCCATACAATGCGCACCACCCCGTGATGTTTTTCTCACTCCTACTAGTGAATGTAATGTAACACACACCCATACAATGCGCACCACCCCGTGATGTTTTTCTCACTCCTACTAGTGAATGTAATGTAACACACACCCATACAATGCGCACCACCCCGTGATGTTTTTCTAACTCCTAATAGTGAATCAAATGTAACAAACACCCATACAATGCGCACCACCCCGTGATGTTTTTCTCACTACTACTAGTGAATCTAATGTAACACACACCCATACAATGCGCACCACCCCGTGATGTTTTTCTCACTCCTACTAGTGAATCTAATGTAACACACACCCATACAATGCGCACCACCCCGTGATGTTTTTCTCACTCCTACTAGTGAATGTAATGTAACACACACCCATACAATGCGCACCACCCCGTGATGTTTTTCTCACTCCTACTAGAGGATGTAATGTAACACACACCCATACAATGCGCACCACCCCGTGATGTTTTTCTCACTGCTACTAGTGAATCTAATGTAACACACACCCATACAATGCGCACCACCCCGTGATGTTTTTCTCACTGCTACTAGTGAATGTAATGTAACACACACCCATACAATGCGCAACACACCGTGATGTTTTTCTCACTGCTACTAGTGAATCTAATGTAACACACACCCATACAATGCGCACCACCCCGTGATGTTTTTCTCACTCCTACTAGTGAATCTGATGTAACACACACCCATACAATGCGCACCACCCCGTGATGATTTTCTCACTCCTACTAGTGAATGTGATGTAACACACACCCATACAATGCACACCACCCCGTGATGTTTTTCTCACTCCTACTAGTGAATGTAATGTAACACACACCAAAACAATGCGCACCACCCCGTGATGTTTCTCTCACTCCTACTAGTGAAATTAATGTAACACACACCCATACAATGCACACCACCCCGTGATGTTTTTCTCACTCCTACTAGAGGATGTAATGTAACACACACCCATACAATGCGCACCACCCCGTGATGTTTTTCTCACTGCTACTAGTGAATGTAATGTAACACACACCCATACAATGCGCACCACCCCGTGATGTTTTTCTCACTCGTACTAGAGGATGTAATGTAACACACACCCATACAATGCGCACCACCCCATGATGTTTTTCTCACTCCTACTAGAGGATGTAATGTAACACACACCCATACAATGCGCACCACCCCGTGATGTTTTTCTCACTGCTACTAGTGAATGTAATGTAACACGCACCCATACAATGCGCACCACCCCGTGATGTTTTTCTCACTGCTACTAGTGAATGTAATGTAACACACACCGATACAATGCGCACCACCCCGTGATGTTTTTCTCACTGCTACTAGTGAATGTAATGTAACACGCACCCATACAATGCGCACCACCGCATGATGTTTTTCTCACTCCTACTAGTGAATCTAATGTAACACACACCCATACAATGCGCACCACCCCGTGATGCTTTTCTCACTCCTACTAGTGAATGTAAAGTAACATACACCCATACAATGCGCACCACCCCGTGATGTTTCTCTCACTCCTACTAGTGAATCCAATGTAACACACACCCATACAATGCGCACCACCCCGTGATGTTTTTCTCACTCCTACTAGTGAATGTAATGTAACACACACCCATACAATGCGCACCACCCCGTGATGTTTTTCTCACTCCTACTAGAGGATGTAATGTAACACACACCCAAACAATGCGCACCACCCCGTGATGTTTTTCTCACTGCTACTAGTGAATGTAATGTAACACACACCCATACAATGCGCACCACCCCGTGATGTTTTTCTCACTCCTACTAGTGAATGTAATGTAACACGCACCCATACAATGCGCACCACCCCGTGATGTTTTTCTCAGTCCTAGTAGTGAATCTAATGTAACACACACCCATACAATGCGCACCACACCGTGATGTTTTTCTCACTCCTACTAGTGAATGTAATGTAACACGCACCCATACAATGCGCACCACCCCGTGATGTTTTTCTCACTCCTACTAGTGAATGTAATGTAACACACAGCCATACAATGCGCACCACCGCATGATGTTTTTCTCACTCCTACTAGTGAATCTAATGTAACACACACCCATACAATGCGCACCACCCCGTGATGTTTTTCTCACTCCTACTAGTGAATGTAATGTAACACACACCCATACAATGCGCACCACCCCGTGATGTTTTTCTCACTCCTACTAGTGAATGTAATGTAACACACACCCATACAATGCGCACCACCCCGTGATGTTTTTCTCACTCCTACTAGTGAATGTAATGTAACACACACCCATACAATGCGCACCACCCCGTGATGTTTTTCTCACTCCTACTAGTGAATGTAATGTAACACGCACCCATACAATGCGCACCACCCCGTGATGTTTTTCTCACTCCTACTAGTGAATGTAATGTAACACACAGCCATACAATTCGCACCACCGCATGATGTTTTTCTCACTCCTACTAGTGAATCTAATGTAACACACACCCATACAATGCGCACCACCCCGTGATGTTTTTCTCACTCCTACTAGTGAATGTATTGTACCACAAACCCATACAATGCGCACCACCCCGTGATGTTTTTCTCACTCCTACTAGTGAATGTAATGTAACACACACCCATACAATGCGCACCACCCCGTGATGTTTTTCTCACTCCTACTAGTGAATGTAATGTAACACACACCCATACAATGCGCACCACCGCATGATGTTTTTCTCACTCCTACTAGTGAATCTAATGTAACACACACCCATACAATGCGCACCACCGCATGATGTTTTTCTCACTCCTACTAGTGAATCTAATGTAACACACACCCATACAATGCGCACCACCCCGTGATGTATTTCTCACTCCTACTAGTGAATGTAATGTAACACACACCCATACAATGCGCACCACCCCGTGATGTTTTTCTCACTCCTACTAGTGAATCTAATGTAACACACACCCATACAATGCGCACCACCCCGTGATGTTTTTCTCACTACTACTAGTGAATCTAATGTAACACACACCCATACAAGGCGCACCACCCCGTGATATTTTTCTCACTCCTACTAGTGAATCTAATGTAACACACACCCATACAATGCGCACCACCCCGTGATGTTTTTCTCACTCCTACTAGTGAATGTAATGTAACACACACCCATACAATGCGAACCACCCCGTGATGTTTTTCTCACTCCTACTAGTGAATGTAATGTAACACACACCCATACAATGCGCACCACCCAGTGATGTTTTTCTCACTCCTACTAGAGGATGTAATGTAACACACACACATACAATGGGCACCACCCCGTGATGATTTTCTCACTCCTACTAGTGAAAGTAATGTAACACACACCCATACAATGCGCACCACCCCGTGATGTTTTTCTCACTCCTACTAGTGAATGTAATGTAACACACACCCATACAATGCGCACCACCCCGTTATGTTTTTCTCACTCCTACTAGTGAATCTAATGTAACACACACCCATACAATGCGCACCACCCCGTGATGTTTTTCTAAATCCTACTAGTGAATGTAATGTAACACACACCCATACAATGCGCACCACCCCGTGATGTTTTTCTCACTCCTACTAGAGGATGTAATGTAACACACACCCATACAATGCGCACCACCCCGTGATGTTTTTCTCACTCCTACTAGAGGATGTAATGTAACACACACCCATACAATGGGCACCACCCCGTGATGTTTTTCTCACTCCTACTAGTGAATGTAATGTAACACACACCCAAACAATGCGCACCACCCCGTGATGTTTTTCTCACTCCTACTAGTGAATGTAATGTAACACACACCCATACAATGCGCACCACCCCGTGATGTTTTTCTCACTCCTACTAGTGAATCTAATGTAACACACACCCATACAATGCGCACCACCCCGTGATGTTTTTCTCACTCCTACTAGTGAATCTAATGTAACACACACCCATATAATGCGCCCCACCCCGTGATGTTTTTCTCACTCCTACTAGAGGATGTAATGTAACACACACCCATACAATGCACACCACCCCGTGATGTTTTTCTCACTCCTACTAGAGGATGTAATGTAACACACACCCATACAATGCGCACCACCCCGTGATGTTTTTCTCACTCCTACTAGAGGATGTAATGTAACACACACGCATACAATGCGCACCACCCCGTGATGTTTTTCTCACTCCTACTAGAGGATGTAATGTAACACACACCCATACAATGGGCACCACCCCGTGATGTTTTTCTCACTCCTACTAGTGAATGTAATGTAACACACACCCAAACAATGCGCACCACCCCGTGATGTTTTTCTCACTCCTACTAGTGAATGTAATGTAACACACAGCCATACAATGCGCACCACCCCGTGATGATTTTCTCACTCCTACTAGTGAAAGTAATGTAACACACACCCATACAATGCGCACCACCCCGTGATGTTTTTCTCACTCCTACTAGTGAATGTAATGTAACACACACCCATACAATGCGCACCACCCCGTGATGTTTTTCTCACTCCTACTAGAGGATGTAATGTAACACACACCCATACAATGCGCACCACCCCGTGATGTTTTTCTCACTGCTACTAGTGAATGTAATGTAACACACACCCATACAATGCGCACCACCCCATGATGTTTTTCTCACTCCTACTAGAGGATGTAATGTAACACACACCCATACAATGCGCACCACCCCGTGATGTTTTTCTCACTGCTACTAGTGAATGTAATGTAACACGCACCCATACAATGCGCACCACCCCGTGATGTTTTTCTCACTGCTACTAGTGAATGTAATGTAACACGCACCCATACAATGCGCACCACCCCGTGATGTTTTTCTCACTCCTACTAGTGAATGTAATGTAACACGCACCCATACAATGCGCACCACCCCGTGATGTTTTTCTCACTCCTACTAGTGAATGTAATGCAACACGCACCCATACAATGCGCACCACCCCGTGATGTTTTTCTCACTCCTACCAGTGAATGTAATGTAACACACACCCATACAATGCGCACCACCCCGTGATGATTTTCTCACTCCTACTAGTGAAAGTAATGTAACACACACCCATACAATGCGCACCACCCCGTGATGTTTTTCTCACTCCTACTAGTGAATGTAATGTAACACACACCCATACAATGCGCACCACCCCGTGATGTTTTTCTCACTCCTACTAGTGAATGTAATGTAACACACACCCATACAATGCGCACCACCGCATGATGTTTTTCTCAGTCCTACTAGTGAATCTAATGTAACACACACCCATACAATGCGCACCACCCCGTGATGTTTTTCTCACTCCTACTAGTGAATGTAATGTAACACACACCCATACAATGCGCACCACCCCGTGATGTTTTTCTCACTCCTACTAGTGAATGTAATGTAACACACACATACAATGCGCACCACCCCGTGATGTTTTTCTCACTCCTACTAGTGAATCAAATGTAACACACACCCATACAATGCGCACCACCCCGTGATGTTTTTCTCACTACTAATAGTGAATCTAATGTAACACACACCCATACAATGCGCACCACCCCGTGATGTTTTTCTCACTCCTACTAGTGAATCTAATGTAACACACACCCATACAATGCGCACCACCCCGTGATGTTTTTCTCACTCCTACTAGTGAATGTAATGTAACACACACCCATACAATGCGCACCACCCCGTGATGTTTTTCTCACTCCTACTAGTGAATGTAATGTAACACACACCCATACAATGCGCACCACCCCGTGATGTTTTTCTAACTCCTAATAGTGAATCAAATGTAACAAACACCCATACAATGCGCACCACCCCGTGATGTTTTTCTCACTACTACTAGTGAATCTAATGTAACACACACCCATACAATGCGCACCACCCCGTGATGTTTTTCTCACTCCTACTAGTGAATCTAATGTAACACACACCCATACAATGCGCACCACCCCGTGATGTTTTTCTCACTCCTACTAGTGAATGTAATGTAACACACACCCATACAATGCGCACCACCCCGTGATGTTTTTCTCACTCCTACTAGAGGATGTAATGTAACACACAACCATACAATGCGCACCACCCCGTGATGTTTTTCTCACTGCTACTAGTGAATCTAATGTAACACACACCCATACAATGCGCACCACCCCGTGATGTTTTTCTCACTGCTACTAGTGAATGTAATGTAACACACACCCATACAATGCGCACCACCCCGTGATGTTTTTCTCACTGCTACTAGTGAATCTAATGTAACACACACCCATACAATGCGCACCACCCCGTGATGTTTTTCTCACTCCTACTAGTGAATCTGATGTAACACACACCCATACAATGCGCACCACCCCGTGATGATTTTCTCACTCCTACTAGTGAATGTGATGTAACACACACCCATACAATGCACACCACCCCGTGATGTTTTTCTCACTCCTACTAGTGAATGTAATGTAACACACACCAAAACAATGCGCACCACCCCGTGATGTTTCTCTCACTCCTACTAGTGAAATTAATGTAACACACACCCATACAATGCGCACCACCCCGTGATGTTTCTCTCACTCCTACTAGTGAATCTAATGTAACACACACCCATACAATGCGCACCACCCCGTGATGTTTTTCTCACTCCTACTAGTGAATGTAATGTAACACACACCCATACAATGCGCACCACCCCGTGATGTTTTTCTCACTCCTACTAGAGGATGTAATGTAACACACACCCATACAATGCGCACCACCCCGTGATGTTTTTCTCACTGCTACTAGTGAATGTAATGTAACACACACCCATACAATGCGCACCACCCCGTGATGTTTTTCTCACTCCTACTAGTGAATGTAATGTAACACGCACCCATACAATGCGCACCACCCCGTGATGTTTTTCTCACTCCTACTAGTGAATGTAATGTAACACACACCCATACAATGCCCACCACCGCATGATGTTTTTCTCACTCCTACTAGTGAATCTAATGTAACACACACCCATACAATGCGCACCACCCCGTGATGTTTTTCTCACTCCTACTAGTGAATCTAATGTAACACACACCCATACAATGCGCACCACCCCGTGATGTTTTTCTCACTCCTACTAGTGAATCTAATGTAACACACACCCATATAATGCGCACCACCCCGTGATGTTTTTCTCACTCCTACTAGAGGATGTAATGTAACACACACCCATACAATGCGCACCACCCCGTGATGTTTTTCTCACTCCTACTAGAGGATGTAATGTAACACACACCCATACAATGCGCACCACCCCGTGATGTTTTTCTCACTCCTACTAGAGGATGTAATGTAACACACACGCATACAATGCGCACCACCCCGTGATGTTTTTCTCACTCCTACTAGAGGATGTAATGTAACACACACCCATACAATGGGCACCACCCCGTGATGTTTTTCTCACTCCTACTAGTGAATGTAATGTAACACACACCCAAACAATTCGCACCACCCCGTGATGTTTTTCTCACTCCTACTAGTGAATGTAATGTAACACACACCCATACACTGCGCACCACCCCGTGATGATTTTCTCACTCCTACTAGTGAAAGTAATGTAACACACACCCATACAATGCGCACCACCCCGTGATGTTTTTCTCACTCCTACTAGTGAATGTAATGTAACACACACCCATACAATGCGCACCACCCCGTGATGTTTTTCTCACTCCTACTAGAGGATGTAATGTAACACACACCCATACAATGCGCACCACCCCGTGATGTTTTTCTCACTGCTACTAGTGAATGTAATGTAACACACACCCATACAATGCGCACCACCCCATGATGTTTTTCTCACTCCTACTAGAGGATGTAATGTAACACACACCCATACAATGCGCACCACCCCGTGATGTTTTTCTCACTGCTACTAGTGAATGTAATGTAACACGCACCCATACAATGCGCACCACCCCGTGATGTTTTTCTCACTGCTACTAGTGAATGTAATGTAACACGCACCCATACAATGCGCACCACCCCGTGATGTTTTTCTCACTCCTACTAGTGAATGTAATGTAACACGCACCCATACAATGCGCACCACCCCGTGATGTTTTTCCCACTCCTACTAGTGAATGTAATGCAACACGCACCCATACAATGCGCACCACCCCGTGATGTTTTTCTCACTCCTACCAGTGAATGTAATGTAACACACACCCATACAATGCGCACCACCCCGTGATGATTTTCTCACTCCTACTAGTGAAAGTAATGTAACACACACCCATACAATGCGCACCACCCCGTGATGTTTTTCTCACTCCTACTAGTGAATGTAATGTAACACACACCCATACAATGCGCACCACCCCGTGATGTTTTTCTCACTCCTACTAGTGAATGTAATGTAACACACACCCATACAATGCGCACCACCGCATGATGTTTTTCTCACTCCTACTAGTGAATCTAATGTAACACACACCCATACAATGCGCACCACCCCGTGATGTTTTTCTCACTCCTACTAGTGAATGTAATGTAACACACACCCATACAATGCGCACCACCCCGTGATGTTTTTCTCACTCCTACTAGTGAATGTAATGTAACACACACATACAATGCGCACCACCCCGTGATGTTTTTCTCACTCCTACTAGTGAATCAAATGTAACACACACCCATACAATGCGCACCACCCCGTGATGTTTTTCTCACTACTAATAGTGAATCTAATGTAACACACACCCATACAATGCGCACCACCCCGTGATGTTTTTCTCACTCCTACTAGTGAATCTAATGTAACACACACCCATACAATGCGCACCACCCCGTGATGTTTTTCTCACTCCTACTAGTGAATGTAATGTAACACACACCCATACAATGCGCACCACCCCGTGATGTTTTTCTCACTCCTACTAGTGAATGTAATGTAACACACACCCATACAATGCGCACCACCCCGTGATGTTTTTCTAACTCCTAATAGTGAATCAAATGTAACAAACACCCATACAATGCGCACCACCCCGTGATGTTTTTCTCACTACTACTAGTGAATCTAATGTAACACACACCCATACAATGCGCACCACCCCGTGATGTTTTTCTCACTCCTACTAGTGAATCTAATGTAACACACACCCATACAATGCGCACCACCCCGTGATGTTTTTCTCACTCCTACTAGTGAATGCAATGTAACACACACCCATACAATGCGCACCACCCCGTGATGTTTTTCTCACTCCTACTAGAGGATGTAATGTAACACACACCCATACAATGCGCACCACCCCGTGATGTTTTTCTCACTGCTACTAGTGAATCTAATGTAACACACACCCATACAATGCGCACCACCCCGTGATGTTTTTCTCACTGCTACTAGTGAATGTAATGTAACACACACCCATACAATGCGCACCACCCCGTGATGTTTTTCTCACTGCTACTAGTGAATCTAATGTAACACACACCCATACAATGCGCACCACCCCGTGATGTTTTTCTCACTCCTACTAGTGAATCTGATGTAACACACACCCATACAATGCGCACCACCCCGTGATGATTTTCTCACTCCTACTAGTGAATGTGATGTAACACACACCCATACAATGCACACCACCCCGTGATGTTTTTCTCACTCCTACTAGTGAATGTAATGTAACACACACCAAAACAATGCGCACCACCCCGTGATGTTTCTCTCACTCCTACTAGTGAAATTAATGTAACACACACCCATACAATGCGCACCACCCCGTGATGTTTCTCTCACTCCTACTAGTGAATCTAATGTAACACACACCCATACAATGCGCACCACCCCGTGATGTTTTTCTCACTCCTACTAGTGAATGTAATGTAACACACACCCATACAATGCGCACCACCCCGTGATGTTTTTCTCACTCCTACTAGAGGATGTAATGTAACACACACCCATACAATGCGCACCACCCCGTGATGTTTTTCTCACTGCTACTAGTGAATGTAATGTAACACACACCCATACAATGCGCACCACCCCGTGATGTTTTTCTCACTCCTACTAGTGAATGTAATGTAACACGCACCCATACAATGCGCACCACCCCGTGATGTTTTTCTCACTCCTACTAGTGAATGTAATGTAACACACACCCATACAATGCCCACCACCGCATGATGTTTTTCTCACTCCTACTAGTGAATCTAATGTAACACACACCCATACAATGCGCACCACCCCGTGATGTTTTTCTCACTCCTACTAGTGAATGTAATGTAACACACACCCATACAATGCGCACCACCCCGTGATGTTTTTCTCACTCCTACTAGTGAATGTAATGTAACACACACCCATACAATGCGCACCACCCCGTGATGTTTTTCTCACTCCTACTAGTGAATCAAATGTAACACACACCCATACAATGCGCACCACCCCGTGATGTTTTTCTCACTACTACTAGTGAATCTAATGTAACACACACCCATACAATGCGCACCACCCCGTGATGTTTTTCTCACTCCTACTAGTGAATCTAATGTAACACACACCCATACAATGCGCACCACCCCGTGATGTTTTTCTCACTCCTACTAGTGAATGTAATGTAACACACACCCATACAATGCGCACCACCCCGTGATGTTTTTCTCACTCCTACTAGTGAACGTAATGTAACACACACCCATACAATGCGCACCACCCCGTGATGTTTTTCTAACTCCTAATAGTGAATCAAATGTAACACACATCCATACAATGCGCACCACCCCGTGATGTTTTTCTCACTACCACTAGTGAATCTAATGTAACACACACCCATACAATGCGCACCACCCCGTGATGTTTTTCTCACTCCTACTAGTGAATCTAATGTAACACACACCCATACAATGCGCACCACCCCGTGATGTTTTTCTCACTCCTACTAGTGAATGTAATGTAACACACACCCATACAATGCGCACCACCCCGTGATGTTTTTCTCACTCCTACTAGAGGATGTAATGTAACACACACCCATACAATGCGCACCACCCCGTGATGTTTTTCTCACTGCTACTAGTGAATGTAATGTAACACACACCCATACAATGCGCACCACCCCGTGATGTTTTTCTCACTCCTACTAGTGAATGTAATGTAACACGCACCCATACAATGCGCACCACCCCGTGATGTTTTTCTCACTCCTACTAGTGAATGTAATGTAACACACACCCATACAATGCCCACCACCGCATGATGTTTTTCTCACTCCTACTAGTGAATCTAATGTAACACACACCCATACAATGCGCAGCACCCCGTGATGTTTTTCTCACTCCTACTAGTGAATGTAATGTAACACACACCCATACAATGCGCACCACCCCGTGATGTTTTTCTCACTCCTACTAGTGAATGTAATGTAACACACACCCATACAATGCGCACCACCCCGTGATGTTTTTCTCACTCCTACTAGTGAATCAAATGTAACACACACCCATACAATGCGCACCACCCCGTGATGTTTTTCTCACTACTACTAGTGAATCTAATGTAACACACACCCATACAATGCGCACCACCCCGTGATGTTTTTCTCACTCCTACTAGTGAATCTAATGTAACACACACCCATACAATGCGCACCACCCCGTGATGTTTTTCTCACTCCTACTAGTGAATGTAATGTAACACACACCCATACAATGCGCACCACCCCGTGATGTTTTTCTCACTCCTACTAGTGAACGTAATGTAACACACACCCATACAATGCGCACCACCCCGTGATGTTTTTCTAACTCCTAATAGTGAATCAAATGTAACACACATCCATACAATGCGCACCACCCCGTGATGTTTTTCTCACTACCACTAGTGAATCTAATGTAACACACACCCATACAATGCGCACCACCCCGTGATGTTTTTCTCACTCCTACTAGTGAATCTAATGTAACACACACCCATACAATGCGCACCACCCCGTGATGTTTTTCTCACTCCTACTAGTGAATGTAATGTAACACACACCCATACAATGCGCACCACCCCGTGATGTTTTTCTCACTCCTACTAGAGGATGTAATGTAACACACACCCATACAATGCGCACCACCCCGTGATGTTTTTCTCACTGCTACTAGTGAATCTAATGTAACACACACCCATACAATGCGCACCACCCCGTCATGTTTTTCTCACTGCTACTAGTGAATGTAATGTAACACACACCCATACAATGCGCACCACCCCGTGATATTTTTCTCACTGCTACTAGTGAATCTAATGTAACACACACCCATACAATGCGCACCACCCCGTGATGTTTTTCTCACTCCTACTAGTGAATCTGATGTAACACACACCCATACAATGCGCACCACCCCGTGATGATTTTCTCACTCCTACTAGTGAATGTGATGTAACACACACCCATACAATGCACACCACCCCGTGATGTTTTTCTCACTCCTACTAGTGAATGTAATGTAACACACACCCAAACAATGCGCACCACCCCGTGATGTTTCTCTCACTCCTACTAGTGAAATTAATGTAACACACACCCATACAATGCGCACCACCCCGTGATGTTTCTCTCACTCCTACTAGTGAATCTAATGTAACACACACCCATACAATGCGCACCACCCCGTGATGTTTTTCTCACTCCTACTAGAGGATGTAATGTAACACACACCCATACAATGCGCACCACCCCGTGATGTTTTTCTCACTCCTACTAGTGAATGTAATGTAACACACACCCATACAATGCGCACCACCGTGATGTTTTTCTAACTCCTAATAGTGAATCAAATGTAACAAACACCCATACAATGCGCACCACCCCGTGATGTTTTTCTCACTACTACTAGTGAATCTAATGTAACACACACCCATACAATGCGCACCACCCCGTGATGTTTTTCTCACTCCTACTAGTGAATCTAATGTAACACACACCCATACAATGCGCACCACCCCGTGATGTTTTTCTCACTCCTACTAGTGAATGTAATGTAACACACACCCATACAATGCGCACCACCCCGTGATGTTTTTCTCACTCCTACTAGAGGATGTAATGTAACACACACCCATACAATGCGCACCACCCCGTGATGTTTTTCTCACTGCTACTAGTGAATCTAATGTAACACACACCCATACAATGCGCACCACCCCGTGATGTTTTTCTCACTGCTACTAGTGAATGTAATGTAACACACACCCATACAATGCGCACCACCCCGTGATGTTTTTCTCACTGCTACTAGTGAATCTAATGTAACACACACCCATACAATGCGCACCAACCCGTGATGTTTTTCTCACTCCTACTAGTGAATCTGATGTAACACACACCCATACAATGCGCACCACCCCGTGATGATTTTCTCACTCCTACTAGTGAATGTGATGTAACACACACCCATACAATGCACACCACCCCGTGATGTTTTTCTCACTCCTACTAGTGAATGTAATGTAACACACACCAAAACAATGCGCACCACCCCGTGATGTTTCTCTCACTCCTACTAGTGAAATTAATGTAACACACACCCATACAATGCGCACCACCCCGTGATGTTTCTCTCACTCCTACTAGTGAATCTAATGTAACACACACCCATACAATGCGCACCACCCCGTGATGTTTTTCTCACTCCTACTAGTGAATGTAATGTAACACACACCCATACAATGCGCACCACCCCGTGATGTTTTTCTCACTCCTACTAGAGGATGTAATGTAACACACACCCATACAATGCGCACCACCCCGTGATGTTTTTCTCACTGCTACTAGTGAATGTAATGTAACACACACCCATACAATGCGCACCACCCCGTGATGTTTTTCTCACTCCTACTAGTGAATGTAATGTAACACGCACCCATACAATGCGCACCACCCCGTGATGTTTTTCTCACTCCTACTAGTGAATGTAATGTAACACACACCCATACAATGCCCACCACCGCATGATGTTTTTCTCACTCCTACTAGTGAATCTAATGTAACACACACCCATACAATGCGCACCACCCCGTGATGTTTTTCTCACTCCTACTAGTGAATGTAATGTAACACACACCCATACAATGCGCACCACCCCGTGATGTTTTTCTCACTCCTACTAGTGAATGTAATGTAACACACACCCATACAATGCGCACCACCCCGTGATGTTTTTCTCACTCCTACTAGTGAATCAAATGTAACACACACCCATACAATGCGCACCACCCCGTGATGTTTTTCTCACTACTACTAGTGAATCTAATGTAACACACACCCATACAATGCGCACCACCCCGTGATGTTTTTCTCACTCCTACTAGTGAATCTAATGTAACACACACCCATACAATGCGCACCACCCCGTGATGTTTTTCTCACTCCTACTAGTGAATGTAATGTAACACACACCCATACAATGCGCACCACCCCGTGATGTTTTTCTCACTCCTACTAGTGAACGTAATGTAACACACACCCATACAATGCGCACCACCCCGTGATGTTTTTCTAACTCCTAATAGTGAATCAAATGTAACACACATCCATACAATGCGCACCACCCCGTGATGTTTTTCTCACTACTACTAGTGAATCTAATGTAACACACACCCATACAATGCGCACCACCCCGTGATGTTTTTCTCACTCCTACTAGTGAATCTAATGTAACACACACCCATACAATGCGCACCACCCCGTGATGTTTTTCTCACTCCTACTAGTGAATGTAATGTAACACACACCCATACAATGCGCACCACCCCGTGATGTTTTTCTCACTCCTACTAGAGGATGTAATGTAACACACACCCATACAATGCGCACCACCCCGTGATGTTTCTCTCACTGCTACTAGTGAATCTAATGTAACACACACCCATACAATGCGCACCACCCCGTGATGTTTTTCTCACTGCTACTAGTGAATGTAATGTAACACACACCCATACAATGCGCACCACCCCGTGATATTTTTCTCACTGCTACTAGTGAATCTAATGTAACACACACCCATACAATGCCCACCACCCCGTGATGTTTTTCTCACTCCTACTAGTGAATCTGATGTAACACACACCCATACAATGCGCACCACCCCGTGATGATTTTCTCACTCCTACTAGTGAATGTGATGTAACACACACCCATACAATGCACACCACCCCGTGATGTTTTTCTCACTCCTACTAGTGAATGTAATGTAACACACACCCAAACAATGCGCACCACCCCGTGATGTTTCTCTCACTCCTACTAGTGAAATTAATGTAACACACACCCATACAATGCGCACCACCCCGTGATGTTTCTCTCACTCCTACTAGTGAATCTAATGTAACACACACCCATACAATGCGCACCACCCCGTGATGTTTTTCTCACTCCTACTAGAGGCTGTAATGTAACACACACCCATACAATGCGCACCACCCCGTGATGTTTTTCTCACTGCTACTTGTGAATGTAATGTAACACACACCCATACAATGCGCACCACCCCGTGATGTTTTTCTCACTCCTACTAGTGAATGTAATGTAACACGTACCCATACAATGCGCACCACCCCGTGATGTTTTTCTCACTCCTACTAGAGGATGTAATGTAACACACACCCATACAATGCGCACCACCCCGTGATGTTTTTCTCACTCCTACTAGAGGATGTAATGTAACACACACCCATACAATGGGCACCACCCCGTGATGTTTTTCTCACTCCTACTAGTGAATGTAATGTAACACACACCCAAACAATGCGCACCACCCCGTGATGTTTTTCTCACTGCTACTAGTGAATGTAATGTAACACACACCCATACAATGCGCACCACCCCGTGATGTTTTTCTCACTCCTTCTGGTGAATCTAATGTAACACACACCCATACAATGCGCACCACCCCGTGATGTTTTTCTCACTCCTACTAGTGAATGTAATGTAACACACACCCATACAATGCGCACCACCCCGTGATGTTTTTCTCACTCCTACTAGAGGATGTAATGTAACACACACCCATACAATGCGCACCACCCCGTGATGTTTTTCTCACTGCTACTAGTGAATCTAATGTAACACACACCCATACAATGTGCACCACCCCGTGATGTTTTTCTCACTGCTACTAGTGAATGTAATGTAACACACACCCATACAATGCGCACCACCCCGTGATGTTTTTCTCACTCCTACTAGTGAATCTAATCTAACACACACCCATACAATGCGCACCACCCCGTGATGTTTTTCTCACTCCTACTAGTGAATCTGATGTAACACACACCCTTACAATGCGCACCACCCCGTGATGATTTTCTCACTCCTACTAGTGAATGTGATGTAACACACACCCATACAATGCGCACCACCCCGTGATGTTTTTCTCACTCCTACTAGTGAATGTAATGTAACACACACCCAAAAAATGCGCACCACCCCATGATGTTTTTCTCACTCCTACTAGTGAATCTGATGTAACACACACCCATACAATGCGCACAATCCCGAGATGTTTTTCTCACTCCTACTAGTGAATGTGATGTAACACACACCCATACAATGCGCACCACCCCGTGATGTTTTTCTCACTCCTACTAGTGAATGTAATGTAACACACACCCAAACAATGCGCACCACCCCGTGATGTTTTTCTCACTCCTACTAGTGAATCTAATGTAACACACACCCATACAATGCGCACCACCCCGTGATGTTTTTCTCCCTCCTACTAGTGAATCTAATGTAATACACACCGATACAATGCGCACCACCCCGTGATGTTTTTCTCACTCCCACTAGTGAATGTAATGTAACACACACCCAAACAATGCGCACCACCCCGTGATGTTTCTCTCACTCCTACTAGTGAATGTAATGTAACACACACCCATACAATGCGCACCACCCCGTGATATTTTTCTCACTCCTACTAGTGAATCTAATGTAACACACACCCATACAATGCGCACCACCCCGTGATGTTTTTCTCACTCCTACTAGAGGATGTAATGTAACACACACCCATACAATGCGCACCACCACGTGATGATTTTCTCACTCCTACAAGTGAAAGTAATGTAACACACACCCATACAATACGCACCACCCCGTGATGTTTTTCTCACTCCTACTAGTGAATGTAATGTAACACACACCCATACAATGCGCACCACCCCGTGATGTTTTTCTCACTCCTACTAGTGAATGTAATGTAACACACACCCATACAATGCGCACCACCCCGTGATGTTTTTCTCACTCCTACTAGTGAATGTAATGTAACACACACCCATACAATGCGCACCACCGCATGATGTTTTTCTCACTCCTACTAGTGAATCTAATGTAACACACACCCATACAATGCGCACCACCGCGTGATGTTTTTCTCACTCCTACTAGTGAATCTAATGTAACACACACCCATACAATGCGCACCACCCCGTGATGTTTTTCTCACTCCTACTAGTGAATGTAATGTAACACACACCCATACAATGCGCACCACCCCGTGATGTTTTTCTCACTCCTACTAGTGAATCTAATGTAACACACACCCATACAATGCGCACCACCCCGTGATGTTTTTCTCACTCCTACTAGTGAATGTAATGTAACACACACCCATACAATGCGCACCACCCCGTGATATTTTTCTCACTCCTACTAGTGAATCTGATGTAACACACACCCATACAATGCGCACCACCCCGTGATGTTTTTCTCACTCCTACTAGTGAATCTGATGTAACACACACCCTTACAATGCGCACCACCCCGTGATGATTTTCTCACTCCTACTAGTGAATGTGATGTAACACACACCCATACAATGCGCACCACCCCGTGATGTTTTTCTCACTCCTACTAGTGAATGTAATGTAACACACACCCAAAAAATGCGCACCACCCCGTGATGTTTTTCTCACTCCTACTAGTGAATCTGATGTAACACACACCCATACAATGCGCACAATCCCGAGATGTTTTTCTCACTCCTACTAGTGAATGTGATGTAACACACACCCATACAATGCGCCCCACCCCGTGATGTTTTTCTCACTCCTACTAGTGAATGTAATGTAACACACACCCAAACAATGCGCACCACCCCGTGATTTTTTCTCACTCCTACTAGTGAATCTAATGTAACACACACCCATACAATGCGCACCACCCCGTGATGTTTTTCTCCCTCCTACTAGTGAATCTAATGTAATACCCACCGATACAATGCGCACCACCCCGTGATGTTTTTCTCACTCCTACTAGAGGATGTAATGTAACACACACCCATACAATGCGCACCACCACGTGATGATTTTCTCACTCCTACTAGAGGATGTAATGTAACACACACCCATACAATGCGCACCACCACGTGATGATTTTCTCACTCCTACAAGTGAAAGTAATGTAACACACACCCATACAATACGCACCACCCCGTGATGTTTTTCTCACTCCTACTAGTGAATGTAATGTAACACACACCCATACAATGCGCACCACCCCGTGATGTTTTTCTCACTCCTACTAGTGAATGTAATGTAACACACACCCATACAATGCGCACCACCCCGTGATGTTTTTCTCACTCCTACTAGTGAATGTAATGTAACACACACCCATACAATGCGCACCACCGCATGATGTTTTTCTCACTCCTACTAGTGAATCTAATGTAACACACACCCATACAATGCGCACCACCGCGTGATGTTTTTCTCACTCCTACTAGTGAATCTAATGTAACACACACCCATACAATGCGCACCACCCCGTGATGTTTTTCTCACTCCTACTAGTGAATGTAATGTAACACACACCCATACAATGCGCACCACCCCGTGATGTTTTTCTCACTCCTACTAGTGAATCTAATGTAACACACACCCATACAATGCGCACCACCCCGTGATGTTTTTCTCACTCCTACTAGTGAATGTAATGTAACACACACCCATACAATGCGCACCACCCCGTGATATTTTTCTCACTCCTACTAGTGAATCTGATGTAACACACACCCATACAATGCGCACCACCCCGTGATGTTTTTCTCACTCCTACTAGTGAATCTGATGTAACACACACCCTTACAATGCGCACCACCCCGTGATGATTTTCTCACTCCTACTAGTGAATGTGATGTAACACACACCCATACAATGCGCACCACCCCGTGATGTTTTTCTCACTCCTACTAGTGAATGTAATGTAACACACACCCAAAAAATGCGCACCACCCCGTGATGTTTTTCTCACTCCTACTAGTGAATCTGATGTAACACACACCCATACAATGCGCACAATCCCGAGATGTTTTTCTCACTCCTACTAGTGAATGTGATGTAACACACACCCATACAATGCGCCCCACCCCGTGATGTTTTTCTCACTCCTACTAGTGAATGTAATGTAACACACACCCAAACAATGCGCACCACCCCGTGATTTTTTCTCACTCCTACTAGTGAATCTAATGTAACACACACCCATACAATGCGCACCACCCCGTGATGTTTTTCTCCCTCCTACTAGTGAATCTAATGTAATACCCACCGATACAATGCGCACCACCCCGTGATGTTTTTCTCACTCCCACTAGTGAATGTAATGTAACACACACCCAAACAATGCGCACCACCCCGTGATGTTTCTCTCACTCCTACTAGTGAATGTAATGTAACACACACCCATACAATGCGCACCACCCCGTGATGTTTTCTCAATCCTACTAGTGAATCTTATGTAACACACACCCATATAATGCGCACCACCCCGTGATGTTTTTCTCACTCCTACTAGTGAATGTAATGTAACACACACCCATACAATGCGCACCACCCCGTGATGTTTTTCTCACTCCTACTAGAGGATGTAATGTAACACACACCCATACAATGCGCACCACCCCGTGATGTTTTTCTCACTGCTACTAGTGAATGTAATGTAACACACACCCATACAATGCGCACCACCCCGTGATGTTTTTCTCACTCCTACTAGTGAATGTAATGTAACACGCACCCATACAATGCGCACCACCACGTGATGTTTTTCTCACTCCTACTAGTGAATGTAATGTAACACGCACCCATACAATGCGCACCACCCCGTGATGTTTTTCTCACTCCTACTAGTGAATGTAATGTAACACACACCCATACAATGCACACCACCCCGTGATGATTTTCTCACTCCTACTACTGAAAGTAATGTAACACACACCCATACAATGCGCACCACCCCGTGATGTTTTTCTCACTCCTACTAGTGAATGTAATGTAACACACACCCATACAATGCGCACCACCCCGTGATGTTTTTCTCACTCCTACTAGTGAATGTAATGTAACACACAGCCATACAATGCGCACCACCGCATGATGTTTTTCTCACTCCTACTAGTGAATCTAATGTAACACACACCCATACAATGCGCACCACCGCATGATGTTTTTCTCACTCCTACTAGTGAATCTAATGTAACACACACCCATACAATGCGCACCACCCCGTGATGTTTTTCTCACTCCTACTAGTGAATGTAATGTAACACACACCCATACAATGCGCACCACCCTGTGATGTTTTTCTCACTCCTACTAGTGAATCTAATGTAACACACACCCATACAATGCGCACCACCCCGTGATGTTTTTCTCACTCCTACTAGTGAATGTAATGTAACACACACCCATACAATGCGCACCACCCCGTGATATTTTTCTCACTCCTACTAGTGAATCTAATGTAACACACACCCATACAATGCGCACCACCCCGTGATGTTTTTCTCACTCCTACTAGAGGATGTAATGTAACACACACCCATACAATGCGCACCACCACGTGATGATTTTCTCACTCCTACAAGTGAAAGTAATGTAACACACACCCATACAATACGCACCACCCCGTGATGTTTTTCTCACTCCTACTAGTGAATGTAATGTAACACACACCCATACAATGCGCACCACCCCGTGATGTTTTTCTCACTCCTACTAGTGAATGTAATGTAACACACACCCATACAATGCGCACCACCCCGTGATGTTTTTCTCACTCCTACTAGTGAATGTAATGTAACACACACCCATACAATGCGCACCACCCCGTGATGTTTTTCTCACTCCTACTAGTGAATGTAATGTAACACACACCCATACAATGCGCACCACCCCGTGATGTTTTTCTCACTCCTACTAGTGAATGTAATGTAACACACACCCATACAATGCGCACCACCGCATGATGTTTTTCTCACTCCTACTAGTGAATCTAATGTAACACACACCCATACAATGCGCACCACCCCGTGATGTTTTTCTCACTCCTACTAGTGAATGTAATGTAACACACACCCATACAATGCGCACCACCCCGTGATGTTTTTCTCACTCCTACTAGTGAATGTAATGTAACACACACCCATACAATGCGCACCACCCCGTGATGTTTTTCTCACTCCTACTAGTGAATGTAATGTAACACACACCCATACAATGCGCACCACCCCGTGATGTTTTTCTCACTCCTACTAGAGGATGTAATGTAACACACACCCATACAATGCGCACCACCCCGTGATGTTTTTCTCACTGCTACTAGTGAATGTAATGTAACACACACCCATACAATGCGCACCACCCCGTGATGTTTTTCTCACTCCTACTAGTGAATCTAATGTAACACGCACCCATACAATGCGCACCACCCCGTGATGTTTTTCTCACTCCTACTAGTGAATCTAATGTAACACGCACCCATACAATGCGCACCACCCCGTGATGTTTTTCTCACTCCTACTAGTGAATGTAATGTAACACGCACCCATACAATGCGCACCACCACGTGATGTTTTTCTCACTCCTACTAGTGAATGTAATGTAACACGCACCCATACAATGCCCACCACCCCGTGATGTTTTTCTCACTCCTACTAGTGAATGTAATGTAACACACACCCATACAATGCGCACCACCCCGTGATGATTTTCTCACTCCTACTAGTGAAAGTAATGTAACACACACCCATACAATGCGCACCACCCCGTGATGTTTTTCTCACTCCTACTAGTGAATGTAATGTAACACACACCCATACAATGCGCACCACCCCGTGATGTTTTTCTCACTCCTACTAGTGAATGTAATGTAACACACAGCCATACAATGCGCACCACCGCATGATGTTTTTCTCACTCCTACTAGTGAATCTAATGTAACACACACCCATACAATGCGCACCACCGCATGATGTTTTTCTCACTCCTACTAGTGAATCTAATGTAACACACACCCATACAATGCGCACCACCCCGTGATGTTTTTCTCACTCCTACTAGTGAATGTAATGTAACACACACCCATACAATGCGCACCACCCCGTGATGTTTTTCTCACTCCTACTAGTGAATCTAATGTAACACACACCCATACAATGCGCACCACCCCGTGATGTTTTTCTCACTCCTACTAGTGAATGTAATGTAACACACACCCATACAATGCGCACCACCCCGTGATATTTTTCTCACTCCTACTAGTGAATCTAATGTAACACACACCCATACAATGCGCACCACCCCGTGATGTTTTTCTCACTCCTACTAGAGGATGTAATGTAACACACACCCATACAATGCGCACCACCACGTGATGATTTTCTCACTCCTACAAGTGAAAGTAATGTAACACACACCCATACAATACGCACCACCCCGTGATGTTTTTCTCACTCCTACTAGTGAATGTAATGTAACACACACCCATACAATGCGCACCACCCCGTGATGTTTTTCTCACTCCTACTAGTGAATGTAATGTAACACACACCCATACAATGCGCACCACCCCGTGATGTTTTTCTCACTCCTACTAGTGAATGTAATGTAACACACACCCATACAATGCGCACCACCCCGTGATGTTTTTCTCACTCCTACTAGTGAATGTAATGTAACACACACCCATACAATGCGCACCACCGCATGATGTTTTTCTCACTCCTACTAGTGAATCTAATGTAACACACACCCATACAATGCGCACCACCCCGTGATGTTTTTCTCACTCCTACTAGTGAATGTAATGTAACACACACCCATACAATGCGCACCACCCCGTGATGTTTTTCTCACTCCTACTAGTGAATGTAATGTAACACACACCCATACAATGCGCACCACCCCGTGATGTTTTTCTCACTCCTACTAGTGAATGTAATGTAACACACACCCATACAATGCGCACCTCCCCGTGATGTTTTTCTCACTCCTACTTGTGAATCTAATCTAACACACACCCATACAATGCGCACCACCCCGTGATGTTTTTCTCACTCCTACTAGTGAATCTGATGTAACACACACCCATACAATGCGCACCACCCCGTGATGATTTTCTCACTCCTACTAGTGAATCTGATGTAACACACACCCATACAATGCGCACCACACCGTGATGATTTTCTCACTCCTACTAGTGAATCTGATGTAACACACACCCATACAATGCGCACCACCCCGTGATGTTTTTCTCACTCCTACTAGTGAATGTAATGTAACACACACCCAAACAATGCGCACCACCCCGTGATGTTTTTCTCACTCCTACTAGTGAATCTGATGTAACACACACCCATACAATGCGCACCATTCCGTGATGTTTTTCTCACTCCTACTAGTGAATGTGATGTAACACACACCCATACAATGCGCACCACCCCGTGATGTTTTTCTCACTCCTACTAGTGAATGTAATGTAACACACACCCAAACAATGCGCACCACCCCGTGATTTTTTTCTCACTCCTACTAGTGAATCTAATGTAACACACACCCATACAATGCGCACCACCCCGTGATGTTTTTCTCCCTCCTACTAGTGAATCTAATGTAATACACACCGATACAATGCGCACCACCCCGTGATGTTTTTCTCACTCCCACTAGTGAATGTAATGTAACACACACCCATACAATGCGCACCACCCCGTGATGTTTTTCTCACTCCCACTAGTGAATCTAATGTAACACACACTCATACAATGCGCACCACCCCGTGATGCTTTTCTCACTCCCTCTAGTGAATCTAATGTAGCACACACCCATACAATGCGCACCACCCCGTGATGTTTTTCTCACTCCCACTAGGGAATCTAATGTAACACACACACATACAATGCGCACCACCCCGTGATGTTTTTCTCACTGCCACTAGTGAATGTAATGTAACACACACCCATGCAATGCGCACCACCCCGTGATGTTTTTTCACTGCTACTAGTGAATGTAATGTAACACACACCCATACAATGCGCACCACCCCGTGTTGTTTTTCTCACTGCTACTAGGGAATCTAATGTAACACACACCCATACAATGCGCACCACCCCGTGATGTTTTTCTCACTCCTACTAGTGAATGTAATGTAACACACACCCATACAATGCGCACCACCCCATGATGTTTTTCTCACTGCTACTAGTGAATCTAATGTAACAGACACCCATACAATGCGCACCACCCCGTGATGTTTTTCTCGCTGCTACTAGTGAATGTAATGTAACACACACCCATACAATGCGCACCACCCCGTGATGTTTTTCTCACTGCTACTAGTGAATCTAATGTAACACACACCCATAAAATGCGGACCACCCCGTGAAGTTTTTCTCACTCATACTAGTGAATCTAATGTAACACACACCCATGCAATGCGCACCACACCGTGATGTTTTTCTCACTGCTACTAGTGAATGTAATGTAACACACACCCATGCAATGCGCACCACCCCATGATGTTTTTCTCACTGCTACTAGTGAATCTAATGTAACACACACCCATACAATGCGCACCACCCCGTGATGTTTTTCTCACTGCTACTAGTGAATCTAATGTAACACACACCCATACAATGCGCACCACCCCGTGATGTTTTTCTCACTGCTACTAGTGAATATAATGTAACACACACCCATACAATGCGCACCACCCCGTGATGTTTTTCTCACTGCTACTAGTGAATCTAATGTAACACACATCCATACAATGCGCACCACCCCGTGATGTTTTTCTCACTGCTACTTGTGAATCTAATGTAACACACACCCATACAATGCGCACCACCCCGTGATGTTTTTCTCACTGCTACTAGTGAATCTAATGTAACACACATCCATACAATGCGCACCACCCCGTGATGTTTTTCTCACTGCTACTAGTGAATCTAATGTAACACACACCCATACAATGCGCACCACCCCGTGATGTTTTTCTCACTCCTACTAGTGAATTTAATGTAACACACACCCATACAATGCGCACCACCCCGTGATGTTTTTCTCACTCCTACTAGTGAATCTAATGTAACACACACCCATACAATGCGCACCAGCCCGTGATGTTTTTCTCACTCCTACTAGTGAATCTAATGTAACACACACCCATACAATGCGCACCACCCCGTGATGTTTTTCTCACTCCTACTAGTGAATGTAATGTAACACACACCCATACAATGCGCACCACCCCGTGATGATTTTGTCACTCCTACTGGTGAAAGTAATGTAACACACACCCATACAATGCGCACCACCCCGTGATGTTTTTCTCACTCCTACTAGTGAATGTAATGTAACACACACCCATACAATGCGCACCACCCCGTGATGTTTTTCTCACTCCTGCTAGTGAATCTAATGTAACACACACCCATACAATGGGCACCACCCCGTGATGTTTTTGTCACTCCTGCTAGTGAATCTAATGTAACACACACCCATACAAGGCGCACCACCCCGTGATGTTTTTCTCACTCCTGCTAGTGAATGTAATGTAACACACACCCATACAATGCGCACCACCCCGTGATGTTTTTCTCACTCCTACTAGTGAATCTTATGTAACACACACCCATACAAGGCGCACCACCCCGTGATGTTTTTCTCACTCCTACTAGTGAATCTAATGTAACACACACCCATACAAGGCGCACCACCCCGTGATGTTTTTCTCACTCCTACTAGTGAATCTAATGTAACACACACCCATACAATGCGGACCACCCCGTGAAGTTTTTCTCACTCATACTAGTGAATCTAATGTAACACACACAAATGCAATGCGCACCACACCGTGATGTTTTTCTCACTGCTACTAGTGAATGTAATGTAACACACACCCATGCAATGCGCACCACCCCGTGATGTTTTTCTCACTGCTACTAGTGAATCTAATGTAACACACACCCATACAATGCGCACCACCCCGTGATGTTTTTCTCACTGCTACTAGTGAATCTAATGTAACACACACCCATACAATGCGCACCACCCCGTGATGTGTTTCTCACTGCTACTAGTGAATATAATGTAACACACACCCATACAATGCGCACCACCCCGTGATGTGTTTCTCACTGCTACTAGTGAATCTAATGTAACACACATCCATACAATGCGCACCACCCCGTGATGTTTTTCTCACTGCTACTTGTGAATCTAATGTAACACACACCCATACAATGCGCACCACCCCGTGATGTTTTTCTCACTGCTACTAGTGAATCTAATGTAACACACATCCATACAATGCGCACCACCCCGTGATGTTTTTCTCACTCCTACTAGTGAATCTAATGTAACACACACCCATACAATGCGCACCACCCCGTGATGTTTTTCTCACTCCTACTAGTGAATCTAATGTAACACACACCCATACAATGCGCACCACCCCGTGATGTTTTTCTCACTCCTACTAGTGAATCTAATGTAACACACACCCATACAATGCGCACCACCCCGTGATGTTTTTCTCACTCCTACTAGTGAATCTAATGTAACACACACCCATACAATGCGCACCACCCCGTGATGTTTTTCTCACTCCTACTGGTGAATGTAATGTAACACACACCCATACAATGCGCACCACCCCGTGATGATTTTGTCACTCCTACTGGTGAAAGTAATGTAACACACACCCATACAATGCGCACCACCCCGTGATGTTTTTCTCACTCCTACTAGTGAATCTAATGTAACACACACCCATACAATGCGCACCACCCCGTGATGTTTTTCTCACTCCTACTAGTGAATCTAATGTAACACACACCCATACAATGCGCTCCACCCCGTGATGTTTTTCTCACTCCTATTAGTGAATCTAATGTAACACACACCCATACAATGCGCACCACCCCGTGATGTTTTTCTCACTCATACTACTGAATCTAATGTAACACACACCCATACAATGCGCACCACCCCGTGATGTTTTTCTCACTCCTACTAGTGAATGTAATGTCACACACACCCATACAATGCGCACCACCCCGTGATGTCTTTCTCACTCCTACTAGTGAATGTAATGTCACACACACCCATACAAGGCGCACCACCCCTTGATGTTTTTCTCACTCCTACTAGTGAATGTAATGTAACACACACCCATACAATGCGCACCACCCCGTGATGTTTTTCTCACTGCTACTAGTGAATCTAATGTAACACACACCCATACAATGCGGACCACCCCGTGAAGTTTTTCTCACTCCTACTAGTGAATCTAATGTAACACACACCCATACAATGCGCACCACCCCGTGATGTTTTTCTCACTCCTACTAGTGAATGTAATGTAACACACACCCATATAATGCGCACCACCCCGTGATGTTTTTCTCACTCCTACTAGTGAATGTAATGTAACACACACCCATACAATGCGCACCACCCCGTGATGATTTTGTCACTCCTACTGGTGAAAGTAATGTAACACACACCCATACAAGGCGCACCACCCCGTGATGTTTTTCTCACTCCTACTAGTGAATCTAATGTAACACACACCCATACAAGGCGCACCACCCCGTGATGTTTTTCTCACTCCTACTAGTTAATCTAATGTAACACACACCCATACAAGGCGCACCACGCCGTGATGTTTATCTCACTCCTACTAGTTAATCTAATGTAACACACACCCATACAAGGCGCACCACCCCGTGATGTTTATCTCACTCCTACTAGTGAATCTTATGTAACACACACCCATACAAGGCGCACCACCCCGTGATGTTTTTGTCACTGCTACTATTGAATCTAATGTAACACACACCCATACATTGCGCACCACCCCGTGATGTTTTCTCACTGCTACTAGTGAATCTAATGTAACACACACCCATATATTGCGCACCACCCATGATGTTTTTCTCACTGCTTCTAATGAATCTAATGTAACACACACCCATACAATGCGCACCACCCCGTGATGTTTTTCTCACTCCTACTAGTGAATCTAATGTAACACACACCCATACAATGCGCACCACCCCGTGATGTTTTTCTCACTCCTACTAGTGAATGTAATGTAACACACACCCATACAATGCGCACCACCCCGTGATGTTTTTCTCACTCCTACTAGTGAATGTAATGTAACACACACCCATACAATGCGCACCACCCCGTGATGTTTTTCTCACTCCAACTAGTGAATGTAATGTAACACACACCCATACAATGCGCACCACCCCGTGATGTTTTTCTCACTCCTACTCGTGAATGTAATGTAACACACACCCATACAATGCGCACCACCCCGTGATGTTTTTCTCACTCCTACTAGTGAATGTAATGTAACACACACCCATACAATGCGCACCACCCCGTGATGTTTTTCTCACTCCTACTAGTGAATCTAATGTAACACACACCCATACATTGCGCACCACCCCGTGATGTTTTTCTCACTCCTGCTAGTGAATGTAATGTAACACACACCCATACAATGCGCACCACCCCGTGATGTTTTTCTCACTCTTACTAGTGAATGTAATGTAACACACACCCATACAATGCGCACCACCCCGTGATGTTTTTCTCACTCCTGCTAGTGAATCTAATGTAACACACACCCATACAATGCGCACCACCCGGTGATGTTTTTCTCACTCCTGCTAGTGAATCTAATGTAACACACACCCATACAATGCGCACCACCCCGTGATGTTTTTCTCACTCCTGCTAGTGAATCTAATGTAACACACACCCATACAAGCGCACCACCCCGTGATGTTTTTCTCACTCCTGCTAGTGAATGTAATGTAACACACACCCATACAAGGCGCACCACCCCGTGATGTTTTTCTCACCCCTGCTAGTGAATGTAATGTAACACACACCCATACAAGGCGCACCACCCCGTGATGTTTTTCTCACTCCTACTCGTGAATGTAATGTAACACACACCCATACAATGCGCACCACCCCGTGATGTTTTTCTCACTCCTACTAATGAATGTAATGTAACACACACCCATACAATGCGCACCACCCCGTGATGTTTTTCTCACTCCTACTAGTGAATCTAATGTAACACACACCCATACAATGCGCACCACAGCGTGATGTTTTTCTCACTCCTACTAGTGAATGTAATGTAACACACACCCATAAAATGCGCACCACCCCGTGATGTTTTTCTCACTCCTACTAGTGAATGTAATGTAACACACACCCATACAATGCGCACCACCCCGTGATGTTTTTCTCACTCCAACTAGTGAATGTAATGTAACACACACCCATACAATGCGCACCACCCCGTGATGTTTTTCTCACTCCTACTAGTGAATGTAATGTAACACACACCCATACAATGCGCACCACCCCGTGATGTTTTTCTCACTCCTACTAGTGAATCTAATGTAACACACACCCATACATTGCGCACCACCCCGTGATGTTTTTCTCACTCCTGCTAGTGAATGTAATGTAACACACACCCATACAATGCGCACCACCCCGTGATGTTTTTCTCACTCCTACTAGTGAATGTAATGTAACACACACCCATACAATGCGCACCACCCCGTGATGTTTTTCTCACTCCTGCTAGTGAATCTAATGTAACACACACCCATACAATGCGCACCACCCCGTGATGTTTTTCTCACTCCTGCTAGTGAATCTAATGTAACACACACCCATACAATGCGCACCACCCCGTGATGTTTTTCTCACTCCTGCTAGTGAATCTAATGTAACACACACCCATACAAGCGCACCACCCCGTGATGTTTTTCTCACTCCTGCTAGTGAATGTAATGTAACACACACCCATACAAGGCGCACCACCCCGTGATGTTTTTCTCTCCCCTGCTAGTGAATGTAATGTAACACACACCCATACAAGGCGCACCACCCCGTGATGTTTTTCTCACTCCTACTCGTGAATGTAATGTAACACACACCCATACAATGCGCACCACCCCGTGATGTTTTTCTCACTCCTACTAATGAATGTAATGTAACACACACCCATACAATGCGCACCACCCCGTGATGTTTTTCTCACTCCTACTAGTGAATCTAATGTAACACACACCCATACAATGCGCACCACAGCGTGATGTTTTTCTCACTCCTACTAGTGAATGTAATGTAACACACACCCATAAAATGCGCACCACCCCGTGATGTTTTTCTCACTCCTACTAGTGAATGTAATGTAAGACACACCCATACAATGCGCACCACCCCGTGATGTTTTTCTCACTCCAACTAGTGAATGTAATGTAACACACACCCGTACAATGCGCACCACCCCGTGATGTTTTTCTCACTCCTACTAGTGAATGTAATGTAACACACACCCATACAATGCGCACCACCCCGTGATGTTTATCTCACTCCTACTAGAGTATGTAATGTAACACACACCCATACAATGCGCACCACCCCGTGATGTTTTTCTCACTCCTACTAGTGAATCTGATGTAACACACACCCATACAATGCGCACCACCACGTGATGTTTTTCTCACTCCTGCTAGTGAATCTAATGTAACACACACCCATACAATGCGCACCACCCCGTGATGTTTTTCTCACTCCTACTAGTGAATCTAATGTAACACACACCCATACAATGCGCACCACCCCGTGATGTTTTTCTCACTCCTACTAGTGAATGTAATGTAACACACACCCATACAATGCGCACCACCCCGTGATGTCTTTCTCACTCCTACTAGTGAATGTAATGTAACACACACCCATACAATGCGCACCACCCCGTGATGATTTTCTCACTCCAACTAGTGAATGTAATGTAACACACACCCATACAATGCGCACCACCCCGTGATGTTTTTCTCACTCCTACTCGTGAATGTAATGTAACACACACCCATACAATGCGCACCACCCCGTGATGTTTTTCTCACTCCTACTAGTGAATGTAATGTAACACACACCCATACAATGCGCACCACCCCGTGATGTTTTTCTCACTCCTACTAGTGAATCTAATGTAACACACACCCATACATTGCGCACCACCCCGTGATGTTTTTCTCACTCCTGCTAGTGAATGTAATGTAACACACACCCATACAATGCGCACCACCCCGTGATGTTTTTCTCACTCCTACTAGTGAATGTAATGTAACACACACCCATACAATGCGCACCACCCCGTGATGTTTTTCTCACTCCTGCTAGTGAATCTAATGTAACACACACCCATACAATGCGCACCACCCGGTGATGTTTTTCTCACTCCTGCTAGTGAATCTAATGTAACACACACCCATACAATGCGCACCACCCCGTGATGTTTTTCTCACTCCTGCTAGTGAATCTAATGTAACACACACCCATACAAGCGCACCACCCCGTGATGTTTTTCTCACTCCTGCTAGTGAATGTAATGTAACACACACCCATACAAGGCGCACCACCCCGTGATGTTTTTCTCACCCCTGCTAGTGAATGTAATGTAACACACACCCATACAAGGCGCACCACCCCGTGATGTTTTTCTCACTCCTACTCGTGAATGTAATGTAACACACACCCATACAATGCGCACCACCCCGTGATGTTTTTCTCACTCCTACTAATGAATGTAATGTAACACACACCCATACAATGCGCACCACCCCGTGATGTTTTTCTCACTCCTACTAGTGAATCTAATGTAACACACACCCATACAATGCGCACCACAGCGTGATGTTTTTCTCACTCCTACTAGTGAATGTAATGTAACACACACCCATAAAATGCGCACCACCCCGTGATGTTTTTCTCACTCCTACTAGTGAATGTAATGTAACACACACCCATACAATGCGCACCACCCCGTGATGTTTTTCTCACTCCAACTAGTGAATGTAATGTAACACACACCCATACAATGCGCACCACCCCGTGATGTTTTTCTCACTCCTACTAGTGAATGTAATGTAACACACACCCATACAATGCGCACCACCCCGTGATGTTTTTCTCACTCCTACTAGTGAATCTAATGTAACACACACCCATACATTGCGCACCACCCCGTGATGTTTTTCTCACTCCTGGTAGTGAATGTAATGTAACACACACCCATACAATGCGCACCACCCCGTGATGTTTTTCTCACTCCTACTAGTGAATGTAATGTAACACACACCCATACAATGCGCACCACCCCGTGATGTTTTTCTCACTCCTGCTAGTGAATCTAATGTAACACACACCCATACAATGCGCACCACCCCGTGATGTTTTTCTCACTCCTGCTAGTGAATCTAATGTAACACACACCCATACAATGCGCACCACCCCGTGATGTTTTTCTCACTCCTGCTAGTGAATCTAATGTAACACACACACATACAAGCGCACCACCCCGTGATATTTTTCTCACTCCTGCTAGTGAATGTAATGTAACACACACCCATACAAGGCGCACCACCCCGTGATGTTTTTCTCTCCCCTGCTAGTGAATGTAATGTAACACACACCCATACAAGGCGCACCACCCCGTGATGTTTTTCTCACTCCTACTCGTGAATGTAATGTAACACACACCCATACAATGCGCACCACCCCGTGATGTTTTTCTCACTCCTACTAATGAATGTAATGTAACACACACCCATACAATGCGCACCACCCCGTGATGTTTTTCTCACTCCTACTAGTGAATCTAATGTAACACACACCCATACAATGCGCACCACAGCGTGATGTTTTTCTCACTCCTACTAGTGAATGTAATGTAACACACACCCATAAAATGCGCACCACCCCGTGATGTTTTTCTCACTCCTACTAGTGAATGTAATGTAAGACACACCCATACAATGCGCACCACCCCGTGATGTTTTTCTCACTCCAACTCGTGAATGTAATGTAACACACACCCATACAATGCGCACCACCCCGTGATGTTTTTCTCACTCCTACTAGTGAATGTAGTGTAACACACACCCATACAATGCGCACCACCCCGTGATGTTTATCTCACTCCTACTAGAGTATGTAATGTAACACACACCCATACAATGCGCACCACCCCGTGATGTTTTTCTCACTCCTACTAGTGAATCTGATGTAACACACACCCATACAATGCGCACCACCACGTGATGTTTTTCTCACTCCTACTAGTGAATCTGATGTGACACACACCCATACAATGCGCAAGACCCCGTGATGTTTTTCTCACTCCTATTAGTGAATCTGATGTAACACACACCAATACAATGCGCACCACCCCGTGATGTTTTTCTCACTCCTACTAGTGAATGTGATGTAACACACACCCATACAATGCGCACCACCCCGTGATGATTTTCTCACTCCTACTAGTGAATGTGATGTAACACACACCCATACAACCCGCACCACACCGTGATGTTTTTCTCAGTCCTACTAGTGAATGTAATGTAACACACACCCATACAATGCGCACCACCCCGTGATGTTTTTCTCACTCCTACTAGTGAATGTAATGTAACACACACCCATACAATGGGCACCACCCCGTGATGTTTTTCTCACTCCTGCTAGTGAATCTAATGTAACACACACCCATACAATGCGCACCACCCCGTGATGTTTTTCTCACTCCTGCTAGTGAATCTAATGTAACACACACCCATACAATGCGCACCACCCCGTGATGTTTTTCTCACTCCTGCTAGTGAATCTAATGTAACACACACCCATACAAGTGCACCACCCCGTGATGTTTTTCTAACTCCTGCTAGTGTATGTAATGTAACACACACCCATACAAGGCGCACCACCCCGTGATGTTTTTCTCACCCCTGCTAGTGAATGTAATGTAACACACACCCATACAAGGCGCACCACCCCGTGATGTTTTTCTCACTCCTACTAGTGAATCTAATGTGACAAACACACATACAATGCGCACCACACCATGATGTTTTTCTCACTCCTACTAGTGAATCTAATGTGACACACACCCATACAATGCGCACCACCCCGTGATGTTTTTCTCACTCCTACTAGTGAATCTAATGTAACACACATCCATACAATGCGCACCACCCCTTGATGTTTTTCTCACTCCTACTAGTGAATGTAATGTAACACACACCCATACAATGCGCACCACCCCGTGATGTTTTTCTCACTCCTACTAGTGAATCTAATGTAACACACACCCATACAATGCGCACCACACCGTGATGTTTTTCTCACTCCTACTAGTGAATCTAATGTAACACACACCCATACAATGCGCACCACACCGTGATGTTTTTCTCACTCCTACTAGTGAATCTAATGTAACACACACCCATACAATGCGCACCACCCCGTGATGTTTTTCTCACTCCTACTAGTGAATCTAATGTAACACACACCCATACAATGCGCACCACCCCGTGATGTTTTTCTCACTCCTACTAGTGAATGTAATGTAACACGCACCCATACAATGCGCACCACCCCGTGATGTTTTTCTCACTCCTACTAGTGAATCTAATGTAACACGCACCCATACAATGCGCACCACCCCGTGATGTTTTTCTCACTCCTACTAGTGAATGTAATGTAACATGCACCCATACAATGCGCTCCAGCCCGTGATGTTTTTCTCACTCCTACTAGTGAATGTAATGTAACACACACCCATACAATGCGCACCACCCCGTGATGTTTTTCTCACTCCTACTAGTGAATGTAATGTAACACACACCCATACAATGCGCACCACCCCGTGATGATTTTCTCACTCCTACTAGTGAATGTAATGTAACACACACCCATACAATGCGCACCACCCCGTGATGTTTTTCTCACTCCTACTAGTGAATGTAATGTAACACACACCCATACAATGCGCACCACCCCGTGATGTTTTTCTCACTCCTACTAGTGAATGTAATGTAACACACACCCATACAATGCGCACCACCGCATGATGTTTTTCTCACTCCTACTAGTGAATCTAATGTAACACACACCCATACAATGCGCACCACCCGGTGATGTTTTTCTCACTCCTACTAGTGAATGTAATGTAACACACACACATACAATGCGCACCACCCCGTGATGTTTTTCTCACTCCTACTAGTGAATGTAATGTAACACACACCCATACAATGCGCACCACCCCGTGATGTTTTTCTCACTCCTACTAGTGAATCTAATGTAACACACACCCATACAATGCGCACCACCCCGTGATGTTTTTCTCACTACTACTAGTGAATCTAATGTAACACACACCCATACAATGCGCACCACCCCGTGATGTTTTTCTCACTCCTACTAGTGAATCTAATGTAACACACACCCATACAATGCGCACCACCCCGTGATGTTTTTCTCACTCCTACTAGTGAATGTAATGTAACACACACCCATACAATGCGCACCACCCCGTGATGTTTTTCTCACTCCTACTAGAGAATGTAATGTAACACACACCCATACAATGCGCACCACCCCGTGATGTTTTTCTCACTGCTACTAGTGAATCTAATGTAACACACACCCATACAATGTGCACCACCCCGTGATGTTTTTCTCACTGCTACTAGTGAATGTAATGTAACACACACCCATACAATGCGCACCACCCCGTGATGTTTTTCTCACTCCTACTAGTGAATCTAATCTAACACACACCCATACAATGCGCACCACCCCGTGATGTTTTTCTCACTCCTACTAGTGAATCTGATGTAACACACACCCATACAATGCGCACCACCCCGTGATGATTTTCTCACTCCTACTAGTGAACGTAATGTAACACACACCCATACAATGCGCACCACCCCGTGATGTTTTTCTCACTCTTACTAGTGAATGTAATGTAACACACACCCAAACAATGCGCACCACCCCGTGATGTTTTTCTCACTCCTACTAGTGAATCTAATGTAACACACACCCATACAATGCGCACCACCCCGTGATGTTTTTCTCACTCCTACTAGTGAATGTAATGTAACACACACCCATACAATGCGCACCAGCCCGTGATGTTTTTCTCACTCCTACTAGAGGATGTAATGTAACACACACCCATACAATGCGCAGCACCCCGTGATGTTTTTCTCACTGCTACTAGTGAATCTAATGTAACACACACCCATACAATGTGCACCACCCCGTGATGTTTTTCTCACTGCTACTAGTGAATGTAATGTAACACACACCCATACAATGCGCACCACCCCGTGATGTTTTTCTCACTCCTACTAGTGAATCTAATCTAACACACACCCATACAATGCGCACCACCCCGTGATGTTTTTCTCACTCCTACTAGTGAATCTGATGTAACACACACCCATACAGTGCGCACCACCCCGTGATGTTTTTCTCACTCCTACTAGTGAATGTAATGTAACACACACCCAAACAATGCGCACCACCCCGTGATGTTTTTCTCACTCCTACTAGTGAATCTGATGTAACACACACCCATACAATGCGCACCATCCCCTGATGTTTTTCTCACTCCTACTAGTGAATGTGATGTAACACACACCCATACAATGCGCACCACCCCGTGATGTTTTTCTCACTCCTACTAGTGAATGTAATGTAACACACACCCAAACAATGCGCACCACCCCGTGATTTTTTTCTCACTCCTACTAGTGAATCTAATGTAACACACACCCATACAATGCGCACCACCCCGTGATGTTTTTCTCCCTCCTACTAGTGAATCTAATGTAACACACACCGATACAATGCGCACCACCCCGTGATGTTTTTCTGACTCCTACTAGTGAATGTAATGTAACACACACCCATACAATGCGCACCACCCCGTGATGTTTTTCTCACTCCCACTAGTGAATCTAATGTAACACACACCCATACAATGCGCACCACCCCGTGATGTTTTTCTCACTCCCTCTAGTGAATCTAATGTAGCACACACCCATACAATGCGCACCACCCCGTGATGTTTTTCTCACTCCCACTAGTGAATCTAATGTAACACACACACATACAATGCGCACCACCCCGTGATGTTTTTCTCACTGCCACTAGTGAATGTAATGTAACACACACCCATGCAATGCGCACCACCCCGTGATGTTTTTCTCACTGCTACTAGTGAATGTAATGTAACACACACCCATACAATGCGCACCACCCCGTGATGTTTTTCTCACTGCTACTAGTGAATCTAATGTAACACACACCCATACAATGCGCACCACCCCGTGATGTTTTTCTCCCTCCTACTAGTGAATCTAATGTAACACACACCCATACAATGCGCACCACCCCGTGATATTTTTCTCACTCCTGCTAGTGAATCTAATGTAACACACACCCATACAAGCGCACCACCCCGTGATGTTTTTCTCACTCCTGCTAGTTAATGTAATGTAACACACACCCATACAAGGCGCACCACCCCGTGATGTTTTTCTCACCCCTGCTAGTGAATGTAATGTAACACACACCCATACAAGGCGCACCACCCCGTGATGTTTTTCTCACTCCTACTAGTGAATCTAATGTGACACACACACATACAATGCGCACCACACCATGATGTTTTTCTCACTCCTACTAGTGAATCTAATGTGACACACACCCATACAATGCGCACCACCCCGTGATGTTTTTCTCACTCCTACTAGTGAAAGTAATGTAACACACACCCATACAATGCGCACCACCCCGTGATGTTTTTCTCACTCCTACTAGTGAATGTAATGTAACACACACCCATACAATGCGCACCACCCCGTGATGTTTTTCTCACTCCTACTAGTGAATGTAATGTAACACACACCCATACAATGCGCACCACCCCGTGATGTTTTTCTCACTCCTACTAGTGAATGTAATGTAACACACACCCATATAATGCGCACCACCCCGTGATGTTTTTCTCACTCCTACTAGTGAATGTAATGTAACACACACCCATACAATGCGCACCACCCCGTGATGTTTTTCTCACTCCTACTAGTGAATGTAATGTAACACACACCCATACAATGCGCACCACCGCATGATGTTTTTCTCACTCCTACTAGTGAATCTAATGTAACACACACCCATACAATGCGCCACCACCCCGTGATGTTTTTCTCACTCCTACTAGTGAATGTAATGTAACACACACCCATACAATGCGCACCACCCCGTGATGTTTTTCTCACTCCTACTAGTGAATGTAATGTAACACACACCCATACAATGCGCACCACCCCGTGATGTTTTTATCACTCCTACTAGTGAATGTAATGTAACACACACCCATACAATGCGCACCACCGCATGATGTTTTTCTCACTCCTACTAGTGAATCTAATGTAACACACACCCATACAATGCGCACCACCCGGTGATGTTTTTCTCACTCCTACTAGTGAATGTAATGTAACACACACCCATACAATGCGCACCACCCCGTGATGTTTTTCTCACTCCTACTAGTGAATGTAATGTAACACACACCCATACAATGCGCACCACCCCGTGATGTTTTTCTCACTCCTACTAGTGAATCTAATGTAACACACACCCATACAATGCGCACCACCCCGTGATATTTTTCTCACTACTACTAGTGAATCTAATGTAACACACACCCATACAATGCGCACCACCCCGTGATGTTTTTTTCACTCCTACTAGTGAATCTAATGTAACACACACCCATACAATGCGCACCACCCCGTGATGTTTTTCTCACTCCTACTAGTGAATGTAATGTAACACACACCCATACAATGCGCACCACCCCGTGATGTTTTTCTCACTCCTACTAGTGAATCTAATGTAACACACACCCATACAATGCGCACCAGCCCGTGATGTTTTTCTCACTCATACTAGAGGATGTAATGTAACACACACCCATACAATGCGCAGCACCCCGTGATGTTTTTCTCACTGCTACTAGTGAATCTAATGTAACACACACCCATACAATGTGCACCACCCCGTGATGTTTTTCTCACTGCTACTAGTGAATGTAATGTAACACACACCCATACAATGCGCACCACCCCGTGATGTTTTTCTCACTCCTACTAGTGAATCTAATCTAACACACACCCATACAATGCGCACCACCCCGTGATGTTTTTCTCACTCCTACTAGTGAATCTGATGTAACACACACCCATACAGTGCGCACCACCCCGTGATGTTTTTCTCACTCCTACTAGTGAATGTAATGTAACACACACCCAAACAATGCGCACCACCCCGTGATGTTTTTCTCACTCCTACTAGTGAATCTGATGTAACACACACCCATACAATGCGCACCATCCCCTGATGTTTTTCTCACTCCTACTAGTGAATGTGATGTAACACACACCCATAAAATGCGCACCACCCCGTGATGTTTTTCTCACTCCTACTAGTGAATGTAATGTAACACACACCCAAACAATGCGCACCACCCCGTGATTTTTTTCTCACTCCTACTAGTGAATCTAATGTAACACACACCCATACAATGCGCACCACCCCGTGATGTTTTTCTCCCTCCTACTAGTGAATCTAATGTAACACACACCGATACAATGCGCACCACCCCGTGATGTTTTTCTGACTCCTACTAGTGAATGTAATGTAACACACACCCATACAATGCGCACCACCCCGTGATGTTTTTCTCACTCCCACTAGTGAATCTAATGTAACACACACCCATACAATGTGCACCACCCCGTGATGTTTTTCTCACTCCCTCTAGTGAATCTAATGTAGCACACACCCATACAATGCGCACCACCCCGTGATGTTTTTCTCACTCCCACTAGTGAATCTAATGTAACACACACACATACAATGCGCACCACCCCGTGATGTTTTTCTCACTGCCACTAGTGAATGTAATGTAACACACACCCATGCAATGCGCACCACCCCGTGATGTTTTTCTCACTGCTACTAGTGAATGTAATGTAACACACACCCATACAATGCGCACCACCCCGTGATGTTTTTCTCACTGCTACTAGTGAATCTAATGTAACACACACCCATACAATGCGCACCACCCCGTGATGTTTTTCTCCCTCCTACTAGTGAATCTAATGTAACACACACCCATACAATGCGCACCACCCCGTGATATTTTTCTCACTCCTGCTAGTGAATCTAATGTAACACACACCCATACAAGCGCACCACCCCGTGATGTTTTTCTCACTCCTGCTAGTGAATGTAATGTAACACACACCCATACAAGGCGCACCACCCCGTGATGTTTTTCTCACCCCTGCTAGTGAATGTAATGTAACACACACCCATACAAGGCGCACCACCCCGTGATGTTTTTCTCACTCCTACTAGTGAATCTAATGTGACACACACACATACAATGCGCACCACACCATGATGTTTTTCTCACTCCTACTAGTGAATCTAATGTGACACACACCCATACAATGCGCACCACCCCGTGATGTTTTTCTCACTCCTACTAGTGAAAGTAATGTAACACACACCCATACAATGCGCACCACCCCGTGATGTTTTTCTCACTCCTACTAGTGAATGTAATGTAACACACACCCATACAATGCGCACCACCCCGTGATGTTTTTCTCACTCCTACTAGTGAATGTAATGTAACACACACCCATACAATGCGCACCACCCCGTGATGTTTTTCTCACTCCTACTAGTGAATGTAATGTAACACACACCCATACAATGCGCACCACCCCGTGATGTTTTTCTCACTCCTACTAGTGAATGTAATGTAACACACACCCATACAATGCGCACCACCCCGTGATGTTTTTCTCACTCCTACTAGTGAATGTAATGTAACACACACCCATACAATGCGCACCACCGCATGATGTTTTTCTCACTCCTACTAGTGAATCTAATGTAACACACACCCATACAATGCGCACCACCCCGTGATGTTTTTCTCACTCCTACTAGTGAATGTAATGTAACACACACCCATACAATGCGCACCACCCCGTGATGTTTTTCTCACTCCTACTAGTGAATGTAATGTAACACACACCCATACAATGCGCACCACCCCGTGATGTTTTTATCACTCCTACTAGTGAATGTAATGTAACACACACCCATACAATGCGCACCACCGCATGATGTTTTTCTCACTCCTACTAGTGAATCTAATGTAACACACACCCATACAATGCTCACCACCCCGTGATGTTTTTCTCACTCCTACTAGTGAATGTAATGTAACACACACCCATACAATGCGCACCACCCCGTGATGTTTTTCTCACTCCTACTAGTGAATGTAATGTAACACACACCCATACAATGCGCACCACCCCGTGATGTTTTTCTCACTCCTACTAGTGAATCTAATGTAACACACACCCATACAATGCGCACCACCCCGTGATGTTTTTCTCACTACTACTAGTGAATCTAATGTAACACACACCCATACAATGCGCACCACCCCGTGATGTTTTTTTCACTCCTACTAGTGAATATAATGTAACACACACCCATACAATGCGCACGACCCCGTGATGTTTTTCTCACTCCTACTAGTGAATGTAATGTAACACACACCCATAAAATGCGCACCACCCCGTGATGTTTTTCTCACTCCTACTAGTGAATCTAATGTAACACACACCCATACAATGCGCACCACCCCGTGATGTTTTTCTCACTCCTACTAGAGGATGTAATGTAACACACACCCATACAATGCGCACCACCACGTGATGATTTTCTCACTCCTACTAGTGAAAGTAATGTAACACACACCCATACAATGCGCACCACCCCGTGATGTTTTTCTCACTCCTACTAGTGAATGTAATGTAACACACACCCATACAATGCGCACCACCCCGTGATGTTTTTCTCACTCCTACTAGTGAATGTAATGTAACACACACCCATACAATGCGCACCACCCCGTGATGTTTTTCTCACTCCTACTAGTGAATGTAATGTAACACACACCCATACAATGCGCACCACCCCGTGATGTTTTTCTCACTCCTACTAGTGAATGTAATGTAACACACACCCATACAATGCGCACCACCCCGTGATGTTTTTCTCACTCCTACTAGTGAATGTAATGTAACACACACCCATACAATGCGCACCACCGCATGATGTTTTTCTCACTCCTACTAGTGAATCTAATGTAACACACACCCATACAATGCGCACCACCCCGTGATGTTTTTCTCACTCCTACTAGTGAATGTAATGTAACACACACCCATACAATGCGCACCACCCCGTGATGTTTTTCTCACTCCTACTAGTGAATGTAATGTAACACACACCCATACAATGCGCACCACCCCGTGATGTTTTTCTCACTCCTACTAGTGAATGTAATGTAACACACACCCATACAATGCGCACCTCCCCGTGATGTTTTTCTCACTCCTACTAGAGAATGTAATGTAACACACACCCATACAATCCGCACCACCCCGTGATGTTTTTCTCACTGCTACTAGTGAATCTAATGTAACACACACCCATACAATGTGCACCACCCCGTGATGTTTTTCTCACTGCTACTAGTGAATGTAATGTAACACACACCCATACAATGCGCACCACCCCGTGATGTTTTTCTCACTCCTACTAGTGAATCTAATCTAACACACACCCATACAATGCGCACCACCCCGTGATGTTTTTCTCACTCCTACTAGTGAATCTGATGTAACACACACCCATACAATGCGCACCACCCCGTGATGATTTTCTCACTCCTACTAGTGAATCTGATGTAACACACACCCATACAATGCGCACCACCCCGTGATGATTTTCTCACTCCTACTAGTGAATGTGATGTAACACACACCCATACAATGCGCACCACCCCGTGATGTTTTTCTCACTCCTACTAGTGAATGTAATGTAACACACACCCAAACAATGCGCACCACCCCGTGATGTTTTTCTCACTCCTACTAGTGAATCTGATGTAACACACACCCATACAATGCGCACCATTCCGTGATGTTTTTCTCACTCCTACTAGTGAATGTGATGTAACACACACCCATACAATGCGCACCACCCCGTGATGTTTTTCTCACTCCTACTAGTGAATGTAATGTAACACACACCCAAACAATGCGCACCACCCCGTGATTTTTTTCTCACTCCTACTAGTGAATCTAATGTAACACACACCCATACAATGCGCACCACCCCGTGATGTTTTTCTCACTCCCACTAGTGAATCTAATGTAACACACACCCATACAATGCGCACCACCCCGTGATGTTTTTCTCACTCCCTCTAGTGAATCTAATGTAGCACACACCCATACAATGCGCACCACCCCGTGATGTTTTTCTCACTTCCACTAGTGAATCTAATGTAACACACACACATACAATGCGCACCACCACGTGATGTTTTTCTCACTGCCACTAGTGAATGTAATGTAGCACACACCCATGCAATGCGCACCACCCCGTGATGTTTTTTCACTGCTACTAGTGAATGTAATGTAACACACACCCATACAATGCGCACCACCCCGTGATATTTTTCTCACTGCTACTAGGGAATCTAATGTAACACACACCCATACAATGCGCACCACCCCGTGATGTTTTTCTCACTCCTACTAGTGAATGTAATGTAACACACACCCATACAATGCGCACCACCCCATGATGTTTTTCTCACTGCTACTAGTGAATCTAATGTAACAGACACCCATACAATGCGCACCACCCCGTGATGTTTTTCTCGCTGCTACTAGTGAATGTAATGTAACACACACCCATACAATGCGCACCACCCCGTGATGTTTTTCTCACTGCTACTAGTGAATCTAATGTAATACACACCCATACAATGCGGACCACCCCGTGAAGTTTTTCTCACTCATACTAGTGAATCTAATGTAACACACACCCATACAATGCGCACCACACCGTGATGTTTTTCTCACTGCTACTAGTGAATGTAATGTAACACACACCCATACAATGCGCACCACCCCATGATGTTTTTCTCACTGCTACTAGTGAATCTAATGTAACACACACCCATACAATGCGCACCACCCCGTGATGTTTTTCTCACTGCTACTAGTGAATCTAATGTAACACACACCCATACAATGCGCACCACCCCGTGATGTTTTTCTCACTGCTACTAGTGAATATAATGTAACACACACCCATACAATGCGCACCACCCCGTGATGTTTTTCTCACGGCTACTAGTGAATCTAATGTAACACACATCCATACAATGCGCACCACCCCGTGATGTTTTTCTCACTGCTACTTGTGAATCTAATGTAACACACACCCATACAATGCGCACCACCCCGTGATGTTTTTCTCACTGCTACTAGTGAATCTAATGTAACACACATCCATACAATGCGCACCACCCCGTGATGTTTTTCTCACTGCTACTAGTGAATCTAATGTAACACACACCCATACAATGCGCACCACCCCGTGATGTTTTTCTCACTCCTACTAGTGAATCTAATGTAACACACACCCATACAATGCGCACCACCCCGTGATGTTTTTCTCACTCCTACTAGTGAATCTAATGTAACACACACCCATACAATGCGCACCACCCCGTGATGTTTTTCTCACTCCTACTAGTGAATCTAATGTAACACACACCCATACAATGCGCACCACCCCGTGATGTTTTTCTCACTCCTACTAGTGAATGTAATGTAACACACACCCATACAATGCGCACCACCCCGTGATGATTTTGTCACTCCTACTGGTGAAAGTAATGTAACACACACCCATACAATGCGCACCACCCCGTGATGTTTTTCTCACTCCTACTAGTGAATGTAATGTAACACACACCCATACAATGCGCACCACCCCGTGATGTTTTTCTCACTCCTGCTAGTGAATCTAATGTAACACACACCCATACAATGCGCACCACCCCGTGATGTTTTTCTCAATCCTGCTAGTGAATCTAATGTAACACACACCCATACAATGGGCACCACCCCGTGATGTTTTTGTCACTCCTGCTAGTGAATCTAATGTAACACACACCCATACAAGGCGCACCACCCCGTGATGTTTTTCTCACTGCTACTAGTGAATGTAATGTAACACACACCCATACAATGCGCACCACCCCGTGATGTTTTTCTCACTCCTACTAGTGAATCTTATGTAACACACACCCATACAAGCCGCACCACCCCGTGATGTTTTTCTCACTCCTACTAGTGAATCTAATGTAACACACACCCATACAAGGCGCACCACCCCGTGATGTTTTTCTCCCTCCTACTAGTGAATCTAATGTAACACACACCCATACAAGGCGCACAACCCCGTGATATTTTTCTCACTCCTACTAGTTAATCTAATGTAACACACACCCATACAAGGCGCACCACCCCGTGATGTTTATCTCACTCCTACTAGTGAATCTTATGTAACACACACCCATACAAGGCGCACCACACCGTGATGTTTTTGTCACTGCTACTAGTGAATCTAATGTAACACACACCCATACAATGCGCACCACCCCGTGATGTTTTCTCACTGCTACTAGTGAATCTAATGTAACACACACCCATATATTGCGCACCACCCGTGATGTTTTTCTCACTGCTTCTAATGAATCTAATGTAACACACACCCAGACAATGCGCACCACCCCGTGAAGTTTTTCTCACTGCTACTAGTGAATCTAATGTAACACACACCCATACAATGCGCACCACCCCGTGATGTTTTTCTCACTCCTACTAGTGAATCTAATGTAACACACACCCATACAATGCTCACCACCCCGTGATGTTTTTCTCACTCCTACTAGTGAATCTAATGTAACACACACCCATACAATGCGCACCACCCCGTGATGTTTTTCTCACTCCTACTAGTGAATGTAATGTAACACACACCCATACAATGCGCACCACCCCGTGATGATTTTCTCACTCCTACTAGTGAATGTAATGTAACACACACCCATACAATGCGCACCACCCCGTGATGTTTTTCTCACTCCTACTAGTGAATGTAATGTAACACACACCCATACAATGCGCACCACCCCGTGATGTTTTTCTCACTCCTACTAGTGAATGTAATGTAACACACACCCATACAATGCACACCACCGCATGATGTTTTTCTCACTCCTACTAGTGAATCTAATGTAACACACACCCATACAATGCGCACCACCCGGTGATGTTTTTCTCACTCCTACTAGTGAATGTAATGTAACACACACCCATACAATGCGCACCACCCCGTGATGTTTTTCTCACTCCTACTAGTGAATGTAATGTAACACACACCCATACAATGCGCACCACCCCGTGATGTTTTTCTCACTCCTACTAGGGAATCTAATGTAACACACACCCATACAATGCGCACCACCCCGTGATGTTTTTCTCACTACTACTAGTGAATCTAATGTAACACACACCCATACAATGCGCACCACCCCGTGATGTTTTTCTCACTCCTACTAGTGAATCTAATGTAACACACACCCATACAATGCGCACCACCCCGTGATGTTTTTCTCACTCCTACTAGTGAATGTAATGTAACACACACCCATACAATGCGCACCACCGCATGATGTTTTTCTCACTCCTACTAGTGAATCTAATGTAACACACACCCATACAATGCGCACCACCCGGTGATGTTTTTCTCACTCCTACTAGTGAATGTAATGTAACACACACCCATACAATGCGCACCACCCCGTGATGTTTTTCTCACTCCTACTAGTGAATGTAATGTAACACACACCCATACAATGCGCACCACCCCGTGATGTTTTTCTCACTCCTACTAGTGAATCTAATGTAACACACACCCATACAATGCGCACCACCCCGTGATGTTTTTCTCACTACTACTAGTGAATCTAATGTAACACACACCCATACAATGCGCACCACCCCGTGATGTTTTTCTCACTCCTACTAGTGAATTTAATGTAACACACACCCATACAATGCGCACCACCCCGTGATGTTTTTCTCACTCCTACTAGTGAATGTAATGTAACACACACCCATACAATGCGCACCACCCCGTGATGTTTTTCTCACTCCTACTAGAGAATGTAATGTAACACACACCCATACAATGCGCACCACCCCGTGATGTTTTTCTCACTGCTACTAGTGAATCTAATGTAACACACACCCATACAATGTGCACCACCCCGTGATGTTTTTCTCACTGCTACTAGTGAATGTAATGTAACACACACCCATACAATGCGCACCACCCCGTGATGTTTTTCTCACTCCTACTAGTGAATCTAATCTAACACACACCCATACAATGCGCACCACCCCGTGATGTTTTTCTCACTCCTACTAGTGAATCTGAGGTAACACACACCCATACAATGCGCACCACCCCGTGATGTTTTTCTCACTGCTACTAGTGAATCTAATGTAACACACACCCATACAATGTGCACCACCCCGTGATGTTTTTCTCACTGCTACTAGTGAATGTAATGTAACACACACCCATACAATGCGCACCACCCCGTGATGTTTTTCTCACTCCTACTAGTGAATCTAATCTAACACACACCCATACAATGCGCACCACCCCGTGATGTTTTTCTCACTCCTACTAGTGAATCTGATGTAACACACACCCATACAATGCGCACCACCCCGTGATGATTTTCTCACTCCTACTAGTGAATCTGATGTAACACACACCCATACAATGCGCACCACCCCGTGATGATTTTCTCACTCCTACTAGTGAATGTGATGTAACACACACCCATACAATGCGCACCACCCCGTGATGTTTTTCTCACTCCTACTAGTGAATGTAATGTAACACACACCCAAACAATGCGCACCACCCCGTGATGTTTTTCTCACTCCTACTAGTGAATCTGATGTAACACACACCCATACAATGCGCACCATTCCGTGATGTTTTTCTCACTCCTACTAATGAATGTGATGTAACACACACCCATACAATGCGCACCACCCCGTGCTGTTTTTGTCACTCCTACTAGTGAATGTAATGTAACACACACCCAAACAATGCGCACCACCCCGTGATTTTTTTCTCACTCCTACTAGTGAATCTAATGTAACACACACCCATGCAATGCGCACCACCACGTGATGTTTTTCTCCCTCCTACTAGTGAATCTAATGTAATACACACCGATACAATGCGCACCACCCCGTGATGTTTTTCTCACTCCCACTAGTGAATGTAATGTAACACACACCCATACAATGCGCACCACCCCGTGATGTTTTTCTCACTCCCACTAGTGAATCTAATGTAACACACACCCATACAATGCGCACCACCCCGTGATGTTTTTCTCACTCCCTCTAGTGAATCTAATGTAGCACACACCCATACAATGCGCACCACCCCGTGATGTTTTTCTCACTCCCACTAGTGAATCTAATGTAACACACACACATACAATGCGCACCACCACGTGATGTTTTTCTCACTGCCACTAGTGAATGTAATGTAACACACACCCATGCAATGCGCACCACCCCGTGATGTTTTTCTCACTGCTACTAGTGAATGTAATGTAACACACACCCATACAATGCGCACCACCCCGTGATGTTTTTCTCACTGCTACTAGTGAATCTAATGTAACACACACCCATACAATGCGCACCACCCCGTGATGTTTTTCTCCCTCCTACTAGTGAATCTAATGTAACACACACCCATACAATGCGCACCACCCCGTGATATTTTTCTCACTCCTGCTAGTGAATCTAATGTAACACACACCCATACAAGCGCACCACCCCGTGATGTTTTTCTCACTCCTGCTAGTGAATGTAATGTAACACACACCCATACAAGCGCACCACCCCGTGATGTTTTTCTCACTCCTGCTAGTGAATCTAATGTAACACACACCCATACAAGCGCACCACCCCGTGATGTTTTTCTCACTCCTGCTAGTGAATGTAATGTAACACACACCCATACAATGCGCACCACCCCGTGATGTTTTTCTCACTCCTACTAGAGAATGTAATGTAACACACACCCATACAATGCGCACCACCCCGTGATGTTTTTCTCACTGCTACTAGTGAATCTAATGTAACACACACCCATACAATGTGCACCACCCCGTGATGTTTTTCTCACTGCTACTAGTGAATGTAATGTAACACACACCCATACAATGCGCACCACCCCGTGATGTTTTTCTCACTCCTACTAGTGAATCTAATCTAACACACACCCATACAATGCGCACCACCCCGTGATGTTTTTCTCACTCCTACTAGTGAATCTGAGGTAACACACACCCATACAATGCGCACCACCCCGTGATGTTTTTCTCACTGCTACTAGTGAATCTAATGTAACACACACCCATACAATGTGCACCACCCCGTGATGTTTTTCTCACTGCTACTAGTGAATGTAATGTAACACACACCCATACAATGCGCACCACCCCGTGATGTTTTTCTCACTCCTACTAGTGAATCTAATCTAACACACACCCATACAATGCGCACCACCCCGTGATGTTTTTCTCACTCCTACTAGTGAATCTGATGTAACACACACCCATACAATGCGCACCACCCCGTGATGATTTTCTCACTCCTACTAGTGAATCTGATGTAACACACACCCATACAATGCGCACCACCCCGTGATGATTTTCTCACTCCTACTAGTGAATGTGATGTAACACACACCCATACAATGCGCACCACCCCGTGATGTTTTTCTCACTCCTACTAGTGAATGTAATGTAACACACACCCAAACAATGCGCACCACCCCGTGATGTTTTTCTCACTCCTACTAGTGAATGTAATGTAACACACACCCAAACAATGCGCACCACCCCGTGCTGTTTTTGTCACTCCTACTAGTGAATGTAATGTAACACACACCCAAACAATGCGCACCACCCCGTGATGTTTTTCTCACCCCTGCTAGTGAATGTAATGTAACACACACCCATACAAGGCGCACCACCCCGTGATGTTTTTCTCACTCCTACTAGTGAATCTAATGTGACACACACACATACAATGCGCACCACACCATGACGTTTTTCTCACTCCTACTAGTGAATCTAATGTGACACACACCCATACAATGCGCACCACCCCGTGATGTTTTTCTCACTCCTACTAGTGAATGTGATGTAACACACACCCATACAATGCGCACCACCCCGTGATGTTTTTCTCACTCCTACTAGTGAATGTAATGTAACACACACCCATACAATGCGCACCACCCCGTGATGTTTTTCTCACTCCTACTAGTGAATGTAATGTAACACACACCCATACAATGCGCACCACCCCGTGATGTTTTTCTCACTCCTACTAGTGAATGTAATGTAACACACACCCATACAATGCGCACCACCCCGTGATGTTTTTCTCACTCCTACTAGTGAATGTAATGTAACACACACCCATACAATGCGCACCACCCCGTGATGTTTTTCTCACTCCTACTAGTGAATGTAATGTAACACACACCCATACAATGCGCACCACCGCATGATGTTTTTCTCACTCCAACTAGTGAATCTAATGTAACACACACCCATACAATGCGCACCACCCCGTGATGTTTTTCTCACTCCTACTAGTGAATGTAATGTAACACACACCCATACAATGCGCACCACCCCGTGATGTTTTTCTCACTCCTACTAGTGAATGTAATGTAACACACACCCATACAATGCGCACCACCCCGTGATGTTTTTATCACTCCTACTAGTGAATGTAATGTAACACACACCCATACAATGCGCACCACCGCATGATGTTTTTCTCACTCCTACTAGTGAATCTAATGTAACACACACCCATACAATGCGCACCACCCGGTGATGTTTTTCTCACTCCTACTAGTGAATGTAATGTAACACACACCCATACAATGCGCACCACCCCGTGATGTTTTTCTCACTCCTACTAGTGAATGTAATGTAACACACACCCATACAATGCGCACCACCCCGTGATGTTTTTCTCACTCCTACTAGTGAATGTAATGTAACACACACCCATACAATGCGCACCACCCCGTGATGTTTTTCTCACTCCTACTAGTGAATGTAATGTAACACACACCCATACAATGCGCACCACAGCATGTTTTTCTCACTCCTACTAGTGAATCTAATGTAACACACACCCATGCAATGCGCACCACCCCGTGATGTTTTTCTCACTCCTACTAGTGAATGTAATGTAACACACACCCATACAATGCGCACCACCCCGTGATGTTTTTCTCACTCCTACTAGTGAATGTAATGTAACACACACCCATACAATGCGCACCACCCCGTGATGTTTTTCTCACTCCTACTAGTGAATGTAATGTAACACACACCCATACAATGCGCACCTCCCCGTGATGTTTTTCTCACTCCTACTAGAGAATGTAATGTAACACACACCCATACAATGCGCACCACCCCGTGATGTTTTTCTCACTGCTACTAGTGAATCTAATGTAACACACACCCATACAATGTGCACCACCCCGTGATGTTTTTCTCACTGCTACTAGTGAATGTAATGTAACACACACCCATACAATGCGCACCACCCCGTGATGTTTTTCTCACTCCTACTAGTGAATCTAATCTAACACACACCCATACAATGCGCACCACCCCGTGATGTTTTTCTCACTCCTACTAGTGAATCTGATGTAACACACACCCATACAATGCGCACCACCCCGTGATGATTTTCTCACTCCTACTAGTGAATCTGATGTAACACACACCCATACAATGCGCACCACCCCGTGATGATTTTCTCACTCCTACTAGTGAATGTGATGTAACACACACCCATACAATGCGCACCACCCCGTGATGTTTTTCTCACTCCTACTAGTGAATGTAATGTAACACACACCCAAACAATGCGCACCACCCCGTGATGTTTTTCTCACTCCTACTAGTGAATCTGATGTAACACACACCCATACAATGCGCACCATTCCGTGATGTTTTTCTCACTCCTACTAGTGAATGTGATGTAACACACACCCATACAATGCGCACCACCCCGTGATGTTTTTCTCACTCCTACTAGTGAATGTAATGTAACACACACCCAAACAATGCGCACCACCCCGTGATTTTTTTCTCACTCCTACTAGTGAATCTAATGTAACACACACCCATACAATGCGCACCACCCCGTGATGTTTTTCTCCCTCCTACTAGTGAATCTAATGTAATACACACCGATACAATGCGCACCACCCCGTGATGTTTTTCTCACTCCCACTAGTGAATGTAATGTAACACACACCCATACAATGCGCACCACCCCGTGATGTTTTTCTCACTCCCACTAGTGAATCTAATGTAACACACACCCATACAATGCGCACCACCCCGTGATGTTTTTCTCACTCCCTCTAGTGAATCTAATGTAGCACACACCCATACAATGCGCACCACCCCGTGATGTTTTTCTCACTTCCACTAGTGAATCTAATGTAACACACACACATACAATGCGCACCACCACATGATGTTTTTCTCACTGCCACTAGTGAATGTAATGTAACACACACCCATGCAATGCGCACCACCCCGTGATGTTTTTTCACTGCTACTAGTGAATGTAATGTAACACACACCCATACAATGCGCACCACCCCGTGATGTTTTTCTCACTGCTACTAGGGAATCTAATGTAACACACACCCATACAATGCGCACCACCCCGTGATGTTTTTCTCACTCCTACTAGTGAATGTAATGTAACACACACCCATACAATGCGCACCACCCCATGATGTTTTTCTCACTGCTACTAGTGAATCTAATGTAACAGACACCCATACAATGCGCACCACCCCGTGATGTTTTTCTCGCTGCTACTAGTGAATGTAATGTAACACACACCCATACAATGCGCACCACCCCGTGATGTTTTTCTCACTGCTACTAGTGAATCTAATGTAATACACACCCATACAATGCGGACCACCCCGTGAAGTTTTTCTCACTCATACTAGTGAATCTAATGTAACACACACCCATACAATGCGCACCACACCGTGATGTTTTTCTCACTGCTACTAGTGAATGTAATGTAACACACACCCATACAATGCGCACCACCCCATGATGTTTTTCTCACTGCTACTAGTGAATCTAATGTAACACACACCCATACAATGCGCACCACCCCGTGATGTTTTTCTCACTGCTACTAGTGAATCTAATGTAACACACACCCATACAATGCGCACCACCCCGTGATGTTTTTCTCACTGCTACTAGTGAATATAATGTAACACACACCCATACAATGCGCACCACCCCGTGATGTTTTTCTCACGGCTACTAGTGAATCTAATGTAACACACATCCATACAATGCGCACCACCCCGTGATGTTTTTCTCACTGCTACTTGTGAATCTAATGTAACACACACCCATACAATGCGCACCACCCCGTGATGTTTTTCTCACTGCTACTAGTGAATCTAATGTAACACACATCCATACAATGCGCACCACCCCGTGATGTTTTTCTCACTGCTACTAGTGAATCTAATGTAACACACACCCATACAATGCGCACCACCCCGTGATGTTTTTCTCACTCCTACTAGTGAATCTAATGTAACACACACCCATACAATGCGCACCACCCCGTGATGTTTTTCTCACTCCTACTAGTGAATCTAATGTAACACACACCCATACAATGCGCACCACCCCGTGATGTTTTTCTCACTCCTACTAGTGAATCTAATGTAACACACACCCATACAATGCGCACCACCCCGTGATGTTTTTCTCACTCCTACTAGTGAATGTAATGTAACACACACCCATACAATGCGCACCATCCCGTGATGATTTTGTCACTCCTACTGGTGAAAGTAATGTAACACACACCCATACAATGCGCACCACCCCGTGATGTTTTTCTCACTCCTACTAGTGAATGTAATGTAACACACACCCATACAATGCGCACCACCCCGTGATGTTTTTCTCACTCCTGCTAGTGAATCTAATGTAACACACACCCACACAATGCGCACCACCCCGTGATGTTTTTCTCAATCCTGCTAGTGAATCTAATGTAACACACACCCATACAATGGGCACCACCCCGTGATGTTTTTGTCACTCCTGCTAGTGAATCTAATGTAACACACACCCATACACGGCGCACCACCCCGTGATGTTTTTCTCACTCCTGCTAGTGAATGTAATGTAACACACACCCATACAATGCGCACCACCCCGTGATGTTTTTCTCACTCCTACTAGTGAATCTTATGTAACACACACCCATACAAGCCGCACCACCCCGTGATGTTTTTCTCACTCCTACTAGTGAATCTAATGTAACACACACCCATACAAGGCGCACCACCCCGTGATGTTTTTCTCCCTCCTACTAGTGAATCTAATGTAACACACACCCATACAAGGCGCACAACCCCGTGATATTTTTCTCACTCCTACTAGTTAATCTAATGTAACACACACCCATACAAGGCGCACCACCCCGTGATGTTTATCTCACTCCTACTAGTGAATCTTATGTAACACACACCCATACAAGGCGCACCACACCGTGATGTTTTTGTCACTGCTACTAGTGAAACTAATGTAACACACACCCATACAATGCGCACCACCCCGTGATGTTTTCTCACTGCTACTAGTGAATCTAATGTAACACACACCCATACATTGCGCACCACCCGTGATGTTTTTCTCACTGCTTCTAATGAATCTAATGTAACACACACCCATACAATGCGCACCACCCCGTGAAGTTTTTCTCACTGCTACTAGTGAATCTAATGTAACACACACCCATACAATGCGCACCCCCCCTGATGTTTTTCTCACTCCTACTAGTGAATCTAATGTAACACACACCCATACAATGCGCACCACCCCGTGATGTTTTTCTCACTCCTACTAGTGAATCTAATGTAACACACACCCATACAATGCGCACCACCCCGTGATGTTTTTCTCACTCCTACTAGTGAATGTAATGTAACACACACCCATACAATGCGCACCACCCCGTGATGATTTTCTCACTCCTACTAGTGAATGTAATGTAACACACACCCATACAATGCGCACCACCCCGTGATATTTTTCTCACTCCTACTAGTGAATGTAATGTAACACACACCCATACAATGCGCACCACCCCGTGATGTTTTTCTCACTCCTACTAGTGAATGTAATGTAACACACACCCATACAATGCGCACCACCCCGTGATGTTTTTCTCACTCCTACTAGTGAATCTAATGTAACACACACCCATACAATGCGCACCACCCGGTGATGTTTTTCTCACTCCTACTAGTGAATGTAATGTAACACACACCCATACAATGCGCACCACCCCGTGATGTTTTTCTCACTCCTACTAGTGAATGTAATGTAACACACACCCATACAATGCGCACCACCCCGTGATGTTTTTCTCACTCCTACTAGTGAATCTAATGTAACACACACCCATACAATGCGCACCACCCCGTGATGTTTTTCTCACTACTACTAGTGAATCTAATGTAACACACACCCATACAATGCGCACCACCCCGTGATGTTTTTCTCACTCCTACTAGTGAATCTAATGTAACACACACCCATACAATGGGCACCACCCCGTGATGTTTTTCTCACTCCTACTAGTGAATGTAATGTAACATACACCCATACAATGCGCACCACCCCGTGATGTTTTTCTCACTCCTACTAGAGAATGTAATGTAACACACACCCATACAATGCGCACCACCCCGTGATGTTTTTCTCACTGCTACTAGTGAATCTAATGTAACACACACCCATACAATGTGGACCACCCCGTGATGTTTTTCTCACTGCTACTAGTGAATGTAATGTAACACACACCCATACAATGCGCACCACCCCGTGATGTTTTTCTCACTCCTACTAGTGTATCTAATCTAACACACACCCATACAATGCGCACCACCCCGTGATGTTTTTCTCACTCCTACTAGTGAATCTGATGTAACACACACCCATACAATGCGCACCACCCCGTGATGTTTTTCTCACTGCTACTAGTGAATCTAATGTAACACACACCCATACAATGTGCACCACCCCGTGATGTTTTTCTCACTGCTACTAGTGAATGTAATGTAACACACACCCATACAATGCGCACCACCCCGTGATGTTTTTCTCACTCCTACTAGTGAATCTAATCTAACACACACCCATACAATGCGCACCACCCCGTGATGTTTTTCTCACTCCTACTAGTGAATCTGATGTAACACACACCCATACAATGCGCACCACCCCGTGATGATTTTCTCACTCCTACTAGTGAATCTGATGTAACACACACCCATACAATGCGCACCACCCCGTGATGATTTTCTCACTCCTACTAGTGAATGTGATGTAACACACACCCATACAATGCGCACCACCCCGTGATGTTTTTCTCACTCCTACTAGTGAATGTAATGTAACACACACCCAAACAATGCGCACCACCCCGTGATGTTTTTCTCACTCCTACTAGTGAATCTGATGTAACACACACCCATACAATGCGCACCATTCCGTGATGTTTTTCTCACTCCTACTAGTGAATGTGATGTAACACACACCCATACAATGCGCACCACCCCGTGATGTTTTTCTCACTCCTACTAGTGAATGTAATGTAACACACACCCAAACAATGCGCACCACCCCGTGATTTTTTTCTCACTCCTACTAGTGAATCTAATGTAACACACACCCATACAATGCGCACCACCCCGTGATGTTTTTCTCCCTCCTACTAGTGAATCTAATGTAATACACACCGATACAATGCGCACCACCCCGTGATGTTTTTCTCACTCCCACTAGTGAATGTAATGTAACACACACCCATACAATGCGCACCACCCCGTGATGTTTTTCTCACTCCCACTAGTGAATCTAATGTAACACACACCCATACAATGCGCACCACCCCGTGATGTTTTTCTCATTCCCTCTAGTGAATCTAATGTAGCACAGACCCATACAATGCGCACCACCCCGTGATGTTTTTCTCACTCCCACTAGTGAATCTAATGTAACACACACACATACAATGCGCACCACCACGTGATGTTTTTCTCACTGCCACTAGTGAATGTAATGTAACACACACCCATGCAATGCGCACCACCCCGTGATGTTTTTTCACTGCAACTAGTGAATGTAATGTAACACACACCCATACAATGCGCACCACCCCGTGATGTTTTTCTCACTGCTACTAGGGAATCTAATGTAACACACACCCATACAATGCGCACCACCCCGTGATGTTTTTCTCACTCCTACTAGTGAATGTAATGTAACACACACCCATACAATGCGCACCACCCCATGATGTTTTTCTCACTGCTACTTGTGAATCTAATGTAACAGACACCCATACAATGCGCACCACCCCGTGATGTTTTTCTCGCTGCTACTAGTGAATGTAATGTAACACACACCCATACAATGCGCACCACCCCGTGATGTTTTTCTCACTGCTACTAGTGAATCTAATGTAATACACACCCATACAATGCGGACCACCCCGTGAAGTTTTTCTCACTCATACTAGTGAATCTAATGTAACACACACCCATACAATGCGCACCACACCGTGATGTTTTTCTCACTGCTACTAGTGAATGTAATGTAACACACACCCATACAATGCGCACCACCCCATGATGTTTTTCTCACTGCTACTAGTGAATCTAATGTAACACACACCCATACAATGCGCACCACCCCGTGATGTTTTTCTCACTGCTACTAGTGAATCTAATGTAACACACACCCATACAATGCGCACCACCCCGTGATGTTTTTCTCACTGCTACTAGTGAATATAATGTAACACACACCCATACAATGCGCACCACCCCGTGATGTTTTTCTCACTGCTACTAGTGAATCTAATGTAACACACATCCATACAATGCGCACCACCCCGTGATGTTTTTCTCACTGCTACTTGTGAATCTAATGTAACACACACCCATACAATGCGCACCACCCCGTGATGTTTTTCTCACTGCTACTAGTGAATCTAATGTAACACACATCCATACAATGCGCACCACCCCGTGATGTTTTTCTCACTGCTACTAGTGAATCTAATGTAACACACACCCATACAATGCGCACCACCCCGTGATGTTTTTCTCACTCCTACTAGTGAATCTAATGTAACACACACCCATACAATGCGCACCACCCCGTGATGTTTTTCTCACTCCTACTAGTGAATCTAATGTAACACACACCCATACAATGCGCACCACCCCGTGATGTTTTTCTCACTCCTACTAGTGAATCTAATGTAACACACACCCATACAATGCGCACCACCCCGTGATGTTTTTCTCACTCCTACTGGTGAATGTAATGTAACACACACCCATACAATGCGCACCACCCCGTGATGATTTTGTCACTCCTACTGGAGAAAGTAATGTAACACACACCCATACAATGCGCACCACCCCGTGATGTTTTTCTCACTCCTACTAGTGAATGTAATGTAACACACACCCATACAATGCACACCACCCCGTGATGTTTTTCTCACTCCTGCTAGTGAATCTAATGTAACACACACCCATACAATGCGCACCACCCCGTGATGTTTTTCTCAATCCTGCTAGTGAATCTAATGTAACACACACCCATACAATGGGCACCACCCCGTGATGTTTTTGTCACTCCTGCTAGTGAATCTAATGTAACACACACCCATACAAGGCGCACCACCCCGTGATGTTTTTCTCACTCCTGCTAGTGAATGTAATGTAACACACACCCATACAATGCGCACCACCCCGTGATGTTTTTCTCACTCCTACTAGTGAATCTTATGTAACACACACCCATACAAGGCGCACCACCCCGTGATGTTTTTCTCACTCCTACTAGTGAATCTAATGTAACACACACCCATACAAGGCGCACCACCCCGTGATGTTTTTCTCCCTCCTACTAGTGAATCTAATGTAACACACACCCATACAAGGCGCACAACCCCGTGATATTTTTCTCACTCCTACTAGTTAATCTAATGTAACACACACCCATACAAGGCGCACCACCCCGTGATGTTTATCTCACTCCTACTAGTGAATCTTATGTAACACACACCCATACAAGGCGCACCACACCGTGATGTTTTTGTCACTGCTACTAGTGAATCTAATGTAACACACACCCATACAATGCGCACCACCCCGTGATGTTTTCTCACTGCTACTAGTGAATCTAATGTAACACACACCCATACATTGCGCACCACCCGTGATGTTTTTCTCACTGCTTCTAATGAATCTAATGTAACACACACCCATACAATGCGCACCACCCCGTGAAGTTTTTCTCACTGCTACTAGTGAATCTAATGTAACACACACCCATACAATGCGCACCACCCCGTGATGTTTTTCTCACTCCTACTAGTGAATCTAATGTAACACACACCCATACAATGCGCACCACCCCGTGATGTTTTTCTCACTCCTACTAGTGAATCTAATGTAACACACACCCATACAATGCGCACCACCCCGTGATGTTTTTCTCACTGCTACTAGTGAATCTAATGTAACACACACCCATACAATGCGCACCACCCCGTGATGTTTTTCTCACTCCTACTAGTGAATCTAATGTAACACACACCCATACAATGCGCACCACCCCGTGATGTTTTTCTCACTCCTACTAGTGAATCTAATGTAACACACACCCATACAATGCGCACCACCCCGTGATGTTTTTCTCACTCCTACTAGTGAATGTAATGTAACACACACCCATACAATGCGCACCACCCCGTGATGATTTTCTCACTCCTACTAGTGAATGTAATGTAACACACACCCATACAATGCGCACCACCCCGTGATGTTTTTCTCACTCCTACTAGTGAATGTAATGTAACACACACCCATACAATGCGCACCACCCCGTGATGTTTTTCTCACTCCTACTAGTGAATGTAATGTAACACACACCCATACAATGCGCACCACCGCATGATGTTTTTCTCACTCCTACTAGTGAATCTAATGTAACACACACCCATACAATGCGCACCACCCGGTGATGTTTTTCTCACTCCTACTAGTGAATGTAATGTAACACACACCCATACAATGCGCACCACCCCGTGATGTTTTTCTCACTCCTACTAGTGAATGTAATGTAACACACACCCATACAATGCGCACCACCCCGTGATGTTTTTCTCACTCCTACTAGTGAATCTAATGTAACACACACCCATACAATGCGCACCAACCCGTGATGTTTTTCTCACTACTACTAGTGAATGTAATGTAACACACACCCATACAATGCGCACCACCCCGTGATGTTTTTCTCACTCCTACTAGTGAATGTAATGTAACACACACCCATACAATGCGCACCACCCCGTGATGTTTTTGTCACTCCTGCTAGTGAATCTAATGTAACACACACCCATACACGGCGCACCACCCCGTGATGTTTTTCTCACTCCTGCTAGTGAATGTAATGTAACACACACCCATACAATGCGCACCACCCCGTGATGTTTTTCTCACTCCTACTAGTGAATCTTATGTAACACACACCCATACAAGCCGCACCACCCCGTGATGTTTTTCTCACTCCTACTAGTGAATCTAATGTAACACACACCCATACAAGGCGCACCACCCCGTGATGTTTTTCTCCCTCCTACTAGTGAATCTAATGTAACACACACCCATACAAGGCGCACAACCCCGTGATATTTTTCTCACTCCTACTAGTTAATCTAATGTAACACACACCCATACAAGGCGCACCACCCCGTGATGTTTATCTCACTCCTACTAGTGAATCTTATGTAACACACACCCATACAAGGCGCACCACACCGTGATGTTTTTGTCACTGCTACTAGTGAAACTAATGTAACACACACCCATACAATGCGCACCACCCCGTGATGTTTTCTCACTGCTACTAGTGAATCTAATGTAACACACACCCATACATTGCGCACCACCCGTGATGTTTTTCTCACTGCTTCTAATGAATCTAATGTAACACACACCCATACAATGCGCACCACCCCGTGAAGTTTTTCTCACTGCTACTAGTGAATCTAATGTAACACACACCCATACATAGCGCACCCCCCCTGATGTTTTTCTCACTCCTACTAGTGAATCTAATGTAACACACACCCATACAATGCGCACCACCCCGTGATGTTTTTCTCACTCCTACTAGTGAATCTAATGTAACACACACCCATACAATGCGCACCACCCCGTGATGTTTTTCTCACTCCTACTAGTGAATGTAATGTAACACACACCCATACAATGCGCACCACCCCGTGATGATTTTCTCACTCCTACTAGTGAATGTAATGTAACACACACCCATACAATGCGCACCACCCCGTGATATTTTTCTCACTCCTACTAGTGAATGTAATGTAACACACACCCATACAATGCGCACCACCCCGTGATGTTTTTCTCACTCCTACTAGTGAATGTAATGTAACACACACCCATACAATGCGCACCACCCCGTGATGTTTTTCTCACTCCTACTAGTGAATCTAATGTAACACACACCCATACAATGCGCACCACCCGGTGATGTTTTTCTCACTCCTACTAGTGAATGTAATGTAACACACACCCATACAATGCGCACCACCCCGTGATGTTTTTCTCACTCCTACTAGTGAATGTAATGTAACACACACCCATACAATGCGCACCACCCCGTGATGTTTTTCTCACTCCTACTAGTGAATCTAATGTAACACACACCCATACAATGCGCACCACCCCGTGATGTTTTTCTCACTACTACTAGTGAATCTAATGTAACACACACCCATACAATGCGCACCACCCCGTGATGTTTTTCTCACTCCTACTAGTGAATCTAATGTAACACACACCCATACAATGGGCACCACCCCGTGATGTTTTTCTCACTCCTACTAGTGAATGTAATGTAACATACACCCATACAATGCGCACCACCCCGTGATGTTTTTCTCACTCCTACTAGAGAATGTAATGTAACACACACCCATACAATGCGCACCACCCCGTGATGTTTTTCTCACTGCTACTAGTGAATCTAATGTAACACACACCCATACAATGTGGACCACCCCGTGATGTTTTTCTCACTGCTACTAGTGAATGTAATGTAACACACACCCATACAATGCGCACCACCCCGTGATGTTTTTCTCACTCCTACTAGTGTATCTAATCTAACACACACCCATACAATGCGCACCACCCCGTGATGTTTTTCTCACTCCTACTAGTGAATCTGATGTAACACACACCCATACAATGCGCACCACCCCGTGATGTTTTTCTCACTGCTACTAGTGAATCTAATGTAACACACACCCATACAATGTGCACCACCCCGTGATGTTTTTCTCACTGCTACTAGTGAATGTAATGTAACACACACCCATACAATGCGCACCACCCCGTGATGTTTTTCTCACTCCTACTAGTGAATCTAATGTAACACACACCCATACAATGCGCACCAACCCGTGATGTTTTTCTCACTACTACTAGTGAATGTAATGTAACACACACCCATACAATGCGCACCACCCCGTGATGTTTTTCTCACTCCTACTAGTGAATGTAATGTAACACACACCCATACAATGCGCACCACCCCGTGATGTTTTTGTCACTCCTGCTAGTGAATCTAATGTAACACACACCCATACACGGCGCACCACCCCGTGATGTTTTTCTCACTCCTGCTAGTGAATGTAATGTAACACACACCCATACAATGCGCACCACCCCGTGATGTTTTTCTCACTCCTACTAGTGAATCTTATGTAACACACACCCATACAAGCCGCACCACCCCGTGATGTTTTTCTCACTCCTACTAGTGAATCTAATGTAACACACACCCATACAAGGCGCACCACCCCGTGATGTTTTTCTCCCTCCTACTAGTGAATCTAATGTAACACACACCCATACAAGGCGCACAACCCCGTGATATTTTTCTCACTCCTACTAGTTAATCTAATGTAACACACACCCATACAAGGCGCACCACCCCGTGATGTTTATCTCACTCCTACTAGTGAATCTTATGTAACACACACCCATACAAGGCGCACCACACCGTGATGTTTTTGTCACTGCTACTAGTGAAACTAATGTAACACACACCCATACAATGCGCACCACCCCGTGATGTTTTCTCACTGCTACTAGTGAATCTAATGTAACACACACCCATACATTGCGCACCACCCGTGATGTTTTTCTCACTGCTTCTAATGAATCTAATGTAACACACACCCATACAATGCGCACCACCCCGTGAAGTTTTTCTCACTGCTACTAGTGAATCTAATGTAACACACACCCATACAATGCGCACCCCCCCTGATGTTTTTCTCACTCCTACTAGTGAATCTAATGTAACACACACCCATACAATGCGCACCACCCCGTGATGTTTTTCTCACTCCTACTAGTGAATCTAATGTAACACACACCCATACAATGCGCACCACCCCGTGATGTTTTTCTCACTCCTACTAGTGAATGTAATGTAACACACACCCATACAATGCGCACCACCCCGTGATGATTTTCTCACTCCTACTAGTGAATGTAATGTAACACACACCCATACAATGCGCACCACCCCGTGATATTTTTCTCACTCCTACTAGTGAATGTAATGTAACACACACCCATACAATGCGCACCACCCCGTGATGTTTTTCTCACTCCTACTAGTGAATGTAATGTAACACACACCCATACAATGCGCACCACCCCGTGATGTTTTTCTCACTCCTACTAGTGAATCTAATGTAACACACACCCATACAATGCGCACCACCCGGTGATGTTTTTCTCACTCCTACTAGTGAATGTAATGTAACACACACCCATACAATGCGCACCACCCCGTGATGTTTTTCTCACTCCTACTAGTGAATGTAATGTAACACACACCCATACAATGCGCACCACCCCGTGATGTTTTTCTCACTCCTACTAGTGAATCTAATGTAACACACACCCATACAATGCGCACCACCCCGTGATGTTTTTCTCACTACTACTAGTGAATCTAATGTAACACACACCCATACAATGCGCACCACCCCGTGATGTTTTTCTCACTCCTACTAGTGAATCTAATGTAACACACACCCATACAATGGGCACCACCCCGTGATGTTTTTCTCACTCCTACTAGTGAATGTAATGTAACATACACCCATACAATGCGCACCACCCCGTGATGTTTTTCTCACTCCTACTAGAGAATGTAATGTAACACACACCCATACAATGCGCACCACCCCGTGATGTTTTTCTCACTGCTACTAGTGAATCTAATGTAACACACACCCATACAATGTGGACCACCCCGTGATGTTTTTCTCACTGCTACTAGTGAATGTAATGTAACACACACCCATACAATGCGCACCACCCCGTGATGTTTTTCTCACTCCTACTAGTGTATCTAATCTAACACACACCCATACAATGCGCACCACCCCGTGATGTTTTTCTCACTCCTACTAGTGAATCTGATGTAACACACACCCATACAATGCGCACCACCCCGTGATGTTTTTCTCACTGCTACTAGTGAATCTAATGTAACACACACCCATACAATGTGCACCACCCCGTGATGTTTTTCTCACTGCTACTAGTGAATGTAATGTAACACACACCCATACAATGCGCACCACCCCGTGATGTTTTTCTCACTCCTACTAGTGAATCTAATCTAACACACACCCATACAATGCGCACCACCCCGTGATGTTTTTCTCACTCCTACTAGTGAATCTGATGTAACACACACCCATACAATGCGCACCACCCCGTGATGATTTTCTCACTCCTACTAGTGAATCTGATGTAACACACACCCATACAATGCGCACCACCCCGTGATGATTTTCTCACTCCTACTAGTGAATGTGATGTAACACACACCCATACAATGCGCACCACCCCGTGATGTTTTTCTCACTCCTACTAGTGAATGTAATGTAACACACACCCAAACAATGCGCACCACCCCGTGATGTTTTTCTCACTCCTACTAGTGAATCTGATGTAACACACACCCATACAATGCGCACCATTCCGTGATGTTTTTCTCACTCCTACTAGTGAATGTGATGTAACACACACCCATACAATGCGCACCACCCCGTGATGTTTTTCTCACTCCTACTAGTGAATGTAATGTAACACACACCCAAACAATGCGCACCACCCCGTGATTTTTTTCTCACTCCTACTAGTGAATCTAATGTAACACACACCCATACAATGCGCACCACCCCGTGATGTTTTTCTCCCTCCTACTAGTGAATCTAATGTAATACACACCGATACAATGCGCACCACCCCGTGATGTTTTTCTCACTCCCACTAGTGAATGTAATGTAACACACACCCATACAATGCGCACCACCCCGTGATGTTTTTCTCACTCCCACTAGTGAATCTAATGTAACACACACCCATACAATGCGCACCACCCCGTGATGTTTTTCTCATTCCCTCTAGTGAATCTAATGTAGCACAGACCCATACAATGCGCACCACCCCGTGATGTTTTTCTCACTCCCACTAGTGAATCTAATGTAACACACACACATACAATGCGCACCACCACGTGATGTTTTTCTCACTGCCACTAGTGAATGTAATGTAACACACACCCATGCAATGCGCACCACCCCGTGATGTTTTTTCACTGCAACTAGTGAATGTAATGTAACACACACCCATACAATGCGCACCACCCCGTGATGTTTTTCTCACTGCTACTAGGGAATCTAATGTAACACACACCCATACAATGCGCACCACCCCGTGATGTTTTTCTCACTCCTACTAGTGAATGTAATGTAACACACACCCATACAATGCGCACCACCCCATGATGTTTTTCTCACTGCTACTTGTGAATCTAATGTAACAGACACCCATACAATGCGCACCACCCCGTGATGTTTTTCTCGCTGCTACTAGTGAATGTAATGTAACACACACCCATACAATGCGCACCACCCCGTGATGTTTTTCTCACTGCTACTAGTGAATCTAATGTAATACACACCCATACAATGCGGACCACCCCGTGAAGTTTTTCTCACTCATACTAGTGAATCTAATGTAACACACACCCATACAATGCGCACCACACCGTGATGTTTTTCTCACTGCTACTAGTGAATGTAATGTAACACACACCCATACAATGCGCACCACCCCATGATGTTTTTCTCACTGCTACTAGTGAATCTAATGTAACACACACCCATACAATGCGCACCACCCCGTGATGTTTTTCTCACTGCTACTAGTGAATCTAATGTAACACACACCCATACAATGCGCACCACCCCGTGATGTTTTTCTCACTGCTACTAGTGAATATAATGTAACACACACCCATACAATGCGCACCACCCCGTGATGTTTTTCTCACTGCTACTAGTGAATCTAATGTAACACACATCCATACAATGCGCACCACCCCGTGATGTTTTTCTCACTGCTACTTGTGAATCTAATGTAACACACACCCATACAATGCGCACCACCCCGTGATGTTTTTCTCACTGCTACTAGTGAATCTAATGTAACACACATCCATACAATGCGCACCACCCCGTGATGTTTTTCTCACTGCTACTAGTGAATCTAATGTAACACACACCCATACAATGCGCACCACCCCGTGATGTTTTTCTCACTCCTACTAGTGAATCTAATGTAACACACACCCATACAATGCGCACCACCCCGTGATGTTTTTCTCACTCCTACTAGTGAATCTAATGTAACACACACCCATACAATGCGCACCACCCCGTGATGTTTTTCTCACTCCTACTAGTGAATCTAATGTAACACACACCCATACAATGCGCACCACCCCGTGATGTTTTTCTCACTCCTACTGGTGAATGTAATGTAACACACACCCATACAATGCGCACCACCCCGTGATGATTTTGTCACTCCTACTGGAGAAAGTAATGTAACACACACCCATACAATGCGCACCACCCCGTGATGTTTTTCTCACTCCTACTAGTGAATGTAATGTAACACACACCCATACAATGCACACCACCCCGTGATGTTTTTCTCACTCCTGCTAGTGAATCTAATGTAACACACACCCATACAATGCGCACCACCCCGTGATGTTTTTCTCAATCCTGCTAGTGAATCTAATGTAACACACACCCATACAATGGGCACCACCCCGTGATGTTTTTGTCACTCCTGCTAGTGAATCTAATGTAACACACACCCATACAAGGCGCACCACCCCGTGATGTTTTTCTCACTCCTGCTAGTGAATGTAATGTAACACACACCCATACAATGCGCACCACCCCGTGATGTTTTTCTCACTCCTACTAGTGAATCTTATGTAACACACACCCATACAAGGCGCACCACCCCGTGATGTTTTTCTCACTCCTACTAGTGAATCTAATGTAACACACACCCATACAAGGCGCACCACCCCGTGATGTTTTTCTCCCTCCTACTAGTGAATCTAATGTAACACACACCCATACAAGGCGCACAACCCCGTGATATTTTTCTCACTCCTACTAGTTAATCTAATGTAACACACACCCATACAAGGCGCACCACCCCGTGATGTTTATCTCACTCCTACTAGTGAATCTTATGTAACACACACCCATACAAGGCGCACCACACCGTGATGTTTTTGTCACTGCTACTAGTGAATCTAATGTAACACACACCCATACAATGCGCACCACCCCGTGATGTTTTCTCACTGCTACTAGTGAATCTAATGTAACACACACCCATACATTGCGCACCACCCGTGATGTTTTTCTCACTGCTTCTAATGAATCTAATGTAACACACACCCATACAATGCGCACCACCCCGTGAAGTTTTTCTCACTGCTACTAGTGAATCTAATGTAACACACACCCATACAATGCGCACCACCCCGTGATGTTTTTCTCACTCCTACTAGTGAATCTAATGTAACACACACCCATACAATGCGCACCACCCCGTGATGTTTTTCTCACTCCTACTAGTGAATCTAATGTAACACACACCCATACAATGCGCACCACCCCGTGATGTTTTTCTCACTGCTACTAGTGAATCTAATGTAACACACACCCATACAATGCGCACCACCCCGTGATGTTTTTCTCACTCCTACTAGTGAATCTAATGTAACACACACCCATACAATGCGCACCACCCCGTGATGTTTTTCTCACTCCTACTAGTGAATCTAATGTAACACACACCCATACAATGCGCACCACCCCGTGATGTTTTTCTCACTCCTACTAGTGAATGTAATGTAACACACACCCATACAATGCGCACCACCCCGTGATGATTTTCTCACTCCTACTAGTGAATGTAATGTAACACACACCCATACAATGCGCACCACCCCGTGATGTTTTTCTCACTCCTACTAGTGAATGTAATGTAACACACACCCATACAATGCGCACCACCCCGTGATGTTTTTCTCACTCCTACTAGTGAATGTAATGTAACACACACCCATACAATGCGCACCACCGCATGATGTTTTTCTCACTCCTACTAGTGAATCTAATGTAACACACACCCATACAATGCGCACCACCCGGTGATGTTTTTCTCACTCCTACTAGTGAATGTAATGTAACACACACCCATACAATGCGCACCACCCCGTGATGTTTTTCTCACTCCTACTAGTGAATGTAATGTAACACACACCCATACAATGCGCACCACCCCGTGATGTTTTTCTCACTCCTACTAGTGAATCTAATGTAACACACACCCATACAATGCGCACCAACCCGTGATGTTTTTCTCACTACTACTAGTGAATGTAATGTAACACACACCCATACAATGCGCACCACCCCGTGATGTTTTTCTCACTCCTACTAGTGAATGTAATGTAACACACACCCATACAATGCGCACCACCCTGTGATGTTTTTCTCACTCCTACTAGTGAATGTAATGTAACACACACCCATACAATGCGCACCACCCCGTGATGTTTTTCTCACTCCTACTAGAGAATGTAATGTAACACACACCCATACAATGCGCACCACCCCGTGATGTTTTTCTCACTGCTACTAGTGAATCTAATGTAACACACACCCATACAATGTGCACCACCCCGTGATGTTTTTCTCACTGCTACTAGTGAATGTAATGTAACACACACCCATACAATGCGCACCACCCCGTGATGTTTTTCTCACTCCTACTAGTGAATCTAATCTAACACACACCCATACAATGCGCACCACCCCGTGATGTTTTTCTCACTCCTACTAGTGAATCTGATGTAACACACACCCATACAATGCGCACCACCCCGTGATGATTTTCTCACTCCTACTAGTGAATGTAATGTAACACACACCCATACAATGCGCACCACCCCGTGATGTTTTTCTCACTCCTACTAGTGAATGTAATGTAACACACACCCAAACAATGCGCACCACCCCTTGATGTTTTTCTCACTCCTACTAGTGAATCTAATGTAACACACACCCATACAATGCGCACCACCCCGTGATGTTTTTCTCACTCCTACTAGTGAATCTAATCTAACACACACCCATACAATGCGCACCACCCCGTGATGTTTTTCTCACTCCTACTAGTGAATCTGATGTAACACACACCCATACAGTGCGCACCACCCCGTGATGTTTTTCTCACTCCTACTAGTGAATGTAATGTAACACACACCCAAACAATGCGCACCACCCCGTGATGTTTTTCTCACTCCTACTAGTGAATCTGATGTAACACACACCCATACAATGCGCACCATCCCCTGATGTTTTTCTCACTCCTACTAGTGAATGTGATGTAACACACACCCATACAATGCGCACCACCCCGTGATGTTTTTCTCACTCCTACTAGTGAATGTAATGTAACACACACCCAAACAATGCGCACCACCCCGTGATTTTTTTCTCACTCCTCCTAGTGAATCTAATGTAACACACACCCATACAATGCGCACCACCCCGTGATGTTTTTCTCCCTCCTACTAGTGAATCTAATGTAACACACACCGATACAATGCGCACCACCCCGTGATGTTTTTCTCACTCCTACTAGTGAATGTAATGTAACACACACCCATACAATGCGCACCACCCCGTGATGTTTTTCTCACTCCCACTAGTGAATCTAATGTAACACACACCCATACAATGCGCACCACCCCGTGATGTTTTTCTCACTCCCTCTAGTGAATCTAATGTAGCACACACCCATACAATGCGCACCACCCCGTGATGTTTTTCTCACTCCCACTAGTGAATCTAATGTAACACACACACATACAATGCGCACCACCCCGTGATGTTTTTCTCACTGCCACTAGTGAATGTAATGTAAAACACACCCATGCAATGCGCACCACCCCGTGGTGTTTTTCTCACTGCTACTAGTGAATGTAATGTAACACACACCCATACAATGCGCACCACCCCGTGATGTATTTCTCACTGCTACTAGTGAATCTAATGTAACACACACCCATACAATGCGCACGACCCCGTGATCTTTTTCTCACTCCTGCTAGTGAATCTAATGTAACACACACCCATACAAGCGCACCACCCCGTGATGTTTTTCTCACTCCTGCTAGTGAATGTAATGTAACACACACCCATACAAGGCGCACCACCCCGTGATGTTTTTCTCACCCCTGCTAGTGAATGTAATGTAACACACACCCATACAAGGCGCACCACCCCGTGATGTTTTTCTCACTCCTACTAGTGAATCTAATGTGACACACACACATACTATGCGCACCACACCATGATGTTTTTCTCACTCCTACTAGTGAATGTAATGTGACACACACCCATACAATGCGCACCACCCCGTGATGTTTTTCTCACTCCTACTAGTGAATCTAATGTAACACACACCCATACAATGCGCACCACCCCGTGATGTTTTTCTCACTCCTACTAGAGGATGTAATGTAACACACACCCATACAATGCGCACCACCCCGTGATGTTTTTCTCACTCCTACTAGTGAATGTAATGTAACACACACCCATACAATGCGCACCACCCCGTGATGTTTTTCTCACTCCTACTAGTGAATGTAATGTAACACACACCCATACAATGCGCACCACCCCGTGATGTTTTTCTCACTCCTACTAGTGAATATAATGTAACACACACCCATACAATGCGCACCACCCCGTGATGTTTTTCTCACTCCTACTAGTGAATCTAATGTAACACACACCCATACAATGCGCACCACCGCATGATGTTTTTCTCACTCCTACTAGTGAATCTAATGTAACACACACCCATACAATGCGCACCACCCGGTGATGTTTTTCTCACTCCTACTAGTGAATGTAATGTAACACACACCCATACAATGCACACCACCCCGTGATGTTTTTCTCACTCCTACTAGTGAATGTAATGTAACACACACCCATACAATGCGAACCACCCCGTGATGTTTTTCTCACTCCTACTAGTGAATCTAATGTAACACACACCCATACAATGCGCACCACCCCGTGATGTTTTTCTCACTACTACTAGTGAATCTAATGTAACACACACCCATACAATGCGCACCACCCCGTGATGTTTTTCTCACTCCTACTAGTGAATCTAATGTAACACACACCCATACAATGCGCACCACCCCGTGATGTTTTTCTCACTCCTACTAGTGAATGTAATGTAACACACACCCATACAATGCGCACCACCCCGTGATGTTTTTCTCACTCCTACTAGTGAATCTAATGTAACACACACCCATACAATGCGCACCACCCCGTGATGTTTTTCTCACTCCTACTAGAGGATGTAATGTAACACACACCCATACAATGCGCACCACCCCGTGATGTTTTTCATACTCCTACTAGTGAATGTAATGTAACACACACCCATACAATGCGCACCACCCCGTGATGTTTTTCTCACTCCTACTAGTGAATGTAATGTAACACACACCCATACAATGCGCACCACCCCGTGATGTTTTTCTCACTCCTACTAGTGAATATAATGTAACACACACCCATACAATGCGCACCACCCCGTGATGTTTTTCTCACTCCTACTAGTGAATGTAATGTAACACACACCCATACAATGCGCACCACCCCGTGATGTTTTTCTCACTCCTACTAGTGAATCTAATGTAACACACACCCATACAATGCGCACCACCGCATGATGTTTTTCTCACACCTACTAGTGAATCTAATGTAACACACACCCATACAATGCGCACCACCCCGTGATGTTTTTCTCACTCCTACTAGTGAATGTAATGTAACACACACCCATACAATGCGCACCTCCCCGTGATGTTTTTCTCACTCCTACTAGAGAATGTAATGTAACACACACCCATACAATGCGCACCACCCCGTGATGTTTTTCTCACTGCTACTAGTGAATCTAATGTAACACACACCCATACAATGTGAACCACCCCGTGATGTTTTTCTCACTGCTACTAGTGAATGAAATGTAACACACACACATACAATGCGCACCACCCCGTGATGTTTTTCTCACTCCTACTAGTGAATCTAATCTAACAAAAACCCATACAATGCGCACCACCCTGTGATGTTTTTCTCACTCCTACTAGTGAATCTGATGTAACACACACCCATACAATGCGCACCACCCCGTGATGATTTTCTCACTCCTACTAGTGAATCTGATGTAACACACACCCATACAATGCGCACCACCCCGTGATGATTTTCTCACTCCTACTAGTGAATGTGATGTAACACACACCCATACAATGCGCACCACCCCGTGATGTTTTTCTCACTCCTACTAGTGAATGTAATGTAACACACACCCACACAATGCGCACCACCCCGTGATGTTTTTATCACTCCTACTAGTGAATGTAATGTAACACACACCCAAACAATGCGCACCACCCCGTGATGTTTTTCTCACTCCTACTAGTGAATGTAATGTAACACACACCCATACAATGCGCACCACCCCGTGATGTTTTTCTCACTCCTACTAGTGAATCTAATGTAACACACACCCATACAATGCGCACCACCCCGTGATGTTTTTCTCACTCCTACTAGAGGATGTAATGTAACACACACCCATACAATGCGCACCACCCCGTGATGTTTTTCTCACTCCTACTAGTGAATGTAATGTAACACACACCCATACAATGCGCACCACCCCGTGATGTTTTTCTCACTCCTACTAGTGAATGTAATGTAACACACACCCATACAATGCGCACCACCACGTGATGTTTTTCTCACTCCTACTAGTGAATATAATGTAACACACACCCATACAATGCGCACCACCCCGTGATGTTTTTCTCACTCCTACTAGTGAATGTAATGTAACACACACCCATACAATGCACACCACCGCATGATGTTTTTCTCACTCCTACTAGTGAATCTAATGTAACACACACCCATACAATGCGCACCACCCGGTGATGTTTTTCTCACCCCTACTAGTGAATGTAATGTAACACACACCCATACAATGCACACCACCCCGTGATGTTTTTCTCACTCCTACTAGTGAATGTAATGTAACACACACCCATACAATGCGAACCACCCCGTGATGTTTTTCTCACTCCTACTAGTGAATCTAATGTAACACACACCCATACAATGCGCACCACCCCGTGATGTTTTTCTCACTACTACTAGTGAATCTAATGTAACACACACCCATACAATGCGCACCACCCCGTGATGTTTTTCTCACTCCTACTAGTGAATCTAATGTAACACACACCCATACAATGCGCACCACCCCGTGATGTTTTTCTCACTCCTACTAGTGAATGTAATGTAACACACACCCATACAATGCGCACCACCCCGTGATGTTTTTCTCACTCCTACTAGTGAATCTAATGTAACACACACCCATACAATGCGCACCACCCCGTGATGTTTTTCTCACTCCTACTAGAGGATGTAATGTAACACACACCCATACAATGCGCACCACCCCGTGATGTTTTTCTCACTCCTACTAGTGAATGTAATGTAACACACACCCATACAATGCGCACCACCCCGTGATGTTTTTCTCACTCCTACTAGTGAATGTAATGTAACACACACCCATACAATGCGCACCACCCCGTGATGTTTTTCTCACTCCTACTAGTGAATGTAATGTAACACACACCCATACAATGCGCACCACCCCGTGATGTTTTTCTCACTCCTACTAGTGAATGTAATGTAACACACACCCATACAATGCGCACCACCCCGTGATGTTTTTCTCACTCCTACTAGTGAATGTAATGTAACACACACCCATACAATGCGCACCACCGCGTGATGTTTTTCTCACTCCTACTAGTGAATCTAATGTAACACACACCCATACAATGCGCACCACCCCGTGATGTTTTTCTCACTCCTACTAGTGAATGTAATGTAACACACACCCATACAATGCGCACCACCCCGTGATGTTTTTCTCATTCCTACTAGTGAATGTAATGTAACACACACCCATACAATGCGCACCTCCCCGTGATGTTTTTCTCACTCCTACTAGAGAATGTAATGTAACACACACCCATACAATGCGCACCACCCCGTGATGTTTTTCTCACTGCTACTAGTGAATCTAATGTAACACACACCCATACAATGTGCACCACCCCGTGATGTTTTTCTCACTGCTACTAGTGAATGAAATGTAACACACACACATACAATGCGCACCACCCCGTGATGTTTTTCTCACTCCTACTAGTGAATCTAATCTAACACACACCCATACAATGCGCACCACCCCGTGATGTTTTTCTCACTCCTACTAGTGAATCTGATGTAACACACACCCATACAATGCGCACCACCCCGTGATGATTTTCTCACTCCTACTAGTGAATCTGATGTAACACACACCCATACAATGCGCACCACCCCGTGATGATTTTCTCACTCCTACTAGTGAATGTGATGTAACACACACCCATACAATGCGCACCACCCCGTGATGTTTTTCTCACTCCTACTAGTGAATGTAATGTAACACACACCCAAACAATGCTCACCACCCCGTGATGTTTTTCTCACTCCTATTAGTGAATCTGATGTAACACACACCCATACAATGCGCACCATTCCGTGATGTTTTTCTCACTCCTACTAGTGAATGTGATGTAACACACACCCATACAATGCGCACCACCCCGTGATGTTTTTCTCACTCCTACTAGTGAATGTAATGTAACACACACCCAAACAATGCGCACCACCCCGTGATTTTTTTCTCACTCCTACTAGTGAATCTAATGTAACACACACCCATACAATGCGCACCACCCCGTGATGTTTTTCTCCCTCCTACTAGTGAATCTAATGTAATACACACCGATACAATGCGCACCACCCCGTGATGTTTTTCTCACTCCCACTAGTGAATGTAATGTAACACACACCCATACAATGCGCACCACCCCGTGATGTTTTTCTCACTCCCACTAGTGAATCTAATGTAACACACACCCATACAATGCGCACCACCCCGTGATGTTTTTCTCACTCCCTCTAGTGAATCTAATGTAGCACACACCCATATAATGCGCACCACCCCGTGATGTTTTTCTCACTCCCACTAGTGAATCTAATGTAACACACACACATACAATGCGCACCACCACGTGATGTTTTTCTCACTGCCACTAGTGAATGTAATGTAACACACACCCATGCAATGCGCACCACCCCGTGATGTTTTTTCACTGCTACTAGTGAATGTAATGTAACACACACCCATACAATGCGCACCACCCCGTGATGTTTTTCTCACTGCTACTAGGGAATCTAATGTAACACACACCCATACAATGCGCACCACCCCGTGATGTTTTTCTCACTGCTACTAGTGAATGTAATGTAACACACACCCATACAATGCGCACCACCCCATGATGTTTTTCTCACTGCTACTAGTGAATCTAATGTAACAGACACCCATACAATGCGCACCACCCCGTGATGTTTTTCTCGCTGCTGCTAGTGAATGTAATGTAACACACACCCATACAATGCGCACCACCCCATGATGTTTTTCTCACTGCTACTAGTGAATCTAATGTAACACACACCCATACAATGCGGACCACCCCGTGAAGTTTTTCTCACTCATACTAGTGAATCTAATGTAACACACACCCATACAATGCGCACCACACCGTGATGTTTTTCTCACTGCTACTAGTGAATGTAATGTAACACACACCCATACAATGCGCACCACCCCATGATGTTTTTCTCACTGCTACTAGTGAATCTAATGTAACACACACCCATACAATGCGCACCACCCCGTGATGTTTTTCTCACTGCTACTAGTGAATCAAATGTAACACGCACCCATACAATGCGCACCACCCCGTGATGTTTTTCTCACTGCTACTAGTGAATATAATGTAACACACACCCATACAATGCGCACCACCCCGTGATTTTTTTCTCACTGCTACTAGTGAATCTAATGTAACACACATCCATACAATGCGCACCACCCCGTGATGTTTTTCTCACTGCTACTTGTGAATCTAATGTAACACACACCCATACAATGCGCACCACCCCGTGATGTTTTTCTCACTGCTACTAGTGAATCTAATGTAACACACATCCATACAATGCGCACCACCCCGTGATGTTTTTCTCACTGCTACTAGTGAATCTAATGTAACACACACCCATACAATGCGCACCACCCCGTGATGTTTTTCTCACTCCTACTAGTGAATCTAATGTAACACACACCCATACAATGCGCACCACCCCGTGATGTTTTTCTCACTCCTACTAGTGAATCTAATGTAACACACACCCATACAATGCGCACCACCCCGTGATGTTTTTCTCACTCCTACTAGTGAATCTAATCTAACACACACCCATACAATGCGCACCACCCCGTGATGTTTTTCTCACTCCTACTAGTGAATGTAATGTAACACACACCCATACAATGCGCACCACCCCGTGATGATTTTGTCACTCCTACTGGTGAAAGTAATGTAACACACACCCATACAATGCGCACCACCCCGTGATGTTTTTTTCACTCCTACTAGTGAATGTAATGTAACACACACCCATACAATGCGCACCACCCTGTGATGTTTTTCTCACTCCTGCTAGTGAATCTAATGTAACACACACCTATACAATGCGCCCCACCCCGTGATGTTTTTCTCAATCCTGCTAGTGAATCTAATGTAACACACACCCATACAATGGGCACCACCCCGTGATGTTTTTGTCACTCCTGCTAGTGAATCTAATGTAACACACACCCATACAAGGCGCACCACCCCGTGATGTTTTTCTCACTCCTGCTAGTGAATGTAATGTAACACACACCCATACAATGCGCACCACCCCGTGATGTTTTTCTCACTCCTACTAGTTAATCTAATGTAACACACACCCATACAAGGCGCACCACCCCGTGATGTTTATCTCACTCCTACTAGTGAATCTTATGTAACACACACCCATACAAGGCGCACCACATTGTGATGTTTTTGTCACTGCTACTAGTGAATCTAATGTAACACACACCCATACAATGCGCACCACCCCGTGATGTTTTCTCACTGCTACTAGTGAATCTAATGTAACACACACCCATACATTGCGCACCACCCGTGATGTTTTTCTCACTGCTTCTAATGAATCTAATGTAACACACACCCATACAATGCGCACCACCCCGTGATGTTTTTCTCACTGCTACTAGTGAATCTAATGTAAAACACACCCATACAATGCGCACCACCCCGTGATGTTTTTCTCACTCCTACTAGTGAATCTAATGTAACACACACCCATACAATGCGCACCACCCCGTGATGTTTTTCTCACTCCTACTAGTGAATCTAATGTAACACACACCCATACAATGCGCACCACCCCGTGATGTTTTTCTCACTCCTACTAGTGAATCTAATGTAACACACACCCATACAATGCGCACAACCCCGTGATGTTTTTCTCACTCCTACTAGTGAATGTAATGTCACACACACCCATACAAGGCGCACCACCCCGTGATGTTTTTCTCACTCCTACTAGTGAATGTAATGTAACACACACCCATACAATGCGCACCACCCCGTGATGTTTTTCTCACTGCTACTAGTGAATCTAATGTAACACACACCCATACAATGCGGACCACCCCGTGATGTTTTTCTCACTCCTACTAGTGAATCTAATGTAACACACACCCATACAATGCGCACCACCCCGTGATGTTTTTCTCACTCCTACTAGTGAATGTAATGTAACACACAACCATACAATGCGCACCACCCCGTGATGTTTTTCTCACTCCCACTAGTGAATGTAATGTAACACACACCCATACAATGCGCACCACGCCGTGATGTTTTTCTCACTCCCACTAGTGAATCTAATGTAACACACACCCATACAATGCGCACCACCCCGTGATGTTTTTCTCACTGCTACTAGTGAATCTAATGTAATACACACCCATACAATGCGGACCACCCCGTGAAGTTTTTCTCACTGATACTAGTGAATCTAATGTAACACACACCCATACAATGCGCACCACACCGTGATGTTTTTCTCACTGCTACTAGTGTATGTAATGTAACACACACCCATACAATGCGCACCACCCCGTGATGTTTTTCTCACTGCTACTAGTGAATCTAATGTAACACACACCCATACAATGCGCACCACCCCGTGATGTTTTTCTCACCCCTACTAGTGAATCTTATGTAACACACACCCATACAATGCGCACCACCCCGTGATGTTTTTCTCACTGCTACTAGTGAATCTAATGTAATACACACCCATACAATGCGGACCACCCCGTGAAGTTTTTCTCACTCATACTAGTGAATCTAATGTAACACACACCCATACAATGCGCACCACACCGTGATGTTTTTCTCACTGCTACTAGTGAATCTAATGTAACACACACCCATACAATGCGCACCACCCCGTGATGTTTTTCTCACTGCTACTAGTGAATCTAATGTAACACACACCCATACAATGCGCACCACCCCGTGATGTTTTTCTCACTCCTACTAGTGAATATAATGTAACACACCCCCATACAATGCGCACCACCCCGTGATGTTTTTCTCACTGCTACTAGTGAATCTAATCTAACACACATCCATACAATGCGCACCACCCCGTGATGTTTTTCTCACTGCTACTTGTGAATCTAATGTAACACACACCCATACAATGCGCACCACCCCGTGATGTTTTTCTCACTGCTACTAGTGAATCTAATGTAACACACATCCATACAATGCGCACCACCCCGTGATGTTTTTCTCACTGCTACTAGTGAATCTAATGTAACACACACCCATACAATGCGCACCACCCCGTGATGTTTTTCTCACTCCTACTAGTGAATCTAATGTAACACACACCCATACAATGCGCACCACCCCGTGATGTTTTTCTCACTCCTACTAGTGAATCTAATGTAACACACACCCATACAATGCGCACCACCCCGTGATGTTTTTCTCACTCCTACTAGTGAATCTAATGTAACACACACCCATACAATGCGCACCACCCCGTGATGTTTTTCTCACTCCTACTGGTGAATGTAATGTAACACACACCCATACAATGCGCACCACCCCGTGATGATTTTGTCACTCCTACTGGTGAAAGTAATGTAACACACACCCATACAATGCGCACCACCCCGTGATGTTTTTCTCACTCCTACTAGTGAATGTAATGTAACACACACCCATACAATGCGCACCACCCCGTGATGTTTTTCTCACTCCTGCTAGTGAATCTAATGTAACACACACCCATACAATGCGCACCACCCCGTGATGTTTTTCTCAATCCTGCTAGTGAATCTAATGTAACACACACCCATACAAGGCGCACCACCCCGTGATGTTTTTCTCACTCCTGCTAGTGAATGTAATGTAACACACACCCATACAATGCGCACCACCCCGTGATGTTTTTCTCACTCCTACTAGTGAATCTTATGTAACACACACCCATACAAGGCGCACCACCCCGTGATGTTTTTCTCACTCCTACTAGTGAATCTAATGTAACACACACCCATACAATGCGCACCACCCCGTGATGTTTTTCTCACTCCTACTAGTGAATCTAATCTAACACACACCCATACAATGCGCACCACCCCGTGATGTTTTTCTCACTCCTACTAGTGAATCTGATGTAACACACACCCATACAATGCGCACCACCCCGTGATGATTTTCTCACTCCTACTAGTGAACGTAATGTAACACACACCCATACAATGCGCACCACCCCGTGATGTTTTTCTCACTCCTACTAGTGAATGTAATGTAACACACACCCAAACAATGCGCACCACCCCGTGATGTTTTTCTCACTCCTACTAGTGAATCTAATGTAACACACACCCATACAATGCGCACCACCCCGTGATGTTTTTCTCACTCCTACTAGTGAATGTAATGTAACACACACCCATACAATGCGCACCAGCCCGTGATGTTTTTCTCACTCCTACTAGAGGATGTAATGTAACACACACCCATACAATGCGCAGCACCCCGTGATGTTTTTCTCACTGCTACTAGTGAATCTAATGTAACACACACCCATACAATGTGCACCACCCCGTGATGTTTTTCTCACTGCTACTAGTGAATGTAATGTAACACACACCCATACAATGCGCACCACCCCGTGATGTTTTTCTCATTCCTACTAGTGAATCTAATGTAACACACACCCATACAATGCGCACCACCCCGTGATGTTTTTCTCACTCCTACTAGTGAATCTGATGTAACACACACCCATACAGTGCGCACCACCCCGTGATGTTTTTCTCACTCCTACTAGTGAATGTAATGTAACACACACCCAAACAATGCGCACCACCCCGTGATGTTTTTCTCACTCCTACTAGTGAATCTGATGTAACACACACCCATACAATGCGCACCATCCCCTGATGTTTTTCTCACTCCTACTAGTGAATGTGATGTAACACACACCCATACAATGCGCACCACCCCGTGATGTTTTTCTCACTCCTACTAGTGAATGTAATGTAACACACACCCAAACAATGCGCACCACCCCGTGATTTTTTTCTCACTCCTACTAGTGAATCTAATGTAACACACACCCATACAATGCGCACCACCCCGTGATGTTTTTCTCCCTCCTACTAGTGAATCTAATGTAACACACACCGATACAATGCGCACCACCCCGTGATGTTTTTCTCACTCCTACTAGTGAATGTAATGTAACACACACCCATACAATGCGCACCACCCCGTGATGTTTTTCTCACTCCCACTAGTGAATCTAATGTAACACACACCCATACAATGCGCACCACCCCGTGATGTTTTTCTCACTGCCTCTAGTGAATCTAATGTAGCACACACCCATACAATGCGCACCACCCCGTGATGTTTTTCTCACTCCCACTAGTGAATCTAATGTAACACACACACATACAATGCGCACCACCCCGTGATGTTTTTCTCACTGCCACTAGTGAATGTAATGTAACACACACCCATGCAATGCGCACCACCCCGTGATGTTTTTCTCACTGCTACTAGTGAATGTAATGTAACACACACCCATACAATGCGCACCACCCCGTGATGTTTTTCTCACTGCTACTAGGGAATCTAATGTAACACACACCCATACAATGCGCACCACCCCGTGATGTTTTTCTCACTCCTACTAGTGAATGTAATGTAACACACACCCATACAATGCGCACCACCCCATGATGTTTTTCTCACTGCTACTAGTGAATCTAATGTAACAGACACCCATACAATGCGCACCACCCCGTGATGTTTTTCTCGCTGCTGCTAGTGAATGTAATGTAACACACACCCATACAATGCGCACCACCCCGTGATGTTTTTCTCACTGCTACTAGTGAATCTAATGTAACACACACCCATACAATGCGGACCACCCCGTGAAGTTTTTCTCACTCATACTAGTGAATCTAATGTAACACACACCCATACAATGCGCACCACACCGTGATGTTTTTCTCACTGCTACTAGTGAATGTAATGTAACACACACCCATACAATGCGCACCACCCCATGATGTTTTTCTCACTGCTACTAGTGAATCTAATGTAACACACACCCATACAATGCGCACCACCCCGTGATGTTTTTCTCACTGCTACTAGTGAATCAAATGTAACACGCACCCATACAATGCGCACCACCCCGTGATGTTTTTCTCACTGCTACTAGTGAATATAATGTAACACACACCCATACAATGCGCACCACCCCGTGATGTTTTTCTCACTGCTACTAGTGAATCTAATGTAACACACATCCATACAATGCGCACCACCCCGTGATGTTTTTCTCACTGCTACTTGTGAATCTAATGTAACACACACCCATACAATGCGCACCACCCCGTGATGTTTTTCTCACTGCTACTAGTGAATCTAATGTAACACACATCCATACAATGCGCACCACCCCGTGATGTTTTTCTCACTGCTACTAGTGAATCTAATGTAACACACACCCATACAATGCGCACCACCCCGTGATGTTTTTCTCACTCCTACTAGTGAATCTAATGTAACACACACCCATACAATGCGCACCACCCCGTGATGTTTTTCTCACTCCTACTAGTGAATCTAATGTAACACACACCCATACAATGCGCACCACCCCGTGATGTTTTTCTCACTCCTACTAGTGAATCTAATGTAACACACACCCATACAATGCGCACCACCCCGTGATGTTTTTCTCACTCCTACTAGTGAATGTAATGTAACACACACCCATACAATGCGCACCACCCCGTGATGTTTTTGTCACTCCTACTGGTGAAAGTAATGTAACACACACCCATACAATGCGCACCACCCCGTGATGTTTTTTTCACTCCTACTAGTGAATGTAATGTAACACACACCCATACAATGCGCACCACCCCGTGATGTTTTTCTCACTCCTGCTAGTGAATCTAATGTAACACACACCTATACAATGCGCACCACCCCGTGATGTTTTTCTCAATCCTGCTAGTGAATCTAATGTAACACACACCCATACAAGGCGCACCACCCCGTGATGTTTATCTCACTCCTACTAGTGAATCTTATGTAACACACACCCATACAAGGCGCACCACACCATGATGTTTTTGTCACTGCTACGAGTGAATCTAATGTAACACACACCCATACAATGCGCACCACCCCGTGATGTTTTCTCACTGCTACTAGTGAATCTAATGTAACACACACCCATACATTGCGCACCACCCGTGATGTTTTTCTCACTGCTTCTAATGAATCTAATGTAACACACACCCATACAATGCGCACCACCCCGTGATGTTTTTCTCACTGCTACTAGTGAATCTAATGTAAAACACACCCATACAATGCGCACCACCCCGTGATGTTTTTCTCACTCCTACTAGTGAATCTAATGTAACACACACCCATACAATGCGCACCACCCCGTGATGTTTTTCGCACTCCTACTAGTGAATCTAATGTAACACACACCCATACAATGCGCACCACCCCGTGATGTTTTTCTCACTCCTACTAGTGAATCTAATGTAACACACACCCATACAATGCGCACCACCCCGTGATGTTTTTCTCACTCCTACTAGTGAACGTAATGTCACACACACCCATACAAGGCGCACCACCCCGTGATGTTTTTCTCACTCCTACTAGTGAATGTAATGTAACACACACCCATACAATGCGCACCACCCCGTGATGTTTTTCTCACTGCTACTAGTGAATCTAATGTAACACACACCCATACAATGCGGACCACCCCGTGAAGTTTTTCTCACTCCTACTAGTGAATCTAATGTAACACACACCCATACAATGCGCACCACCCCGTGATGTTTTTCTCACTCCTACTAGTGAATGTAATGTAACACACACCCATACAATGCGCACCACCCCGTGATGTTTTTCTCACTCCCACTAGTGAATGTAATGTAACACACACCCATACAATGCGCACCACGCCGTGATGTTTTTCTCACTCCCACTAGTGAATCTAATGTAACACACACCCATACAATGCGCACCACCCCGTGATGTTTTTCTCACTGCTACTAGTGAATCTAATGTAATACACACCCATACAATGCGGACCACCCCGTGAAGTTTTTCTCACTGATACTAGTGAATCTAATGTAACACACACCCATACAATGCGCACCACACCGTGATGTTTTTCTCACGCCTACTAGTGAATGTAATGTAACACACACCCATACAATGCGCACCACCCCATGATGTTTTTCTCACTGCTACTAGTGAATCTAATGTAACACACACCCATACAATGCGCACCACCCCGTGATGTTTTTCTCACTCCTACTAGTGAATCTTATGTAACACACACCCATACAATGCGCACCACCCCGTGATGTTTTTCTCACTGCTACTAGTGAATCTAATGTAATACACACCAATACAATGCGGACCACCCCGTGAAGTTTTTCTCACTCATACTAGTGAATCTAATGTAACACACACCCATACAATGCGCACCACACCGTGATGTTTTTCTCACTGCTACTAGTGAATGTAATGTAACACACACCCATACAATGCGCACCACCCCATGATGTTTTTCTCACTGCTACTAGTGAATCTAATGTAACACACACCCATACAATGCGCACCACCCCGTGATGTTTTTCTCACTGCTACTAATGAATCTAATGTAACACACACCCATACAATGCGCACCACCCCGTGATGTTTTTCTCACTCCTACTAGTGAATATAATGTAACACACACCCATACAATGCGCACCACCCCGTGATGTTTTTCTCACTGCTACTAGTGAATCTAATGTAACACACACCCATACAATGCGCACCACCCCGTGATGTTTTTCTCAATCCTGCTAGTGAATCTAATGTAACACACACCCATACAATGGGCACCACCCCGTGATGTTTTTGTCACTCCTGCTAGTGAATCTAATGTAACACACACCCATACAAGGCGCACCACCCCGTGATGTTTTTCTCACTCCTGCTAGTGAATGTAATGTAACACACACCCATACAATGCGCACCACCCCGTGATGTTTTTCTCACTCCTACTAGTGAATCTTATGTAACACACACCCATACAAGGCGCACCACCCCGTGATGTTTTTCTCACTCCTACTAGTGAATCTAATGTAACACACACCCATACAAGGCGCACCACCCCGTGATGTTTTTCTCACTCCTACTAGTGAATCTAATGTAACACACACCCATACAAGGCGCACAACCCCGTGATATTTTTCTCACTCCTACTAGTTAATCTAATGTAACACACACCCATACAAGGCGCACCACCCCGTGATGTTTATCTCACTCCTACTAGTGAATCTTATGTAACACACACCCATACAAGGCGCACCACACCGTGATGTTTTTCTCACTCCTACTAGTGAATGTAATGTAACACACACATACAATGCGCACCACCCCGTGATGTTTTCTCACTGCTACTAGTGAATCTAATGTAACACACACCCATACATTGCGCACCACCCGTGATGTTTTTCTCACTGCTTCTAATGAATCTAATGTAACACACACCCATACAATGCGCACCACCCCGTGAAGTTTTTCTCACTGCTACTAGTGAATCTAATGTAACACACACCCATACAATGCGCACCACCCCGTGATGTTTTTCTCACTCCTACTAGTGAATCTAATGTAACACACACCCATACAATGCGCACCACCCCGTGATGTTTTTCTCACTCCTACTAGTGAATCTAATGTAACACACACCCATACAATGCGCACCACCCCGTGATGTTTTTCTCACTCCTACTAGTGAATGTAATGTAACACACACCCATACAATGCGCACCACCCCGTGATGATTTTCTCACTCCTACTAGTGAATGTAATGTAACACACACCCATACAATGCGCACCACCCCGTGATGTTTTTCTCACTCCTACTAGTGAATGTAATGTAACACACACCCATACAATGCGCACCACCCCGTGATGTTTTTCTCACTCCTACTAGTGAATGTAATGTAACACACACCCATACAATGCGCACCACCCCGTGATGTTTTTCTCACACCTACTAGTGAATCTAATGTAACACACACCCATACAATGCGCACCACCCCGTGATGTTTTTCTCACTACTACTAGTGAATCTAATGTAACACACACCCATACAATGCGCACCACCCCGTGATGTTTTTCTCACTCCTACTAGTGAATCTAATGTAACACACACCCATACAATGCGCACCACCCCGTGATGTTTTTCTCACTCCTACTAGTGAATGTAATGTAACACACACCCATACAATGCGCACCACCCCGTGATGTTTTTCTCACTCCTACTAGAGAATGTAATGTAACACACACCCATACAATGCGCACCACCCCGTGATGTTTTTCTCACTGCTACTAGTGAATCTAATGTAACACACACCCATACAATGTGCACCACCCCGTGATGTTTTTCTCACTGCTACTAGTGAATGTAATTTAACACACACCCATACAATGCGCACCACCCCGTGATGTTTTTCTCACTCCTACTAGTGAATCTAATCTAACACACACCCATACAATGCGCACCACCCCGTGATGTTTTTCTCACTCCTACTAGTGAATCTGATGTAACACACACCCATACAATGCGCACCACCCCGTGATGATTTTCTCACTCCTACTAGTGAACGTAATGTAACACACACCCATACAATGCGCACCACCCCGTGATGTTTTTCTCACTCCTACTAGTGAATGTAATGTAACACACACCCAAACAATGCGCACCACCCCGTGATGTTTTTCTCACTCCTACTAGTGAATCTAATGTAACACACACCCATACAATGCGCACCACCCCGTGATGTTTTTCTCACTCCTACTAGTGAATGTAATGTAACACACACCCATACAATGCGCACCAGCCCGTGATGTTTTTCTCACTCCTACTAGAGGATGTAATGTAACACACACCCATACAATGCGCAGCACCCCGTGATGTTTTTCTCACTGCTACTAGTGAATCTAATGTAACACACACCCATACAATGTGCACCACCCCGTGATGTTTTTCTCACTGCTACTAGTGAATGTAATGTAACACACACCCATACAATGCGCACCACCCCGTGATGTTTTTCTCACTCCTACTAGTGAATCTAATGTAACACACACCCATACAATGCGCACCACCCCGTGATGTTTTTCTCACTCCTACTAGTGAATCTGATGTAACACACACCCATACAGTGCGCACCACCCCGTGATGTTTTTCTCACTCCTACTAGTGAATGTAATGTAACACACACCCAAACAATGCGCACCACCCCGTGATGTTTTTCTCACTCCTACTAGTGAATGTAATGTAACACACACCCATACAATGCGCACCACCCCGTGATGTTTTTCTCACTCCCACTAGTGAATCTAATGTAACACACACACATAAAATGCGCACCACCCCGTGATGTTTTTCTCACTGCCACTAGTGAATGTAATGTAACACACACCCATGCAATGCGCACCACCCCGTGATGTTTTTCTCACTGCTACTAGTGAATGTAATGTAACACACACCCATACAATGCGCACCACCCCGTGATGTTTTTCTCACTGCTACTAGTAAATCTAATGTAACACACACCCATACAATGCGCACCACACCGTGATGTTTTTCTCCCTCCTACTAGTGAATCTAATGTAACACACACCCATACAATGCGCACCACCCCGTGATGTTTTTCTCACTCCTGCTAGTGAATCTAATGTAACACACACCCATACAAGCGCACCACCCCGTGATGTTTTTCTCACTCCTGCTAGTGAATGTAATGTAACACACACCCATACAAGGCGCACCACCCCGTGATGTTTTTCTCACCCCTGCTAGTGAATGTAATGTAACACACACCCATACAAGGCGCACCACCCCGTGATGTTTTTCTCACTCCTACTAGTGAATCTAATGTGACACACACACATACAATGCGCACCACACCATGATGTTTTTCTCACTCCTACTAGTGAATGTAATGTGACACACACCCATACAATGCGCACCACCCCGTGATGTTTTTCTCACTCTTACTAGTGAAAGTAATGTAACACACACCCATACAATGCGCACCACCCCGTGATGTTTTTCTCACTCCTACTAGTGAATGTAATGTAACACACACCCATACAATGCGCACCACCCCGTGATGTTTTTCTCACTCCTACTAGTGAATGTAATGTAACACACACCCATACAATGCGCACCACCCCGTGATGTTTTTCTCACTCCTACTAGTGAATGTAATGTAACACACACCCATACAATGCGCACCACCCCGTGATGTTTTTCTCACTCCTACTAGTGAATGTAATGTGACACACACCCATACAATGCGCACCACCCCGTGATGTTTTTCTCACTCCTACTAGTGAAAGTAATGTAACACACACCCATACAATGCGCACCACCCCGTGATGTTTTTCTCACTCCTACTAGTGAATGTAATGTAACACACACCCATACAATGCGCACCACCCCGTGATGTTTTTCTCACTCCTACTAGTGAATGTAATGTAACACACACCCATACAATGCGCACCACCCCGTGATGTTTTTCTCACTCCTACTAGTGAATGTAATGTAACACACACCCATACAATGCGCACCACCGCATGATGTTTTTCTCACTCCTACTAGTGAATCTAATGTAACACACACCCATACAATGCGCACCACCCCGTGATGTTTTTCTCACTCCTACTAGTGAATGTAATGTAACACACACCCATACAATGCACACCACCCCGTGATGTTTTTCTCACTCCTACTAGTGAATGTAATGTAACACACACCCATACAATGCGCACCACCCCGTGATGTTTTTCTCACTCCTACTAGTGAATCTAATGTAACACACACCCATACAATGCGCACCACCCCGTGATGTTTTTCTCACTACTACTAGTGAATCTAATGTAACACACACCCATACAATGCGCACCACCCCGTGATGTTTTTCTCACTCCTACTAGTGAATCTAATGTAACACACACCCATACAATGCGCACCACCCCGTGATGTTTTTCTCACTCCTACTAGTGAATGTAATGTAACACACACCCATACAATGCGCACCACCCCGTGATGTTTTTCTCACTCCTACTAGTGAATCTAATGTAACACACACCCATACAATGCGCACCACCCCGTGATGTTTTTCTCACTCCTACTAGAGGATGTAATGTAACACACACCCATACAATGCGCACCACCACGTGATGATTTTCTCACTCCTACTAGTGAAAGTAATGTAACACACACCCATACAATGCGCACCACCCCGTGATGTTTTTCTCACTCCTACTAGTGAATGTAATGTAACACACACCCATACAATGCGCACCACCCCGTGATGTTTTTCTCACTCCTACTAGTGAATGTAATGTAAGACACACCCATACAATGCGCACCACCCCGTGATGTTTTTCTCACTCCTACTAGTGAATGTAATGTAACACACACCCATACAATGCGCACCACCCCGTGATGTTTTTCTCACTCCTACTAGTGAATGTAATGTAACACACACCCATACAATGCGCACCACCCCGTGATGTTTTTCTCACTCCTGCTAGTGAATGTAATGTAACACACACCCATACAATGCGCACCACCGCATGATGTTTTTCTCACTCCTACTAGTGAATGTAATGTAACACACACCCATACAATGCGCACCACCCCGTGATGTTTTTCTCACTCCTACTAGTGAATGTAATGTAACACACACCCATACAATGCGCACCACCCCGTGATGTTTTTCTCACTCCTACTAGTGAATGTAATGTAACACACACCCATACAATGCGCACCACCCCGTGATGTTTTTCTCACTCCTACTAGTGAATGTAATGTAACACACACCCATACAATGCGCACCTCCCCGTGATGTTTTTCTCACTCCTACTAGAGAATGTAATCTAACACACACCCATACAATGCGCACCACCCCGTGATGTTTTTCTCACTGCTACTAGTGAATCTAATGTAACACACACCCATACAATGTGCACCACCCCGTGATGTTTTTCTCACTGCTACTAGTGAATGTAATGTAACACACACACATACAATGCGCACCACCCCGTGATGTTTTTCTCACTCCTACTAGTGAATCTAATCTAACACACACCCATACAATGCGCACCACCCCGTGATGTTTTTCTCACTCCTACTAGTGAATCTGATGTAACACACACCCATACAATGCGCACCACCCCGTGATGATTTTCTCACTCCTACTAGTGAATCTGATGTAACACACACCCATACAATGCGCACCACCCCGTGATGATTTTCTCACTCCTACTAGTGAATGTGATGTAACACACACCCATACAATGCGCACCACCCCGTGATGTTTTTCTCACTCCTACTAGTGAATGTAATGTAACACACACCCATACAATGCTCACCATTCCGTGATGTTTTTCTCACTCCCACTAGTGAATCTAATGTAACACACACACATACAATGCGCACCACCACGTGATGTTTTTCTCACTGCCACTAGTGAATGTAATGTAACACACACCCATGCAATGCGCACCACACCGTGATGTTTTTTCACTGCTACTAGTGAATGTAATGTAACACACACCCATACAATGCGCACCACCCCGTGATGTTTTTCTCACTGCTACCAGGGAATCTAATGTAACACACACCCATACAATGCGCACCACCCCGTGATGTTTTTCTCACTCCTACTAGTGAATGTAATGTAACACACACCCATACAATGCGCACCACCCCATGATGTTTTTCTCACTGCTACTAGTGAATCTAATGTAACAGACACCCATACAATGCGCACCACCCCGTGATGTTTTTCTCGCTGCTGCTAGTGAATGTAATGTAACACACACCCATACAATGCGCACCACCCCGTGATGTTTTTCTCACTGCTACTAGTGAATCTAATGTAACACACACCCATACAATGCGGACCACCCCGTGAAGTTTTTCTCACTCATACTAGTGAATCTAATGTAACACACACCCATACAATGCGCACCACACCGTGATGTTTTTCTCACTGCTACTAGTGAATGTAATGTAACACACACCCATACAATGCGCACAACCCCATGATGTTTTTCTCACTGCTACTAGTGAATCTAATGTAACACACACCCATACAATGCGCACCACCCCGTGATGTTTTTCTCACTGCTACTAGTGAATCAAATGTAACACGCACCCATACAATGCGCACCACCCCGTGATGTTTTTCTCACTGCTACTAGTGAATATAATGTAACACACACCCATACAATGCGCACCACCCCGTGATGTTTTTCTCACTGCTACTAGTGAATCTAATGTAACACACATCCATACAAGGCGCACCACCCCGTGATGTTTTTCTCACTCCTACTAGTGAATGTAATGTAACACACACCCATACAATGCGCACCACCCCGTGATGTTTTTCTCACTGCTACTAGTGAATCTAATGTAACACACACCCATACAATGCGGACCACCCCGTGAAGTTTTTCTCACTCCTACTAGTGAATCTAATGTAACACACACCCATACAATGCGCACCACCCCGTGATGTTTTTCTCACTCCTACTAGTGAATGTCATGTAACACACACCCATATAATGCGCACCACCCCGTGATGTTTTTCTCACTCCTACTAGTGAATCTAATGTAACACACACCCATACAATGCGGACCACCCCGTGATGTTTTTCTCACTCCTGCTAGTGAATGTAATGTAACACACACCCATACAAGGCGCACCACCCCGTGATGTTTTTCTCACTCCTGCTAGTGAATCTTATGTAACACACACCCATACAAGGCGCACCACCCCGTGATGTTTTTCTCACTCCTACTAGTGAATCTAATGTAACACACACCCATACAAGGCGCACCACCCCGTGATGTTTTTCTCACTCCTACTAGTGAATCTAATGTAACACACACCCATACAAGGCGCACCACGCCGTGATGTTTTTCTCACTCCTACTAGTTAATCTAATGTAACACACACCCATACAAGGCGCACCACCCCGTGATGTTTATCTCACTCCTACTAGTGAATCTTATGTAACACACACCCATACAAGGCGCACCACCCCGTGATGTTTTTGTCACTGCTACTAGTGAATCTAATGTAACACACACCCATACAATGCGCACCACCCCGTGATGTTTTCTCACTGCTACTAGTGAATCTAATGTAACACACACCCATACATTGCGCACCACCAGTGATGTTTTTCTCACTGCTTCTAATGAATCTAATGTAACACACACAAATACAATGCGCACCACCCCGTGATGTTTTTCTCACTGCTACTAGTGAATCTAATGTAACACACACCCATACAATGCGCACCACCCCGTGATGTTTTTCTCACTCCTACTAGTGAATCTAATGTAACACACACCCATACAATGCGCACCACCCCGTGATGTTTTTCTCACTCCTACTAGTGAATCTAATGTAACACACACCCATACAATGCGCACCACCCCGTGATGTTTTTCTCACTCCTACTAGTGAATGTAATGTCACACACACCCATACAAGGCGCACCACCCCGTGATGTTTTTCTCACTCCTACTAGTGAATGTAATGTAACACACACCCATACAATGCGCACCACCCCGTGATGTTTTTCTCACTGCTACTAGTGAATCTAATGTAACACACACCCATACAATGCGGACCACCCCGTGAAGTTTTTCTCACTCCTACTAGTGAATCTAATGTACCACACACCCATACAATGCGCACCACCCCGTGATGTTTTTCTCACTCCTACTCGTGAATGTAATGTAACACACACCCATACAATGCGCACCACCCCGTGATGTTTTTCTCACTCCTACTCGTGAATGTAATGTAACACACACCCATACAATGCGCACCACCCCGTGATGTTTTTCTCACTCCTACTAGTGAATCTAATGTAACACACACCCATAGAATGCGCACCACCCCGTGATGTTTTTCTCACTCCTACTAGTGAATCTAATGTAACACACACCCATACAATGCGCACCACCCCGTGATGTTTTTCTCACTCCTACTAGTGAATGTAATGTAACACACACCCATACAATGCGCACCACCCCGTGATGTTTTTCTCACTCCTATTAGTGAATGTAATGTAACACACACCCATACAATGCGCACCACCCCGTGATGTTTTTCTCACTCCAACTAGTGAATGTAATGTAACACACACCCATACAATGCGCACCACCCCGTGATGTTTTTCTCACTCCTACTAGTGAATGTAATTTAACACACACCCATACAATGCGCACCACCCCGTGATGTTTTTCTCACTCCTACTAGTGAACCTAATGTAACACACACCCATACAATGTGCACCACCCCGTGATGTTTTTCTCACTCCTACTAGTGAATCTAATGTAACACACACCCATACAATGCGCACCACCCCGTGATGTTTTTCTCACTCCTACTAGTGAATCTAATGTAACACACACCCATACAATGCTCACCACCCCGTGATGTTTTTCTCACTCCTACTAGTGAATGTAATGTAACACACACCCATACAATGCGCACCACCCCGTGATGTTTTTCTCACTCCTACTAGAGTATGTAATGTAACACACACCCATACAATGCGCACCACCCCGTGATGTTTTTCTCACTCCTACTAGTGAATCTGATGTAACACACACCCATACAATGCGCACCACCCCGTGATGTTTTTCTCACTCCTGCTAGTGAATCTAATGTAACACACACCCATACAATGCGCACCACCCCGTGATGTTTTTCTCACTCCTGCTAGTGAATGTAATGTAACACACGCCCATACAATGCGCACCACCCCGTGATGTTTTTCTCACTCCTACTAGTGAATGTAATGTAACACACACCCATACAATGCGCACCACCCCGTGATGTTTTTCTCACTCCTGCTAGTGAATCTAATGTAACACACACCCATACAATGCGCACCACCCCGTGATGTTTTTCTCACTCCTGCTAGTGAATCTAATGTAACACACACCCATACAATGCGCACCACCCCGTGATGTTTTTCTCACTCCTGCTAGTGAATCTAATGTAACACACACCCATACAAGCGCACCACCCCGTGATGTTTTTCTCACTCCTGCTAGTGAATGTAATGTAACACACACCCATACAAGGCGCACCACCCCGTGATGTTTTTCTCACCCCTGCTAGTGAATGTAATGTAACACACACCCATACAAGGCGCACCACCCCGTGATGTTTTTCTCACTCCTACTCGTGAATGTAATGTAACACACACCCATACAATGCGCACCACACCGTGATGTTTTTCTCACTCCTACTAATGAATGTAATGTAACACACACCCATACAATGCGCACCACCCCGTGATGTTTTTCTCACTCCTACTAGTGAATCTAATGTAACACACACCCATACAATGCGCACCACCCCGTGATGTTTTTCTCACTCCTACTAGTGAATGTAATGTAACACACACCCATACAATGCGCACCACCCCGTGATGTTTTTCTCACTCCAACTAGTGAATGTAATGTAACACACACCCATACAATGCGCACCACCCCGTGATGTTTTTCTCACTCCTACTAGTGAATGTAATGTAACACACACCCATACAATGCGCACCACCCCGTGATGTTTTTCTCACTCCTACTAGTGAATGTAATGTAACACACACCCATACAATGCGCACCACCCCGTGATGTTTTTCTCACTCCTACTAGTGAATCTAATGTAACACACACCCATACAATGCGCACCACCCCGTGATGTTTTTCTCACTCCTACTAGTGAATCTAATGTAACACACACCCATACAATGCTCACCACCCCGTGATGTTTTTCTCACTCCTACTAGTGAATGTAATGTAACACACACCCATACAATGCGCACCACCCCGTGATGTTTATCTCACTCCTACTAGAGTATGTAATGTAACACACACCCATACAATGCGCACCACCACGTGATGTTTTTCTCACTCCTACTAGTGAATCTGATGTAACACACACCCATACAATGCGCACCACCACGTGATGTTTTTCTCACTCCTACTAGTGAATCTGATGTAACACACACCCATACAATGCGCAAGACCCCGTGATGTTTTTCTCACTCCTATTAGTGAATCTGATGTAACACACAGACATACAATGCGCACCACCCCGGGATGTTTTTCTCACTCCTACTAGTGAATGTGATGTAACACACACCCATACAATGCGCACCACCCCGTGATGATTTTCTCACTCCTACTAGTGAATGTGATGTAACACACACCCATACAATGCGCACCACACCGTGATGTTTTTCTCACTCCTACCAGTGAATGTGATGTAACACACACCCATGCAATGCGCACCATCCCGTGATGTTTTTCTCACTCCTACTAGTGAATGTAATGTAACACACACCCATACAATGGGCACCACCCCGTGATGTTTTTCTCACTCCTGCTAGTGAATCTAATGTAACACACACCCATACAATGCGCACCACCCCGTGATGTTTTTCTCACTCCTGCTAGTGAATCTAATGTAACACACACCCATACAATGCGCACCACCCCGTGATGTTTTTCTCACTCCTGCTAGTGAATCTAATGTAACACACACCCATACAAGCGCACCACCCCGTGATGTTTTTCTCACTCCTGCTAGTGAATGTAATGTAACACACACCCATAGAAGGCGCACCACCCCGTGATGTTTTTCTCACCCCTGCTAGTGAATGTAATGTAACACACACCCATAAAAGGCGCACCACCCCGTGATGTTTTTCTCACTCCTACTAGTGAATCTAATGTGACACACACACATACAATGCGCACCACACCATGATGTTTTTCTCACTCCTACTAGTGAATCTAATGTGACACACACCCATACAATGCGCACCAACCCGTGATGTTTTTCTCACTCCTACTAGTGAATCTAATGTAACACACACCCATACAATGCGCACCACCCCGTGATGTTTTTCTCACTCCTACTAGTGAATCTAATGTAACACACACCCATACCATGCGCACCACCCCGTGATGTTTTTCTCACTCCTACTAGTGAATATAATGTAACACACACCCATACAATGCGCAGCACCCCGTGATGTTTTTCTCACTCCTACTAGTGAATCTAATGTAACACACACCCATACAATGCGGACCACCCCGTGATGTTTTTCTCACTGCTACTAGTGAATCTAATGTAACACACACCCATACAATGCGCACCACCCCGTGATGTTTTTCTCACTCCTACTAGTGAATCTAATGTAACACACACCCATACAATGCGCACCACCCCGTGATGTTTTTCTCACTCCTACTAGTGAATGTAATGTAACACGCACCCATACAATGCGCACCACCCCGTGATGTTTTTCTCACTCCTACTAGTGAATCTAATGTAACACACACCCATACAATGCGCACCACCCCGTGATGTTTTTCTCACTCCTACTAGTGAATGTAATGTAACACGCACCCATACAATGCGCTCCACCCCGTGATGTTTTTCTCACTCCTACTAGTGAATGTAATGTAACACACACCCATACAATGCGCACCACCCCGTGATGTTTTTCTCACTCCTACTAGTGAATGTAATGTAACACACACCCATACAATGCGCACCACCCCGTGATGATTTTCTCACTCCTACTATTGAATGTAATGTAACACACACCCATACAATGCGCACCACCCCGTGATGTTTTTCTCACTCCTACTAGTGAATGTAATGTAACACACACCCATACAATGCGCACCACCCCGTGATGTTTTTCTCACTCCTACTAGTGAATGTAATGTAACACACACCCATACAATGCGCACCACCGCATGATGTTTTTCTCACTCCTACTAGTGAATCTAATGTAACACACACCCATACAATGCGCACCACCCGGTGATGTTTTTCTCACTCCTACTAGTGAATGTAATGTAACACACACCCATACAATGCGCACCACCCCGTGATGTTTTTCTCACTCCTACTAGTGAATGTAATGTAACACACACCCATACAATGCGCACCACCCCGTGATGTTTTTCTCACTCCTACTAGTGAATCTAATGTAACACACACCCATACAATGCGCACCACCCCGTGATGTTTTTCTCACTACTACTAGTGAATCTAATGTAACACACACCCATACAATGCGCACCACCCCGTGATGTTTTTCTCACTCCTACTAGTGAATCTAATGTAACACACACCCATACAATGCGCACCACCCCGTGATGTTTTTCTCACTCCTACTAGTGAATGTAATGTAACACACACCCATACAATGCGCACCACCCCGTGATGTTTTTCTCACTCCTACTAGAGGATGTAATGTAACACACACCCATACAAAGCGCACCACCCCGTGATGTTTTTCTCACTGCTACTAGTGAATCTAATGTAACACACACCCATACAATGTGCACCACCCCGTGATGTTTTTCTCACTGCTACTAGTGAATGTAATGTAACACACACCCATACAATGCGCACCACCCCGTGATGTTTTTCTCACTCCTACTAGTGAATCTAATCAAACACACACCCATACAATGCGCACCACCCCGTGATGTTTTTCTCACTCCTACTAGTGAATCTGATGTAACACACACCCATACAATGCGCACCACCCCGTGATGTTTTTGTCACTCCTACTAGTGAATGTAATGTAACACACACCCATGAAATGCGCACCACCCCGTGATGTTTTTCTCACTCCTACTAGTGAATGTAATGTAACACACACCCATACAATGCGCACCACCCCGTGATGTTTTTCTCCCTCCAACTAGTGAATGTAACGTAACACACACGCATACAATGCGCACCACCCCGTGATGTTTTTCTCAATCCTACTAGTGAATGTAATGTAACACACACCCATACAATGCGCACCACCCCGTGATGTTTTTCTCACTCCTACTAGTGAATGTAATGTAACACACACATACAATGCGCACCACCCCGTGATGTTTTTCTCACTCCTACTAGTGAATCTAATGTAACACACACCCATACAATGCGCACCACCCCGTGATGTTTTTCTCACTCCTACTAGTGAATCTAATGTAACACACACCCATACAATGCTCACCACCCCGTGATGTTTTTCTCACTCCTACTAGTGAATGTAATGTAACACACACCCATACAATGCGCACCACCCCGTGATGTTTATCTCACTCCTACTAGAGTATGTAATGTAACACACACCCATACAATGCGCACCACCCCGTGATGTTTTTCTCACTCCTACTAGTGAATCTGATGTAACACACACCCATACAATGCGCACCACCACGTGATGTTTTTCTCACTCCTACTAGTGAATCTGATGTAACACACACCCATACAATGCGCACCACCCCGTGATGTTTTTCTCACTCCTACTAGTGAATCTGATGTAACACACACCCATACAATGCGCACCACCACGTGATGTTTTTCTCACTCCTATTAGTGAATCTGATTTAACACACACCCATACAATGCGCACCACCCCGTGATGTTTTTCTCACTCCTACTAGTGAATCTAATGTAACACACACCCATACAATGCGCACCACCCCGTGATGTTTTTCTCACTACTACTAGTGAATCTAATGTAACACACACCCATACAATGCGCACCACCCCGTGATGTTTTTCTCACTCCTACTAGTGAATCTAATGTAACACACACCCATACAATGCGCACCACCCCGTGATGTTTTTCTCACTCCTGCTAGTGAATGTAATGTAACACACACCCATACAATGCGCACCACCCCGTGATGATTTTCTCACTCCTACTAGAGGATGTAATGTAACACACACCCATACAAAGCGCACCACCCCGTGATGTTTTTCTCACTGCTACTAGTGAATCTAATGTAACACACACCCATACAATGTGCACCACCCCGTGATGTTTTTCTCACTGCTACTAGTGAATGTAATGTAACACACACCCATACAATGCGCACCACCCCGTGATGTTTTTCTCACTCCTACTAGTGAATCTAATCAAACACACACCCATACAATGCGCACCACCCCGTGATGTTTTTCTCACTCCTACTAGTGAATCTGATGTAACACACACCCATACAATGCGCACCACCCCGTGATGATTTTGTCACTCCTACTAGTGAATGTAATGTAACACACACCCATAAAATGCGCACCACCCCGTGATGTTTTTCTAACTCCTACTAGTGAATGTAATGTAACACACACCCATACAATGCGCACCACCCCGTGATGTTTTTCTCCCTCCAACTAGTGAATGTAACGTAACACACACCCATACAATGCGCACCACCCCGTGATGTTTTTCTCAATCCTACTAGTGAATGTAATGTAACACACACCCATACAATGCGCACCACCCCGTGATGTTTTTCTCACTCCTACTAGAGTATGTAATGTAACACACACCCATACAATGCGCACCACCCCGTGATGTTTTTCTCACTCCTACTAGTGAATCTGATGTAACACACACCCATACAATGCGCACCACCACGTGATGTTTTTCTCACTCCTACTAGTGAATCTGATGTAACACACACCCATACAATGCGCACCACCCCGTGATGTTTTTCTCACTCCTACTAGTGAATCTGATGTAACACACACCCATACAATGCGCACCACCCCGTGATGTTTTTCTCACTCCTACTAGTGAATCTGATGTAACACACACCCATACAATGCGCACCACCACGTGATGTTTTTCTCACTCCTATTAGTGAATCTGATTTAACACACACCCATACAATGCGCACCACCCCGTGATGTTTTTCTCACTCCTACTAGTGAATCTAATGTAACACACACCCATACAATGCTCACCACCCCGTGATGTTTTTCTCACTACTACTAGTGAATCTAATGTAACACACACCCATACAATGCGCACCACCCCGTGATGTTTTTCTCACTCCTACTAGTGAATCTAATGTAACACACACCCATACAATGCGCACCACCCCGTGATGTTTTTCTCACTCCTACTAGTGAATGTAATGTAACACACACCCATACAATGCGCACCACCCCGTGATGATTTTCTCACTCCTACTAGAGGATGTAATGTAACACACACCCATACAAAGCGCACCACCCCGTGATGTTTTTCTCACTGCTACTAGTGAATCTAATGTAACACACACCCATACAATGTGCACCACCCCGTGATGTTTTTCTCACTGCTACTAGTGAATGTAATGTAACACACACCCATACAATGCGCACCACCCCGTGATGTTTTTCTCACTCCTACTAGTGAATCTAATCAAACACACACCCATACAATGCGCACCACCCCGTGATGTTTTTCTCACTCCTACTAGTGAATCTGATGTAACACACACCCATACAATGCGCACCACCCCGTGATGATTTTGTCACTCCTACTAGTGAATGTAATGTAACACACACCCATAAAATGCGCACCACCCCGTGATGTTTTTCTCACTCCTACTAGTGAATGTAATGTAACACACACCCATACAATGCGCACCACCCCGTGATGTTTTTCTCCCTCCAACTAGTGAATGTAACGTAACACACACCCATACAATGCGCACCACCCCGTGATGTTTTTCTCACTCCTACTAGTGAATGTAATGTAACACACACCCATACAATGCGCACCACCGCATGATGTTTTTCTCACTCTTACTAGTGAATCTAATGTAACACACACCCATACAATGCGCACCACCCGGTGATGTTTTTCTCACTCCTACTAGTGAATGTAATGTAACACACACCCATACAATGCGCACCACCCCGTGATGTTTTTCTCACTCCTACTAGTGAATGTAATGTAACACATACCCATACAATGCGCACCACCCCGTGATGTTTTTCTCACTCCTACTAGTGAATCTAATGTAACACACACCCATACAATGCGCACCACCCCGTGATGTTTTTCTCACTACTACTAGTGAATCTAATGTAACACACACCCATACAATGCGCACCACCCCGTGATGTTTTTCTCACTCCTACTAGTGAATCTAATGTAACACACACCCATACAATGCGCACCACCCCGTGATGTTTTTCTCACTCCTACTAGTGAATGTAATGTAACACACACCCATACAATGCGCACCACCCCGTGATGTTTTCCTCACTCCTATAGAGAATGTAATGTAACACACACCCATACAATGCGCACCACCCCGTGATGTTTTTCTCACTGCTACTAGTGAATCTAATGTAACACACACCCATACAATGTGCACCACCCCGTGATGTTTTTCTCACTGCTACTAGTGAATGTAATGTAACACACACCCATACAATGCGCACCACCCCGTGATGTTTTTCTCACTCCTACTAGTGAATCTAATCTCACACACACCCATACAATGCGCACCACCCCGTGATATTTTTCTCACTCCTACTAGTGAATCTGATGTAACACACACCCATACAATGCGCACCACCCCGTGATGATTTTCTCACTCCTACTAGTGAACGTAATGTAACACACACCCATACAATGCGCACCACCCCGTGATGTTTTTCTCACTCCTACTAGTGAATGTAATGTAACACACACCCAAACAATGCGCACCACCCCGTGATGTTTTTCTCACTCCTACTAGTGAATCTAATGTAACACACACCCATAAAATGCGCACCACCCCGTGATGTTTTTCTCACTCCTACTAGTGAATGTAATGTAACACACACCCATACAATGCGCACCAGCCCGTGATGTTTTTCTCACTCCTACTAGAGGATGTAATGTAACACACACCCATACAATGCGCAGCACCCCGTGATGTTTTTCTCACTGCTACTAGTGAATCTAATGTAACACACACCCATACAATGTGCACCACCCCGTGATGTTTTTCTCACTGCTACTAGTGAATGTAATGTAACACACACCCATACAATGCGCACCACCCCGTGATGTTTTTCTCACTCCTACTAGTGAATCTAATCTAACACACACCCATACAATGCGCACCACCCCGTGATGTTTTTCTCACTCCTACTAGTGAATCTGATGTAACACACACCCATACAATGCGCACCACCCCGTGATGTTTTTCTCACTCCTACTAGTGAATGTAATGTAACACACACCCAAACAATGCGCACCACCCCGTGATGTTTTTCTCACTCCTACTAGTGAATCTGATGTAACACACACCCATACAATGCGCACCATCCCCTGATGTTTTTCTCACTCCTACTAGTGAATCTGATGTAACACACACCGATACAATGCGCACCACCCCGTGATGTTTTTCTCACTCCTACTAGTGAATGTAATGTAACACACACCCAAACAATGCGCACCACCCCGTGATTTTTTCTCACTCCTACTAGTGAATCTAATGTAACACACACCCATACAATGCGCACCACCCCGTGATGTTTTTCTCCCTCCTACTAGTGAATCTAATGTAACACACACCGATACAATGCGCACCACCCCGTGATGTTTTTCTCACTCCTACTAGTGAATGTAATGTAACACACACCCATACAATGCGCACCACCCCGTGATGTTTTTCTCACTCCTACTAGTGAATGTAATGTAACACACACCCATACAATGCGCACCACCCCGTGATGTTTTTCTCACTCCCACTAGTGAATCTAATGTAACACACACCCATACAATGCGCACCACCCCGTGATGTTTTTCTCACTCCCTCTAGTGAATCTAATGTAGCACACACCCATACAATGCGCACCACCCCGTGATGTTTTTCTCACTCCCACTAGTGAATCTAATGTAACACAAAGACATACAATGCGCACCACCCCGTGATGTTTTTCTCACTGCCACTAGTGAATGTAATGTAACACACACCCATGCAATGCGCACCACCCCGTGATGTTTTTCTCACTGCTACTAGTGAATGTAATGTAACACACACCCATACAATGCGCACCACCCCATGATGTTTTTCTCACTGCTACTAGTGAATCTAATGTAACACACACCCATACAATGCGCACCACCCCGTGATGTTTTTCTCCCTCCTACTAGTGAATCTAATGTAACACACACCCATACAATGCGCACCACCCCGTGATGTTTTTCTCACTCCTGCTAGTGAATCTAATGTAACACACACCCATACAAGCGCACCACCCCGTGATGTTTTTCTCACTCCTGCTAGTGAATGTAATGTAACACACACCCATACAAGGCGCACCACCCCGTGATGTTTTTCTCACACCTGCTAGTGAATGTAATGTAACACACACCCATACAAGGCGCACCACCCCGTGATGTTTTTCTCACTCCTACTAGTGAATCTAATGTGACACACACACATACAATGCGCACCACACCATGATGTTTTTCTCACTCCTACTAGTGAATCTAATGTGACACACACCCATACAATGCGCACCACCCCGTGATGTTTTTCTCACACCTACTAGTGAATCTAATGTAACACACACCCATACAATGCGCACCACCCCGTGATGTTTTTCTCACTCCTACTAGTGAATCTAATGTAACACACACCCATACAATGCGCACCACCCCGTGATGTTTTTCTCACTCCTACTAGTGAATGTAATGTAACACACACCCATACAATGCGCACCACCCCGTGATGTTTTTCTCACTCCTACTAGTGAATCTAATGTAACACACACCCATACAATGCGCACCACCCCGTGATGTTTTTCTCACTCCTACTAGTGAATCTAATGTAACACACACCCATACAATGCGCACCACCCCGTGATGTTTTTCTCACTCCTACTAGTGAATCTAATGTAACACACACCCATACAATGCGCACCACCCCGTGATGTTTTTCTCACTCCTACTAGTGAATGTAATGTAACACGCACCCATACAATGCGCACCACCCCGTGATGTTTTTCTCACTGCTACTAGTGAATCTAATGTAACACACACCCATACAATGCGCACCACCCCGTGATGTTTTTCTCACTCCTACTAGTGAATGTAATGTAACGCGCACCCATACAATGCGCACCACCCCGTGATGTTTTTCTCACTCCTACTAGTGAATGTAATGTAACACACACCCATACAATGCGCACCACCCCGTGATGTTTTTCTCACTCCTACTAGTGAATGTAATGTAACACACACCCATACAATGCGCACCACCCCGTGATGATTTTCTCACTCCTACTAGTGAATGTAATGTAACACACACCCATACAATGCGCACCACCCCGTGATGTTTTTCTCACTCCTACTAGTGAATGTAATGTAACACACACCCATACAATGCGCAACACCCCGTGATGTTTTTCTCACTCCTACTAGTGAATGTAATGTAACACACACCCATACAATGCGCACCACCGCATGATGTTTTTCTCACTCCTACTAGTGAACCTAATGTAACACACACCCATACAATGCGCACCACCCCGTGATGTTTTTCTCACTCCTACTAGTGAATGTAATGTAACACTCACCCATACAATGCGCACCACCCCGTGATGTTTTTCTCACTCCTACTAGTGAATGTAATGTAACACACACCCATACAATGCGCACCACCCCGTGATGTTTTTCTCACTCCTACTAGTGAATCTAATGTAACACACACCCATACAATGCGCACCACCCCGTGATGTTTTTCTCACTACTACTAGTGAATCTAATGTAACACACACCCATACAATGCGCACCACCCCGTGATGTTTTTCTCACTCCTACTAGTGAATCTAATGTAACACACACCCATACAATGCGCACCACCCCGTGATGTTTTTCCCACTCCTACTAGTGAATGTAATGTAACACACACCCATACAATGCGCACCACCCCGTGATGTTTTTCTCACTCCTACTAGAGGATGTAATGTAACACACACCCATACAATGCGCACCACCCCGTGATGTTTTTCTCACTGCTACTAGTGAATCTAATGTAAAACACACCCATACAATGTGCACCACCCCGTGATGTTTTTCTCACTGCTACTAGTGAATGTAATGTAACACACACCCATACAATGCGCACCACCCCGTGATGTTTTTCTCACTCCTACTAGTGAATCTAATCTAACACACACCCATACAATGCGCACCACCCCGTGATGTTTTTCTCACTCCTACTAGTGAATCTGATGTAACACACACCCATACAATGCGCACCACCCCGTGATGATTTTCTCACTCCTACTAGTGAATGTAATGTAACACACACCCATACAATGCGCAGCACCCCGTGATGTTTTTCTCACTCCTACTAGTGAATGTAATGTAACACACACCCAAACAATGCGCACCACCCCGTGATGTTTTTCTCACTCCTACTAGTGAATCTAATGTAACACACACCCATACAATGCGCACCACCCCGTGATGTTTTTCTCACTCCTACTAGTGAATGTAATGTAACACACACCCATACAATGCGCACCACCCCGTGATGTTTTTCTCACTCCTACTAGAGGATGTAATGTAACACACACCCATACAATGCGCAGCACCCCGTGATGTTTTTCTCACTCCTACTAGTGAATGTGATGTAACACACACCCATACAATGCGCACCACCCCGTGATGTTTTTCTCACTCCTACTAGTGAATGTAATGTAACACACACCCAAACAATGCGCACCACCCCTTGATTTTTTTCTCACTCCTACTAGTGAATCTAATGTAACACACACCCATACAATGCGCACCACCCCGTGATGTTTTTCTCCCTCCTACTACTGAATCTAATGTAACACACACCGATACAATGCGCACCACCCCGTGATGTTTTTCTCACTCCTACTAGTGAATGTAATGTAACACACACCCATACAATGCGCACCACCCCGTGATGTTTTTCTCACTCCCACTAGTGAATCTAATGTAACACACACCCATACAATGCGCACCACCCCGTGATGTTTTTCTCACTCCCTCTAGTGAATCTAATGTAGCACACACCCATACAATGCGCACCACCCCGTGATGTTTTTCTCACTCCCACTAGTGAATCTAATGCAACACACACACATACAATGCGCACCACCCCGTGATGTTTTTCTCACTGCCACTAGTGAATGTAATGTAACACACACCCATGCAATGCGCACCACCCCGTGATGTTTTTCTCACTGCTACTAGTGAATGTAATGTAACACACACCCATACAATGCGCACCACCCCGTGATGTTTTTCTCACTGCTACTAGTGAATCTAATGTAACACACACCCATACAATGCGCACCACCCCGTGATGTTTTTCTCCCTCCTACTAGTGAATCTAATGTAACACACACCGATACAATGCGCACCACCCCGTGATGTTTTTCTCACTCCTACTAGTGAATGTAATGTAACACACACCCATACAATGCGCACCACCCCGTGATGTTTTTCTCACTGCTACTAGTGAATCTAATGTAACACACACCCATACAATGTGCACCACCCCGTGATGTTTTTCTCACTGCTACTAGTGAATGTAATGTAACACACACCCATACAATGCGCACCACCCCGTGATGTTTTTCTCACTCCTACTAGTGAATGTAATGTAACACACACCCATACAATGCGCACCACCCCGTGATGTTTTTCTCACTCCTACTAGTGAATCTAATCAAACACACACCCATACAATGCGCACCACCCCGTGATGTTTTTCTCACTCCTACTAGTGAATCTGATGTAACACACACCCATACAATGCGCACCACCCCGTGATGATTTTGTCACTCCTACTAGTGAATGTAATGTAACACACACCCATAAAATGCGCACCACCCCGTGATGTTTTTCTCACTCCTACTAGTGAATGTAATGTAACACACACCCATACAATGCGCACCACCCCGTGATGTTTTTCTCCCTCCAACTAGTGAATGTAACGTAACACACACCCATACAATGCGCACCACCCCGTGATGTTTTTCTCACTCCTACTAGTGAATGTAATGTAACACACACCCATACAATGCGCACCACCGCATGATGTTTTTCTCACTCTTACTAGTGAATCTAATGTAACACACACCCATACAATGCGCACCACCCGGTGATGTTTTTCTCACTCCTACTAGTGAATGTAATGTAACACACACCCATACAATGCGCACCACCCCGTGATGTTTTTCTCACTCCTACTAGTGAATGTAATGTAACACATACCCATACAATGCGCACCACCCCGTGATGTTTTTCTCACTCCTACTAGTGAATCTAATGTAACACACACCCATACAATGCGCACCACCCCGTGATGTTTTTCTCACTACTACTAGTGAATCTAATGTAACACACACCCATACAATGCGCACCACCCCGTGATGTTTTTCTCACTCCTACTAGTGAATCTAATGTAACACACACCCATACAATGCGCACCACCCCGTGATGTTTTTCTCACTCCTACTAGTGAATGTAATGTAACACACACCCATACAATGCGCACCACCCCGTGATGTTTTCCTCACTCCTATAGAGAATGTAATGTAACACACACCCATACAATGCGCACCACCCCGTGATGTTTTTCTCACTGCTACTAGTGAATCTAATGTAACACACACCCATACAATGTGCACCACCCCGTGATGTTTTTCTCACTGCTACTAGTGAATGTAATGTAACACACACCCATACAATGCGCACCACCCCGTGATGTTTTTCTCACTCCTACTAGTGAATCTAATCTCACACACACCCATACAATGCGCACCACCCCGTGATATTTTTCTCACTCCTACTAGTGAATCTGATGTAACACACACCCATACAATGCGCACCACCCCGTGATGATTTTCTCACTCCTACTAGTGAACGTAATGTAACACACACCCATACAATGCGCACCACCCCGTGATGTTTTTCTCACTCCTACTAGTGAATGTAATGTAACACACACCCAAACAATGCGCACCACCCCGTGATGTTTTTCTCACTCCTACTAGTGAATCTAATGTAACACACACCCATAAAATGCGCACCACCCCGTGATGTTTTTCTCACTCCTACTAGTGAATGTAATGTAACACACACCCATACAATGCGCACCAGCCCGTGATGTTTTTCTCACTCCTACTAGAGGATGTAATGTAACACACACCCATACAATGCGCAGCACCCCGTGATGTTTTTCTCACTGCTACTAGTGAATCTAATGTAACACACACCCATACAATGTGCACCACCCCGTGATGTTTTTCTCACTGCTACTAGTGAATGTAATGTAACACACACCCATACAATGCGCACCACCCCGTGATGTTTTTCTCACTCCTACTAGTGAATCTAATCTAACACACACCCATACAATGCGCACCACCCCGTGATGTTTTTCTCACTCCTACTAGTGAATCTGATGTAACACACACCCATACAATGCGCACCACCCCGTGATGTTTTTCTCACTCCTACTAGTGAATGTAATGTAACACACACCCAAACAATGCGCACCACCCCGTGATGTTTTTCTCACTCCTACTAGTGAATCTGATGTAACACACACCCATACAATGCGCACCATCCCCTGATGTTTTTCTCACTCCTACTAGTGAATCTGATGTAACACACACCGATACAATGCGCACCACCCCGTGATGTTTTTCTCACTCCTACTAGTGAATGTAATGTAACACACACCCAAACAATGCGCACCACCCCGTGATTTTTTCTCACTCCTACTAGTGAATCTAATGTAACACACACCCATACAATGCGCACCACCCCGTGATGTTTTTCTCCCTCCTACTAGTGAATCTAATGTAACACACACCGATACAATGCGCACCACCCCGTGATGTTTTTCTCACTCCTACTAGTGAATGTAATGTAACACACACCCATACAATGCGCACCACCCCGTGATGTTTTTCTCACTCCTACTAGTGAATGTAATGTAACACACACCCATACAATGCGCACCACCCCGTGATGTTTTTCTCACTCCCACTAGTGAATCTAATGTAACACACACCCATACAATGCGCACCACCCCGTGATGTTTTTCTCACTCCCTCTAGTGAATCTAATGTAGCACACACCCATACAATGCGCACCACCCCGTGATGTTTTTCTCACTCCCACTAGTGAATCTAATGTAACACAAAGACATACAATGCGCACCACCCCGTGATGTTTTTCTCACTGCCACTAGTGAATGTAATGTAACACACACCCATGCAATGCGCACCACCCCGTGATGTTTTTCTCACTGCTACTAGTGAATGTAATGTAACACACACCCATACAATGCGCACCACCCCATGATGTTTTTCTCACTGCTACTAGTGAATCTAATGTAACACACACCCATACAATGCGCACCACCCCGTGATGTTTTTCTCCCTCCTACTAGTGAATCTAATGTAACACACACCCATACAATGCGCACCACCCCGTGATGTTTTTCTCACTCCTGCTAGTGAATCTAATGTAACACACACCCATACAAGCGCACCACCCCGTGATGTTTTTCTCACTCCTGCTAGTGAATGTAATGTAACACACACCCATACAAGGCGCACCACCCCGTGATGTTTTTCTCACCCCTGCTAGTGAATGTAATGTAACACACACCCATACAAGGCGCACCACCCCGTGATGTTTTTCTCACTCCTACTAGTGAATCTAATGTGACACACACACATACAATGCGCACCACACCATGATGTTTTTCTCACTCCTACTAGTGAATCTAATGTGACACACACCCATACAATGCGCACCACCCCGTGATGTTTTTCTCACACCTACTAGTGAATCTAATGTAACACACACCCATACAATGCGCACCACCCCGTGATGTTTTTCTCACTCCTACTAGTGAATCTAATGTAACACACACCCATACAATGCGCACCACCCCGTGATGTTTTTCTCACTCCTACTAGTGAATGTAATGTAACACACACCCATACAATGCGCACCACCCCGTGATGTTTTTCTCACTCCTACTAGTGAATCTAATGTAACACACACCCATACAATGCGCACCACCCCGTGATGTTTTTCTCACTCCTACTAGTGAATCTAATGTAACACACACCCATACAATGCGCACCACCCCGTGATGTTTTTCTCACTCCTACTAGTGAATCTAATGTAACACACACCCATACAATGCGCACCACCCCGTGATGTTTTTCTCACTCCTACTAGTGAATGTAATGTAACACGCACCCATACAATGCGCACCACCCCGTGATGTTTTTCTCACTGCTACTAGTGAATCTAATGTAACACACACCCATACAATGCGCACCACCCCGTGATGTTTTTCTCACTCCTACTAGTGAATGTAATGTAACGCGCACCCATACAATGCGCACCACCCCGTGATGTTTTTCTCACTCCTACTAGTGAATGTAATGTAACACACACCCATACAATGCGCACCACCCCGTGATGTTTTTCTCACTCCTACTAGTGAATGTAATGTAACACACACCCATACAATGCGCACCACCCCGTGATGATTTTCTCACTCCTACTAGTGAATGTAATGTAACACACACCCATACAATGCGCACCACCCCGTGATGTTTTTCTCACTCCTACTAGTGAATGTAATGTAACACACACCCATACAATGCGCAACACCCCGTGATGTTTTTCTCACTCCTACTAGTGAATGTAATGTAACACACACCCATACAATGCGCACCACCGCATGATGTTTTTCTCACTCCTACTAGTGAACCTAATGTAACACACACCCATACAATGCGCACCACCCCGTGATGTTTTTCTCACTCCTACTAGTGAATGTAATGTAACACTCACCCATACAATGCGCACCACCCCGTGATGTTTTTCTCACTCCTACTAGTGAATGTAATGTAACACACACCCATACAATGCGCACCACCCCGTGATGTTTTTCTCACTCCTACTAGTGAATCTAATGTAACACACACCCATACAATGCGCACCACCCCGTGATGTTTTTCTCACTACTACTAGTGAATCTAATGTAACACACACCCATACAATGCGCACCACCCCGTGATGTTTTTCTCACTCCTACTAGTGAATCTAATGTAACACACACCCATACAATGCGCACCACCCCGTGATGTTTTTCCCACTCCTACTAGTGAATGTAATGTAACACACACCCATACAATGCGCACCACCCCGTGATGTTTTTCTCACTCCTACTAGAGGATGTAATGTAACACACACCCATACAATGCGCACCACCCCGTGATGTTTTTCTCACTGCTACTAGTGAATCTAATGTAAAACACACCCATACAATGTGCACCACCCCGTGATGTTTTTCTCACTGCTACTAGTGAATGTAATGTAACACACACCCATACAATGCGCACCACCCCGTGATGTTTTTCTCACTCCTACTAGTGAATCTAATCTAACACACACCCATACAATGCGCACCACCCCGTGATGTTTTTCTCACTCCTACTAGTGAATCTGATGTAACACACACCCATACAATGCGCACCACCCCGTGATGATTTTCTCACTCCTACTAGTGAATGTAATGTAACACACACCCATACAATGCGCAGCACCCCGTGATGTTTTTCTCACTCCTACTAGTGAATGTAATGTAACACACACCCAAACAATGCGCACCACCCCGTGATGTTTTTCTCACTCCTACTAGTGAATCTAATGTAACACACACCCATACAATGCGCACCACCCCGTGATGTTTTTCTCACTCCTACTAGTGAATGTAATGTAACACACACCCATACAATGCGCACCACCCCGTGATGTTTTTCTCACTCCTACTAGAGGATGTAATGTAACACACACCCATACAATGCGCAGCACCCCGTGATGTTTTTCTCACTCCTACTAGTGAATGTGATGTAACACACACCCATACAATGCGCACCACCCCGTGATGTTTTTCTCACTCCTACTAGTGAATGTAATGTAACACACACCCAAACAATGCGCACCACCCCTTGATTTTTTTCTCACTCCTACTAGTGAATCTAATGTAACACACACCCATACAATGCGCACCACCCCGTGATGTTTTTCTCCCTCCTACTACTGAATCTAATGTAACACACACCGATACAATGCGCACCACCCCGTGATGTTTTTCTCACTCCTACTAGTGAATGTAATGTAACACACACCCATACAATGCGCACCACCCCGTGATGTTTTTCTCACTCCCACTAGTGAATCTAATGTAACACACACCCATACAATGCGCACCACCCCGTGATGTTTTTCTCACTCCCTCTAGTGAATCTAATGTAGCACACACCCATACAATGCGCACCACCCCGTGATGTTTTTCTCACTCCCACTAGTGAATCTAATGCAACACACACACATACAATGCGCACCACCCCGTGATGTTTTTCTCACTGCCACTAGTGAATGTAATGTAACACACACCCATGCAATGCGCACCACCCCGTGATGTTTTTCTCACTGCTACTAGTGAATGTAATGTAACACACACCCATACAATGCGCACCACCCCGTGATGTTTTTCTCACTGCTACTAGTGAATCTAATGTAACACACACCCATACAATGCGCACCACCCCGTGATGTTTTTCTCCCTCCTACTAGTGAATCTAATGTAACACACACCGATACAATGCGCACCACCCCGTGATGTTTTTCTCACTCCTACTAGTGAATGTAATGTAACACACACCCATACAATGCGCACCACCCCGTGATGTTTTTCTCACTGCTACTAGTGAATCTAATGTAACACACACCCATACAATGCGCACCACCCCGTGATGTTTTTCTCACTGCTACTAGTGAATCTAATGTAACACACACCCATACAATGCGCACCACCACGTGATGTTTTTCTCACTGCTACTAGTGAATCTAATGTAACACACACCCATACAATGCGTACCACCCCGTGATGTTTTTCTCACTGCTAATAGTGAATGTAATGTAACACACACCCATACAATGCGCACCAACCCGTGATGTTTTTCTCACTGCTACTAGTGAATCTAATGTAACACACACCCATACAATGCGCACCACCCCATGATGTTTTTCTCACTGGTACTAGTGAATCTAATGTAACACACACCCATACAATGCGCACCACCCCGTGATGTTTTTCTCACTGCTACTAGTGAATGTAATGTAACACACACCCATACAATGCGCACCACCCCGTGATGTTTTTCTCACTGCTACTAGTGTATGTATTGTAACACACACCCATACAATGCGCACCACCCCGTGATGTTTTTCTCACTCCTACTAGTGAATGTAATGTAACACGCACCCATACAATGCGCACCACCCCGTGATGTTTTTCTCACTCCTACTAGTGAATGTAATGTAACACACACCCATACAATGCGCACCACCCCGTGATGTTTTTCTCACTCCTACTATTGAATGTAATGTAACACACACCCATACAATGCGCACCACCCCGTGATGATTTTCTCACTCCTACTAGTGAATGTAATGTAACACACACCCATACAATGCGCACCACCCCGTGATGTCTTTCTCACTCCTACTAGTGAATGTAATGTAACACACACCCATAGAATGCGCACCACCCCGTGATGTTTTTCTCACTCCTACTAGTGAATGTAATGTAACACACACCCATACAATGCGCACCACCGCATGATGTTTTTCTCACTCCTACTAGTGAATCTAATGTAACACACACCCATACAATGCGCACCACCCCGTGATGTTTTTCTCACTCCTACTAGTGAATGTAATGTAACACACACCCATACAATGCGCACCACCCCGTGATGTTTTTCTCACTCCTACTAGTGAATGTAATGTAACACACACCCATACAATGCGCACCACCCCATGATGTTTTTCTCACTCCTACTGGTGAATCTAATGTAACACACACCCATACAATTCGCACCACCCCGTGATGTTTTTCTCACTACTACTAGTGAATCTAATGTAACACACACCCATACAATGCGCACCACCCCGTGATGTTTTTCTCACTCCTACTAGTGAATCTAATGTAACACACACCCATACAATGCGCACCACCCCGTGATGTTTTTCTCACTGCTACTAGTGAATGTAATGTAACACACACCCATACAATGCGCACCACCCCGTGATGTTTTTCTCACTCCTACTAGAGGATGTAATGTAACACACACCCATACAATGCGCACCACCCCGTGATGTTTTTCTCACGGCTACTAGTGAATCTAATGTAACACACACCCATACAATGTGCACCACCCCGTGATGTTTTTCTCACTGCTACTAGTGAATGTAATGTAACACACACCCATACAATGCGCACCACCCCGTGATGTTTTTCTCACTCCTACTAGTGAATCTAATCTAACACACAGCCATACAATGCGCACCACCCCGTGATGTTTTTCTCACCCCTACTAGTGAATCTGATGTAACACACACCCATACAATGCGCACCACCCCGTGATGATTTTCTCACTCCTACTAGTGAATGTGATGTAACACACACCCATACAATGCGCACCACCCCGTGATGTTTTTCTCACTCCTACTAGTGAATGTAATGTAACACACACCCAAACAATGCGCACCACCCCGTGATGTTTTTCTCACTCCTACTAGTGAATCTGATGTAACACACACCCATACAATGCGCACCATCCCGTGATGTTTTTCTCACTCCTACTAGTGAATGTGATGTAACACACACCCATACAATGCGCACCACCCCGTGATGTTTTTCTCACTCCTACTAGTGAATCTAATGTAACACACACCCAAACAATGCGCACCACCCCGTGATTTTTTTCTCACTCCTACTAGTGAATCTAATGTAACACACACCCATACAATGCGCACCACCCCGTGATGTTTTTCTCCCTCCTACTAGTGAATCTAATGTAACACACACCGATACAATGCGCACCACCCCGTGATGTTTTTCTCACTCCTACTAGTGAATGTAATGTAACACACACCCATACAATGCGCACCACCCCGTGATGTTTTTCTCACTCCCACTAGTGAATCTAATGTAACACACACCCATACAATGCGCACCACCCCGTGATGTTTTTCTCACTCCCTCTAGTGAATCTAATGTAGCACACACCCATACAATGCGCACCACCCCGTGATGTTTTTCTCACTCCCACTAGTGAATCTAATGTAACACAAACACATACAATGCGCACCACCCCGTGATGTTTTTCTCACTGCCACTAGTGAATGTAATGTAACACACACCCATGCAATGCGCACCACCCTGTGATGTTTTTCTCACTGCTACTAGTGAATCTAATGTAACACACACCCATACAATGCGCACCACCCCGTGATGTTTTTCTCACTGCTACTAGTGAATCGAATGTAACACACACCCATACAATGCGCACCACCCCGTGATGTTTTTCTCACTCTTACTAGTGAATCTAATGTAACACACACCCATACAATGCGCACCACCCCGTGATGTTTTTCTCACTGCTACTAGTGAATGTAATGTAACACACACCCATACAATGCGCACCACCCCGTGATGTTTTTCTCACTGCTACTAGTGAATCTAATGTAACACACACCCATACACTGCGCACCACCACGTGATGTTTTTCTCACTGCTACTAGTGAATCTAATGTAACACACACCCATACAATGCGCACCACCACGTGATGTTTTTCTCACTGCTACTAGTGAATGTAATGTAACACACACCCATGCAATGCGCACCACCCCATGATGTTTTTCTCACTGCTACTAGTGAATCTAATGTAACACACACCCATACAATGCGCACCACCCCGTGATGTTTTTCTCACTCCTACTAGTGAATCTAATGTAACACACACCCATACAATGCGCACCACCCCGTGATGTTTTTCTCACTCCTACTAGTGAATGTAATGTAACACGCACCCATACAATGCGCACCACCCCGTGATGTTTTTCTCACTCCTACTAGTGAATGTAATGTAACACACACCCATACAATGCGCACCACCCCGTGATGTTTTTCTCACTCCTACTAGTGAATGTAATGTAACACACACCCATACAATGCGCACCACCCCGTGATGATTTTCTCACTCCTACTAGTGAATGTAATGTAACACACTCCCATACAATGCGCACCACCCCGTGATGTTTTTCTCACTCCTACTAGTGAATGTAATGTAACACACACCCATACAATGCGCACCACCCCGTGATGTTTTTCTCACTCCTACTAGTGAATGTAATGTAACACACACCCATAGAATGCGCACCACCGCATGATGTTTTTCTCACTCCTACTAGTGAATCTAATGTAACACACACCCATAGAATGCGCACCACCCCGTGATGTTTTTCTCACTCCTACTAGTGAATGTAATGTAACACACACCCATACAATGCGCACCACCCCGTGATGTTTTTCTCACTCCTACTAGTGAATGTAATGTAACACACACCCATACAATGCGCACCACCCCGTGATGTTTTTCTCACTCCTACTGGTGAATCTAATGTAACACACACCCATACAATGCGCACCACCCCGTGATGTTTTTCTCACTACTACTAGTGAATCTAATGTAACACACACCCATACAATGCGCACCACCCCGTGATGTTTTTCTCACTCCTACTAGTGAATCTAATGTAACACACACCCATACAATGCGCACCACCCCGTGATGTTTTTCTCACTGCTACTAGTGAATGTAATGTAACACACACCCATACAATGCGCACCACCCCGTGATGTTTTTCTCATTCCTACTAGAGGATGTAATGTAACACACACCCATACAATGCGCACCACCCCGTGATGTTTTTCTCACTGCTACTAGTGAATCTAATGTAACACACACCCATACAATGTGCACCACCCCGTGATGTTTTTCTCCCTCCTAATAGTGAATCTAATGTAACACACACCGATACAATGCGCACCACCCAGTGATGTTTTTCTCACTCCTACTAGTGAATGTAATGTAACACACACCCATACAATGCGCACCACCCCGTGATGTTTTTCTCACTCCCACTAGTGAATCTAATGTAACACACACCCATACAATGCGCACCACCCCGTGATGTTTTTCTCACTCCCACTAGTGAATGTAATGTAACACACACCCATACAATGCGCACCACCCCGTGATGTTTTTCTCACTGCTAGTAGTGAATCTAATGTAACACACACCCATACAATGCGCACCACCCCGTGATGTTTTTCTCACTGCTACTAGTGAATGTAATGTAACACACACCCATACAATGCGCACCACCCCGTGATGTTTTTCTCACTCCTACTAGTGAATGTAATGTAACACGCACCCATACAATGCGCACCACCCCGTGATGTTTTTCTCACTGCTCCTAGTGTATGTATTGTAACACACACCCATACAATGCGCACCACCCCGTGATGTTTTTCTCACTGCTACTAGTGAATGTAATGTAACACACACCCATACAATGCGCACCACCCCGTGAAGTTTTTCTCACTGCTACTAGTGTATGTATTGTAACACACACCCATACAATGCGCACCACCCCGTGATGTTTTTCTCACTCCTATTAGTGAATGTAATGTAACACACACCCATAGAATGCGCACCACCCCGTGATGTTTTTCTCACTCCTACTAGTGAATGTAATGTAACACACACCCATACAATGCGCACCACCGCATGATGTTTTTCTCACTCCTACTAGTGAATCTAATGTAACACACACCCATACAATGCGCACCACCCCGTGATGTTTTTCTCACTCCTACTAGTGAATGTAATGTAACACACACCCATACAATGCGCACCACCCCGTGATGTTTTTCTCACTCCTACTAGTGAATGTAATGTAACACACACCCATACAATGCGCACCACCCCATGATGTTTTTCTCACTCCTACTGGTGAATCTAATGTAACACACACCCATACAATTCGCACCACCCCGTGATGTTTTTCTCACTACTACTAGTGAATCTAATGTAACACACACCCATACAATGCGCACCACCCCGTGATGTTTTTCTCACTCCTACTGGTGAATCTAATGTAACACACACCCATACAATGCGCACCACCCCGTGATGTTTTTCTCACTGCTACTAGTGAATGTAATGTAACACACACCCATACAATGCGCACCACCCCGTGATGTTTTTCTCACTCCTACTAGAGGATGTAATGTAACACACACCCATACAATGCGCACCACCCCGTGATGTTTTTCTCACTGCTACTAGTGAATCTAATGTAACACACACCCATACAATGTGCACCACCCCGTGATGTTTTTCTCACTGCTACTAGTGAATGTAATGTAACACACACCCATACAATGCGCACCACCCCGTGATGTTTTTCTCACTCCTACTAGTGAATCTAATCTAACACACAGCCATACAATGCGCACCACCCCGTGATGTTTTTCTCACCCCTACTAGTGAATCTGATGTAACACACACCCCTACAATGCGCACCACCCCGTGATGATTTTCTCACTCCTACTAGTGAATGTGATGTAACACACACCCATACAATGCGCACCACCCCGTGATGTTTTTCTCACTCCTACTAGTGAATGTAATGTAACACACACCCAAACAATGCGCACCACCCCGTGATGTTTTTCTCACTCCTACTAGTGAATCTGATGTAACACACACCCATACAATGCGCACCATCACGTGATGTTTTTCTCACTCCTACTAGTGAATGTGATGTAACACACACCCATACAATGCGCACCACCCCGTGATGTTTTTCTCACTCCTACTAGTGAATCTAATGTAACACACACCCAAACAATGCGCACCACCCCGTGATTTTTTTCTCACTCCTACTAGTGAATCTAATGTAACACACACCCATACAATGCGCACCACCCCGTGATGTTTTTCTCCCTCCTACTAGTGAATCTAATGTAACACACACCGATACAATGCGCACCACCCCGTGATGTTTTTCTCACTCCTACTAGTGAATGTAATGTAACACACACCCATACAATGCGCACCACCCCGTGATGTTTTTCTCACTCCCAATAGTGAATCTAATGTAACACACACCCATACAATGCGCACCACCCCGTGATGTTTTTCTCACTCCCTCTAGTGAATCTAATGTAGCACACACCCATACAATGCGCACCACCCCGTGATGTTTTTCTCACTCCCACTAGTGAATCTAATGTAACACACACACATACAATGCGCACCACCCCGTGATGTTTTTCTCACTGCCACTAGTGAATGTAATGTAACACACACCCATGCAATGCGCACCACCCTGTGATGTTTTTCTCACTGCTACTAGTGAATCTAATGTAACACACACCCATACAATGCGCACCACCCCGTGATGTTTTTCTCACTGCTACTAGTGAATCGAATGTAACACACACCCATACAATGCGCACCACCCCGTGATGTTTTTCTCACTCTTACTAGTGAATCTAATGTAACACACACCCATACAATGCGCACCACCCCGTGATGTTTTTCTCACTGCTACTAGTGAATGTAATGTAACACACACCCATACAATGCGCACCACCCCGTGATGTTTTTCTCACTCCTACTAGAGGATGTAATGTAACACACACCCATACAATGCGCACCACCCCGTGATGTTTTTCTCACTGCTACTAGTGAATCTAATGTAACACACACCCATACAATGTGCACCACCCCGTGATGTTTTTCTCACTGCTACTAGTGAATGTAATGTAACACACACCCATACAATGCGCACCACCCCGTGATGTTTTTCTCACTCCTACTAGTGAATCTAATCTAACACACAGCCATACAATGCGCACCACCCCGTGATGTTTTTCTCACCCCTACTAGTGAATCTGATGTAACACACACCCATACAATGCGCACCACCCCGTGATGATTTTCTCACTCCTACTAGTGAATGTGATGTAACACACACCCATACAATGCGCACCACCCCGTGATGTTTTTCTCACTCCTACTAGTGAATGTAATGTAACACACACCCAAACAATGCGCACCACCCCGTGATGTTTTTCTCACTCCTACTAGTGAATCTGATGTAACACACACGCATACAATGCGCACCATCCCGTGATGTTTTTCTCACTCCTACTAGTGAATGTGATGTAACACACACCCATACAATGCGCACCACCCCGTGATGTTTTTCTCACTCCTACTAGTGAATCTAATGTAACACACACCCAAACAATGCGCACCACCCCGTGATTTTTTTCTCACTCCTACTAGTGAATCTAATGTAACACACACCCATACAATGCGCACCACCCCGTGATGTTTTTCTCCCTCCTACTAGTGAATCTAATGTAACACACACCGATACAATGCGCACCACCCCGTGATGTTTTTCTCACTCCTACTAGTGAATGTAATGTAACACACACCCATACAATGCGCACCACCCCGTGATGTTTTTCTCACTCCCAATAGTGAATCTAATGTAACACACACCCATACAATGCGCACCACCCCGTGATGTTTTTCTCACTCCCTCTAGTGAATCTAATGTAGCACACACCCATACAATGCGCACCACCCCGTGATGTTTTTCTCACTCCCACTAGTGAATCTAATGTAACACACACACATACAATGCGCACCACCCCGTGATGTTTTTCTCACTGCCACTAGTGAATGTAATGTAACACACACCCATGCAATGCGCACCACCCTGTGATGTTTTTCTCACTGCTACTAGTGAATCTAATGTAACACACACCCATACAATGCGCACCACCCCGTGATGTTTTTCTCACTGCTACTAGTGAATCGAATGTAACACACACCCATACAATGCGCACCACCCCGTGATGTTTTTCTCACTCTTACTAGTGAATCTAATGTAACACACACCCATACAATGCGCACCACCCCGTGATGTTTTTCTCACTGCTACTAGTGAATGTAATGTAACACACACCCATACAATGCGCACCACACCGTGATGTTTTTCTCACTGCTACTAGTGAATCTAATGTAACACACACCCATACACTGCGCACCACCACGTGATGTTTTTCTCACTGCTACTAGTGAATCTAATGTAACACACACCCATACAATGCGCACCACCACGTGATGTTTTTCTCACTGCTACTAGTGAATGTAATGTAACACACACCCATGCAATGCGCACCACTCCATGATGTTTTTCTCACTGCTACTAGTGAATCTAATGTAACACACACCCATACAATGCGCACCACCCCGTGATGTTTTTCTCACTGCTACTAGTGAATCTAATGTAACACACACCCATACAATGCGCACCACCCCGTGATGTTTTTCTCACTCCTACTAGTGAATGTAATGTAACACGCACCCATACAATGCGCACCACCCCGTGATGTTTTTCTCACTCCTACTAGTGAATGTAATGTAACACACACCCATACAATGCGCACCACCCCGGGATGTTTTTCTCACTCCTACTAGTGAATGTAATGTAACACACACCCATACAATGCGCACCACCCCGTGATGATTTTCTCACTCCTACTAGTGAATGTAATGTAACACACTCCCATACAATGCGCACCACCCCGTGATGTTTTTCTCACTCCTACTAGTGAATGTAATGTAACACACACCCATACAATGCGCACCACCCCGTGATGTTTTTCTCACTCCTACTAGTGAATGTAATGTAACACACACCCATAGAATGCGCACCACCGCATGATGTTTTTCTCACTCCTACTAGTGAATCTAATGTAACACACACCCATACAATGCCCACCACCCCGTGATGTTTTTCTCACTCCTACTAGTGAATGTAATGTAACACACACCCATACAATGCGCACCACCCCGTGATGTTTTTCTCACTCCTACTAGTGAATGTAATGTAACACACACCCATACAATGCGCACCACCCCGTGATGTTTTTCTCACTCCTACTGGTGAATCTAATGTAACACACACCCATACAATGCGCACCACCCCGTGATGTTTTTCTCACTACTACTAGTGAATCTAATGTAACACACACCCATACAATGCGCACCACCCCGTGATGTTTTTCTCACTCCTACTAGTGAATCTAATGTAACACACACCCATACAATGCGCACCACCCCGTGATGTTTTTCTCACTGCTACTAGTGAATGTAATGTAACACACACCCATACAATGCGCACCACCCCGTGATGTTTTTCTCATTCCTACTAGAGGATGTAATGTAACACACACCCATACAATGCGCACCACCCCGTGATGTTTTTCTCACTGCTACTAGTGAATCTAATGTAACACACACCCATACAATGTGCACCACCCCGTGATGTTTTTCTCCCTCCTAATAGTGAATCTAATGTAACACACACCGATACAATGCGCACCACCCAGTGATGTTTTTCTCACTCCTACTAGTGAATGTAATGTAACACACACCCATACAATGCGCACCACCCCGTGATGTTTTTCTCACTCCCACTAGTGAATCTAATGTAACACACACCCATACAATGCGCACCACCCCGTGATGTTTTTCTCACTGCTAGTAGTGAATCTAATGTAACACACACCCATACAATGCGCACCACCCCGTGATGTTTTTCTCACTGCTACTAGTGAATGTAATGTAACACACACCCATACAATGCGCACCACCCCGTGATGTTTTTCTCACTCCTACTAGTGAATGTAATGTAACACGCACCCATACAATGCGCACCACCCCGTGATGTTTTTCTCACTGCTCCTAGTGTATGTATTGTAACACACACCCATACAATGCGCACCACCCCGTGATGTTTTTCTCACTGCTACTAGTGAATGTAATGTAACACACACCCATACAATGCGCACCACCCCGTGATGTTTTTCTCACTGCTACTAGTGTATGTATTGTAACACACACCCATACAATGCGCACCACCCCGTGATGTTTTTCTCACTCCTACTAGTGAATGTAATGTAACACACACCCATAGAATGCGCACCACCCCGTGATGTTTTTCTCACTCCTACTAGTGAATGTAATGTAACACAAACCCATACAATGCGCACCACCGCATGATGTTTTTCTCACTCCTACTAGTGAATCTAATGTAACACACACCCATACAATGCGCACCACCCCGTGATGTTTTTCTCACTCCTACTAGTGAATGTAATGTAACACACACCCATACAATGCGCACCACCCCGTGATGTTTTTCTCACTCCTACTAGTGAATGTAATGTAACACGCACCCATACAATGCGCACCACCCCGTGATGTTTTTCTCACTGCTCCTAGTGTATGTATTGTAACACACACCCATACAATGCGCACCACCCCGTGATGTTTTTCTCACTGCTACTAGTGAATGTAATGTAACACACACCCATACAATGCGCACCACCCCGTGATGTTTTTCTCACTGCTACTAGTGTATGTATTGTAACACACACCCATACAATGCGCACCACCCCGTGATGTTTTTCTCACTCCTACTAGTGAATGTAATGTAACACACACCCATAGAATGCGCACCACCCCGTGATGTTTTTCTCACTCCTACTAGTGAATGTAATGTAACACACACCCATACAATGCGCACCACCGCATGATGTTTTTCTCACTCCTACTAGTGAATCTAATGTAACACACACCCATACAATGCGCACCACCCCGTGATGTTTTTCTCACTCCTACTAGTGAATGTAATGTAACACACACCCATACAATGCGCACCACCCCGTGATGTTTTTCTCACTCCTACTAGTGAATGTAATGTAACACACACCCATACAATGCGCACCACCCCGTGATGTTTTTCTCACTCCTACTGGTGAATCTAATGTAACACACACCCATACAATGCGCACCACCCCGTGATGTTTTTCTCACTCCTACTAGTGAATCTAATGTAACACACACCCATACAATGCGCACCACCCCGTGATGTTTTTCTCACTCCTACTAGTGAATGTAATGTAACACACACCCATACAATGCGCACCACCCCGTGATGTTTTTCTCACTCCTACTAGTGAATCTAATGTAACACACACCCATACAATGCGCACCACCCCGTGATGTTTTTCTCACTCCTACTGGTGAATCTAATGTAACACACACCCATACAATGCGCACCACACCGTGATGTTTTTCTCACTCCTACTAGTGAATCTAATGTAACACACACCAATACAATGCGCACCACCCCGTGATGTTTTTCTCACTCCTACTAGTGAATCTAATGTAACACACACCCATACAATGCGCACCACCCCGTGATGTTTTTCTCACTACTACTAGTGAATCTAATGTAACACACAGCCATACAATGCGCACCACCCCGTGATGTTTTTCTCACTCCTACTAGTGAATCTAATGTAACACACACCCATACAATGCGCACCACCCCGTGATGTTTTTCTCACTGCTACTAGTGAATGTAATGTAACACACACCCATACAATGCGCACCACCCCGTGATGTTTTTCTCATTCCTACTAGAGGATGTAATGTAACACACACCCATACAATGCGCACCACCCCGTGATGTTTTTCTCACTGCTACTAGTGAATCTAATGTAACACACACCCATACAATGTGCACCACCCCGTGATGTTTTTCTCCCTCCTAATAGTGAATCTAATGTAACACACACCGATACAATGCGCACCACCCAGTGATGTTTTTCTCACTCCTACTAGTGAATGTAATGTAACACACACCCATACAATGCGCACCACCCCGTGATGTTTTTCTCACTCCCACTAGTGAATCTAATGTAACACACACCCATACAATGCGCACCACCCCGTGATGTTTTTCTCACTCCCACTAGTGAATGTAATGTAACACACACCCATACAATGCGCACCACCCCGTGATGTTTTTCTCACTGCTAGTAGTGAATCTAATGTAACACACACCCATACAATGCGCACCACCCCGTGATGTTTTTCTCACTGCTACTAGTGAATGTAATGTAACACACACCCATACAATGCGCACCACCCCGTGATGTTTTTCTCACTCCTACTAGTGAATGTAATGTAACACGCACCCATACAATGCGCACCACCCCGTGATGTTTTTCTCACTGCTCCTAGTGTATGTATTGTAACACACACCCATACAATGCGCACCACCCCGTGATGTTTTTCTCACTGCTACTAGTGAATGTAATGTAACACACACCCATACAATGCGCACCACCCCGTGATGTTTTTCTCACTGCTACTAGTGTATGTATTGTAACACACACCCATACAATGCGCACCACCCCGTGATGTTTTTCTCACTCCTACTAGTGAATGTAATGTAACACACACCCATAGAATGCGCACCACCCCGTGATGTTTTTCTCACTCCTACTAGTGAATGTAATGTAACACACACCCATACAATGCGCACCACCGCATGATGTTTTTCTCACTCCTACTAGTGAATCTAATGTAACACACACCCATACAATGCGCACCACCCCGTGATGTTTTTCTCACTCCTACTAGTGAATGTAATGTAACACACACCCATACAATGCGCACCACCCCGTGATGTTTTTCTCACTCCTACTAGTGAATGTAATGTAACACACACCCATACAATGCGCACCACCCCGTGATGTTTTTCTCACTCCTACTAGTGAATCTAATCTAACACACAGCCATACAATGCGCACCACCCCGTGATGTTTTTCTCACCCCTACTAGTGAATCTGATGTAACACACACCCATACAATGCGCACCACCCCGTGATGATTTTCTCACTCCTACTAGTGAATGTGATGTAACACACACCCATACAATGCGCACCACCCCGTGATGTTTTTCTCACTCCTACTAGTGAATGTAATGTAACACACACCCAAACAATGCGCACCACCCCGTGATGTTTTTCTCACTCCTACTAGTGAATCTGATGTAACACACACCCATACAATGCGCACCATCCCGTGATGTTTTTCTCACTCCTACTAGTGAATGTGATGTAACACACACCCATACAATGCGCACCACCCCGTGATGTTTTTCTCACTCCTACTAGTGAATCTAATGTAACACACACCCAAACAATGCGCACCACCCCGTGATTTTTTTCTCACTCCTACTAGTGAATCTAATGTAACACACACCCATACAATGCGCACCACCCCGTGATGTTTTTCTCCCTCCTACTAGTGAATCTAATGTAACACACACCGATACAATGCGCACCACCCCGTGATGTTTTTCTCACTCCTACTAGTGAATGTAATGTAACACACACCCATACAATGCGCACCACCCCGTGATGTTTTTCTCACTCCCAATAGTGAATCTAATGTAACACACACCCATACAATGCGCACCACCCCGTGATGTTTTTCTCACTCCCTCTAGTGAATCTAATGTAGCACACACCCATACAATGCGCACCACCCCGTGATGTTTTTCTCACTCCCACTAGTGAATCTAATGTAACACACACACATACAATGCGCACCACCCCGTGATGTTTTTCTCACTGCCACTAGTGAATGTAATGTAACACACACCCATGCAATGCGCACCACCCTGTGATGTTTTTCTCACTGCTACTAGTGAATCTAATGTAACACACACCCATACAATGCGCACCACCCCGTGATGTTTTTCTCACTGCTACTAGTGAATCGAATGTAACACACACCCATACAATGCGCACCACCCCGTGATGTTTTTCTCACTCTTACTAGTGAATCTAATGTAACACACACCCATACAATGCGCACCACCCCGTGATGTTTTTCTCACTCCTACTAGTGAATCTAATGTAACACACACCCATACAATGCGCACCACCCCGTGATGTTTTTCTCACTACTACTAGTGAATCTAATGTAACACACACCCATACAATGCGCACCACCCCGTGATGTTTTTCTCACTCCTACTAGTGAATCTAATGTAACACACACCCATACAATGCGCACCACCCCGTGATGTTTTTCTCACTGCTACTAGTGAATGTAATGTAACACACACCCATACAATGCGCACCACCCCGTGATGTTTTTCTCATTCCTACTAGAGGATGTAATGTAACACACACCCATACAATGCGCACCACCCCGTGATGTTTTTCTCACTGCTACTAGTGAATCTAATGTAACACACACCCATACAATGTGCACCACCCCGTGATGTTTTTCTCCCTCCTAATAGTGAATCTAATGTAACACACACCGATACAATGCGCACCACCCAGTGATGTTTTTCTCACTCCTACTAGTGAATGTAATGTAACACACACCCATACAATGCGCACCACCCCGTGATGTTTTTCTCACTCCCACTAGTGAATCTAATGTAACACACACCCATACAATGCGCACCACCCCGTGATGTTTTTCTCACTCCCACTAGTGAATGTAATGTAACACACACCCATACAATGCGCACCACCCCGTGATGTTTTTCTCACTGCTAGTAGTGAATCTAATGTAACACACACCCATACAATGCGCACCACCCCGTGATGTTTTTCTCACTGCTACTAGTGAATGTAATGTAACACACACCCATACAATGCGCACCACCCCGTGATGTTTTTCTCACTCCTACTAGTGAATGTAATGTAACACGCACCCATACAATGCGCACCACCCCGTGATGTTTTTCTCACTGCTCCTAGTGTATGTATTGTAACACACACCCATACAATGCGCACCACCCCGTGATGTTTTTCTCACTGCTACTAGTGAATGTAATGTAACACACACCCATACAATGCGCACCACCCCGTGATGTTTTTCTCACTGCTACTAGTGTATGTATTGTAACACACACCCATACAATGCGCACCACCCCGTGATGTTTTTCTCACTCCTACTAGTGAATGTAATGTAACACACACCCATAGAATGCGCACCACCCCGTGATGTTTTTCTCACTCCTACTAGTGAATGTAATGTAACACACACCCATACAATGCGCACCACCGCATGATGTTTTTCTCACTCCTACTAGTGAATCTAATGTAACACACACCCATACAATGCGCACCACCCCGTGATGTTTTTCTCACTCCTACTAGTGAATGTAATGTAACACACACCCATACAATGCGCACCACCCCGTGATGTTTTTCTCACTCCTACTAGTGAATGTAATGTAACACACACCCATACAATGCGCACCACCCCGTGATGTTTTTCTCACTCCTACTAGTGAATCTAATCTAACACACAGCCATACAATGCGCACCACCCCGTGATGTTTTTCTCACCCCTACTAGTGAATCTGATGTAACACACACCCATACAATGCGCACCACCCCGTGATGATTTTCTCACTCCTACTAGTGAATGTGATGTAACACACACCCATACAATGCGCACCACCCCGTGATGTTTTTCTCACTCCTACTAGTGAATGTAATGTAACACACACCCAAACAATGCGCACCACCCCGTGATGTTTTTCTCACTCCTACTAGTGAATCTGATGTAACACACACCCATACAATGCGCACCATCCCGTGATGTTTTTCTCACTCCTACTAGTGAATGTGATGTAACACACACCCATACAATGCGCACCACCCCGTGATGTTTTTCTCACTCCTACTAGTGAATCTAATGTAACACACACCCAAACAATGCGCACCACCCCGTGATTTTTTTCTCACTCCTACTAGTGAATCTAATGTAACACACACCCATACAATGCGCACCACCCCGTGATGTTTTTCTCCCTCCTACTAGTGAATCTAATGTAACACACACCGATACAATGCGCACCACCCCGTGATGTTTTTCTCACTCCTACTAGTGAATGTAATGTAACACACACCCATACAATGCGCACCACCCCGTGATGTTTTTCTCACTCCCAATAGTGAATCTAATGTAACACACACCCATACAATGCGCACCACCCCGTGATGTTTTTCTCACTCCCTCTAGTGAATCTAATGTAGCACACACCCATACAATGCGCACCACCCCGTGATGTTTTTCTCACTCCCACTAGTGAATCTAATGTAACACACACACATACAATGCGCACCACCCCGTGATGTTTTTCTCACTGCCACTAGTGAATGTAATGTAACACACACCCATGCAATGCGCACCACCCTGTGATGTTTTTCTCACTGCTACTAGTGAATCTAATGTAACACACACCCATACAATGCGCACCACCCCGTGATGTTTTTCTCACTGCTACTAGTGAATCGAATGTAACACACACCCATACAATGCGCACCACCCCGTGATGTTTTTCTCACTCTTACTAGTGAATCTAATGTAACACACACCCATACAATGCGCACCACCCCGTGATGTTTTTCTCACTCCTACTAGTGAATCTAATGTAACACACACCCATACAATGCGCACCACCCCGTGATGTTTTTCTCACTACTACTAGTGAATCTAATGTAACACACACCCATACAATGCGCACCACCCCGTGATGTTTTTCTCACTCCTACTAGTGAATCTAATGTAACACACACCCATACAATGCGCACCACCCCGTGATGTTTTTCTCACTGCTACTAGTGAATGTAATGTAACACACACCCATACAATGCGCACCACCCCGTGATGTTTTTCTCATTCCTACTAGAGGATGTAATGTAACACACACCCATACAATGCGCACCACCCCGTGATGTTTTTCTCACTGCTACTAGTGAATATAATGTAACACACACCCATACAATGTGCACCACCCCGTGATGTTTTTCTCCCTCCTAATAGTGAATCTAATGTAACACACACCGATACAATGCGCACCACCCAGTGATGTTTTTCTCACTCCTACTAGTGAATGTAATGTAACACACACCCATACAATGCGCACCACCCCGTGATGTTTTTCTCACTCCCACTAGTGAATCTAATGTAACACACACCCATACAATACGCACCACCCCGTGATGTTTTTCTCACTCCCACTAGTGAATGTAATGTAACACACACCCATACAATGCGCACCACCCCGTGATGTTTTTCTCACTGCTAGTAGTGAATCTAATGTAACACACACCCATACAATGCGCACCACCCCGTGATGTTTTTCTCACTGCTACTAGTGAATGTAATGTAACACACACCCATACAATGCGCACCACCCCGTGATGTTTTTCTCACTCCTACTAGTGAATGTAATGTAACACGCACCCATACAATGCGCACCACCCCGTGATGTTTTTCTCACTGCTCCTAGTGTATGTATTGTAACACACACCCATACAATGCGCACCACCCCGTGATGTTTTTCTCACTGCTACTAGTGAATGTAATGTAACACACACCCATACAATGCGCACCACCCCGTGATGTTTTTCTCACTGCTACTAGTGTATGTATTGTAACACACACCCATACAATGCGCACCACCCCGTGATGTTTTTCTCACTCCTACTAGTGAATGTAATGTAACACACACCCATAGAATGCGCACCACCCCGTGATGTTTTTCTCACTCCTACTAGTGAATGTAATGTAACACACACCCATACAATGCGCACCACCGCATGATGTTTTTCTCACTCCTACTAGTGAATCTAATGTAACACACACCCATACAATGCGCACCACCCCGTGATGTTTTTCTCACTCCTACTAGTGAATGTAATGTAACACACACCCATACAATGCGCACCACCCCGTGATGTTTTTCTCACTCCTACTAGTGAATGTAATGTAACACACACCCATACAATGCGCACCACCCCGTGATGTTTTTCTCACTCCTACTAGTGAATCTAATCTAACACACAGCCATACAATGCGCACCACCCCGTGATGTTTTTCTCACCCCTACTAGTGAATCTGATGTAACACACACCCATACAATGCGCACCACCCCGTGATGATTTTCTCACTCCTACTAGTGAATGTGATGTAACACACACCCATACAATGCGCACCACCCCGTGATGTTTTTCTCACTCCTACTAGTGAATGTAATGTAACACACACCCAAACAATGCGCACCACCCCGTGATGTTTTTCTCACTCCTACTAGTGAATCTGATGTAACACACACCCATACAATGCGCACCATCCCGTGATGTTTTTCTCACTCCTACTAGTGAATGTGATGTAACACACACCCCTACAATGCGCACCACCCCGTGATGTTTTTCTCACTCCTACTAGTGAATCTAATGTAACACACACCCAAACAATGCGCACCACCCCGTGATTTTTTTCTCACTCCTACTAGTGAATCTAATGTAACACACACCCATACAATGCGCACCACCCCGTGATGTTTTTCTCCCTCCTACTAGTGAATCTAATGTAACACACACCGATACAATGCGCACCACCCCGTGATGTTTTTCTCACTCCTACTAGTGAATGTAATGTAACACACACCCATACAATGCGCACCACCCCGTGATGTTTTTCTCACTCCCAATAGTGAATCTAATGTAACACACACCCATACAATGCGCACCACCCCGTGATGGTTTTCTCACTCCCTCTAGTGAATCTAATGTAGCACACACCCATACAATGCGCACCACCCCGTGATGTTTTTCTCACTCCCACTAGTGAATCTAATGTAACACACACACATACAATGCGCACCACCCCGTGATGTTTTTCTCACTGCCACTAGTGAATGTAATGTAACACACACCCATGCAATGCGCACCACCCTGTGATGTTTTTCTCACTGCTACTAGTGAATCTAATGTAACACACACCCATACAATGCGCACCACCCCGTGATGTTTTTCTCACTGCTACTAGTGAATCGAATGTAACACACACCCATACAATGCGCACCGCCCCGTGATGTTTTTCTCACTCTTACTAGTGAATCTAATGTAACACACACCCATACAATGCGCACCACCCCGTGATGTTTTTCTCACTGCTACTAGTGAATGTAATGTAACACACACCCATACAATGCGCACCACACCGTGATGTTTTTCTCACTGCTACTAGTGAATCTAATGTAACACACACCCATACACTGCGCACCACCACGTGATGTTTTTCTCACTGCTACTAGTGAATCTAATGTAACACACACCCATACAATGCGCACCACCACGTGATGTTTTTCTCACTGCTACTAGTGAATGTAATGTAACACACACCCATGCAATGCGCACCACCCCGTGATGTTTTTCTCACTGCTACTAGTGAATCTAATGTGACACACACCCATACAATGCGCACCACCCCGTGATGTTTTTCTCACTGCTACTAGTGAATCTAATGTAACACACACCCATACAATGCGCACCACCCCGTGATGTTTTTCTCACTCCTACTAGTGAATGTAATGTAACACGCACCCATACAATGCGCACCACCCCGTGATGTTTTTCTCACTCCTACTAGTGAATGTAATGTAACACACACCCATACAATGCGCACCACCCCGTGATGTTTTTCTCACTCCTACTAGTGAATGTAATGTAACACACACCCATACAATGCGCACCACCCCGTGATGATTTTCTCACTCCTACTAGTGAATGTAATGTAACACACTCCCATACAATGCGCACCACCCCGTGATGTTTTTCTCACACCTACTAGTGAATGTAATGTAACACACACCCATACAATGCGCACCACCCCGTGATGTTTTTCTCACTCCTACTAGTGAATGTAATGTAACACACACCCATAGAATGCGCACCACCGCATGATGTTTTTCTCACTCCTACTAGTGAATCTAATGTAACACACACCCATACAATGCGCACCACCCCGTGATGTTTTTCTCACTCCTACTAGTGAATGTAATGTAACACACACCCATACAATGCGCACCACCCCGTGATGTTTTTCTCACTCCTACTAGTGAATGTAATGTAACACACACCCATACAATGCGCACCACCCCGTGATGTTTTTCTCACTCCTACTGGTGAATCTAATGTAACACACACCCATACAATGCGCACCACCCCGTGATGTTTTTCTCACTACTACTAGTGAATCTAATGTAACACACACCCATACAATGCGCACCACCCCGTGATGTTTTTCTCACTCCTACTAGTGAATCTAATGTAACACACACCCATACAATGCGCACCACCCCGTGATGTTTTTCTCACTGCTACTAGTGAATGTAATGTAACACACACCCATACAATGCGCACCACCCCGTGATGTTTTTCTCATTCCTACTAGAGGATGTAATGTAACACACACCCATACAATGCGCACCACCCCGTGATGTTTTTCTCACTGCTACTAGTGAATCTAATGTAACACACACCCATACAATGTGCACCACCCCGTGATGTTTTTCTCCCTCCTAATAGTGAATCTAATGTAACACACACCGATACAATGCGCACCACCCAGTGATGTTTTTCTCACTCCTACTAGTGAATGTAATGTAACACACACCCATACAATGCGCACCACCCCGTGATGTTTTTCTCACTCCCACTAGTGAATCTAATGTAACACACACCCATACAATGCGCACCACCACGTGATGTTTTTCTCACTCCCACTAGTGAATGTAATGTAACACACACCCATACAATGCGCACCACCCCGTGATGTTTTTCTCACTGCTAGTAGTGAATCTAATGTAACACACACCCATACAATGCGCACCACCCCGTGATGTTTTTCTCACTGCTACTAGTGAATGTAATGTAACACACACCCATACAATGCGCACCACCCCGTGATGTTTTTCTCACTCCTACTAGTGAATGTAATGTAACACGCACCCATACAATGCGCACCACCCCGTGATGTTTTTCTCACTGCTCCTAGTGTATGTATTGTAACACACACCCATACAATGCGCACCACCCCGTGATGTTTTTCTCACTGCTACTAGTGAATGTAATGTAACACACACCCATACAATGCGCACCACCCCGTGATGTTTTTCTCACTGCTACTAGTGTATGTATTGTAACACACACCCATACAATGCGCACCACCCCGTGATGTTTTTCTCACTCCTACTAGTGAATGTAATGTAACACACACCCATAGAATGCGCACCACCCCGTGATGTTTTTCTCACTCCTACTAGTGAATGTAATGTAACACACACCCATACAATGCGCACCACCCCGTGATGTTTTTCTCACTGCTACTAGTGAATGTAATGTAACACACACCCATACAATGCGCACCACCCCGTGATGTTTTTCTCACTGCTACTAGTGTATGTATTGTAACACACACCCATACAATGCGCACCACCCCGTGATGTTTTTCTCACTCCTACTAGTGAATGTAATGTAACACACACCCATAGAATGCGCACCACCCCGTGATGTTTTTCTCACTCCTACTAGTGAATGTAATGTAACACACACCCATACAATGCGCACCACCGCATGATGTTTTTCTCACTCCTACTAGTGAATCTAATGTAACACACACCCATACAATGCGCACCACCCCGTGATGTTTTTCTCACTCCTACTAGTGAATGTAATGTAACACACACCCATACAATGCGCACCACCCCGTGATGTTTTTCTCACTCCTACTAGTGAATGTAATGTAACACACACCCATACAATGCGCACCACCCCGTGATGTTTTTCTCACTCCTACTAGTGAATCTAATCTAACACACAGCCATACAATGCGCACCACCCCGTGATGTTTTTCTCACCCCTACTAGTGAATCTGATGTAACACACACCCATACAATGCGCACCACCCCGTGATGATTTTCTCACTCCTACTAGTGAATGTGATGTAACACACACCCATACAATGCGCACCACCCCGTGATGTTTTTCTCACTCCTACTAGTGAATGTAATGTAACACACACCCAAACAATGCGCACCACCCCGTGATGTTTTTCTCACTCCTACTAGTGAATCTGATGTAACACACACCCATACAATGCGCACCATCCCGTGATGTTTTTCTCACTCCTACTAGTGAATGTGATGTAACACACACCCATACAATGCGCACCACCCCGTGATGTTTTTCTCACTCCTACTAGTGAATCTAATGTAACACACACCCAAACAATGCGCACCACCCCGTGATTTTTTTCTCACTCCTACTAGTGAATCTAATGTAACACACACCCATACAATGCGCACCACCCCGTGATGTTTTTCTCCCTCCTACTAGTGAATCTAATGTAACACACACCGATACAATGCGCACCACCCCGTGATGTTTTTCTCACTCCTACTAGTGAATGTAATGTAACACACACCCATACAATGCGCACCACCCCGTGATGTTTTTCTCACTCCCAATAGTGAATCTAATGTAACACACACCCATACAATGCGCACCACCCCGTGATGTTTTTCTCACTCCCTCTAGTGAATCTAATGTAGCACACACCCATACAATGCGCACCACCCCGTGATGTTTTTCTCACTCCCACTAGTGAATCTAATGTAACACACACACATACAATGCGCACCACCCCGTGATGTTTTTCTCACTGCCACTAGTGAATGTAATGTAACACACACCCATGCAATGCGCACCACCCTGTGATGTTTTTCTCACTGCTACTAGTGAATCTAATGTAACACACACCCATACAATGCGCACCACCCCGTGATGTTTTTCTCACTGCTACTAGTGAATCGAATGTAACACACACCCATACAATGCGCACCACCCCGTGATGTTTTTCTCACTCTTACTAGTGAATCTAATGTAACACACACCCATACAATGCGCACCACCCCGTGATGTTTTTCTCACTCCTACTAGTGAATCTAATGTAACACACAACCATACAATGCGCACCACCCCGTGATGTTTTTCTCACTACTACTAGTGAATCTAATGTAACACACACCCATACAATGCGCACCACCCCGTGATGTTTTTCTCACTCCTACTAGTGAATCTAATGTAACACACACCCATACAATGCGCACCACCCCGTGATGTTTTTCTCACTGCTACTAGTGAATGTAATGTAACACACACCCATACAATGCGCACCACCCCGTGATGTTTTTCTCATTCCTACTAGAGGATGTAATGTAACACACACCCATACAATGCGCACCACCCCGTGATGTTTTTCTCACTGCTACTAGTGAATCTAATGTAACACACACCCATACAATGTGCACCACCCCGTGATGTTTTTCTCCCTCCTAATAGTGAATCTAATGTAACACACACCGATACAATGCGCACCACCCAGTGATGTTTTTCTCACTCCTACTAGTGAATGTAATGTAACACACACCCATACAATGCGCACCACCCCGTGATGTTTTTCTCACTCCCACTAGTGAATCTAATGTAACACACACCCATACAATGCGCACCACCCCGTGATGTTTTTCTCACTCCCACTAGTGAATGTAATGTAACACACACCCATACAATGCGCACCACCCCGTGATGTTTTTCTCACTGCTAGTAGTGAATCTAATGTAACACACACCCATACAATGCGCACCACCCCGTGATGTTTTTCTCACTGCTACTAGTGAATGTAATGTAACACACACCCATACAATGCGCACCACCCCGTGATGTTTTTCTCACTCCTACTAGTGAATGTAATGTAACACGCACCCATACAATGCGCACCACCCCGTGATGTTTTTCTCACTGCTCCTAGTGTATGTATTGTAACACACACCCATACAATGCGCACCACCCCGTGATGTTTTTCTCACTGCTACTAGTGAATGTAATGTAACACACACCCATACAATGCGCACCACCCCGTGATGTTTTTCTCACTGCTACTAGTGTATGTATTGTAACACACACCCATACAATGCGCACCACCCCGTGATGTTTTTCTCACTCCTACTAGTGAATGTAATGTAACACACACCCATAGAATGCGCACCACCCCGTGATGTTTTTCTCACTCCTACTAGTGAATGTAATGTAACACACACCCATACAATGCGCACCACCGCATGATGTTTTTCTCACTCCTACTAGTGAATCTAATGTAACACACACCCATACAATGCGCACCACCCCGTGATGTTTTTCTCACTCCTACTAGTGAATGTAATGTAACACACACCCATACAATGCGCACCACCCCGTGATGTTTTTCTCACTCCTACTAGTGAATGTAATGTAACACACACCCATACAATGCGCACCACCCCGTGATGTTTTTCTCACTCCTACTAGTGAATCTAATCTAACACACAGCCATACAATGCGCACCACCCCGTGATGTTTTTCTCACCCCTACTAGTGAATCTGATGTAACACACACCCATACAATGCGCACCACCCCGTGATGATTTTCTCACTCCTACTAGTGAATGTGATGTAACACACACCCATACAATGCGCACCACCCCGTGATGTTTTTCTCACTCCTACTAGTGAATGTAATGTAACACACACCCAAACAATGCGCACCACCCCGTGATGTTTTTCTCACTCCTACTAGTGAATCTGATGTAACACACACCCATACAATGCGCACCATCCCGTGATGTTTTTCTCACTCCTACTAGTGAATGTGATGTAACACACACCCATACAATGCGCACCACCCCGTGATGTTTTTCTCACTCCTACTAGTGAATCTAATGTAACACACACCCAAACAATGCGCACCACCCCGTGATTTTTTTCTCACTCCTACTAGTGAATCTAATGTAACACACACCCATACAATGCGCACCACCCCGTGATGTTTTTCTCCCTCCTACTAGTGAATCTAATGTAACACACACCGATACAATGCGCACCACCCCGTGATGTTTTTCTCACTCCTACTAGTGAATGTAATGTAACACACACCCATACAATGCGCACCACCCCGTGATGTTTTTCTCACTCCCAATAGTGAATCTAATGTAACACACACCCATACAATGCGCACCACCCCGTGATGTTTTTCTCACTCCCTCTAGTGAATCTAATGTAGCACACACCCATACAATGCGCACCACCCCGTGATGTTTTTCTCACTCCCACTAGTGAATCTAATGTAACACACACACATACAATGCGCACCACCCCGTGATGTTTTTCTCACTGCCACTAGTGAATGTAATGTAACACACACCCATGCAATGCGCACCACCCTGTGATGTTTTTCTCACTGCTACTAGTGAATCTAATGTAACACACACCCATACAATGCGCACCACCCCGTGATGTTTTTCTCACTGCTACTAGTGAATCGAATGTAACACACACCCATACAATGCGCACCACCCCGTGATGTTTTTCTCACTCTTACTAGTGAATCTAATGTAACACACACCCATACAATGCGCACCACCCCGTGATGTTTTTCTCACTCCTACTAGTGAATCTAATGTAACACACACCCATACAATGCGCACCACCCCGTGATGTTTTTCTCACTACTACTAGTGAATCTAATGTAACACACACCCATACAATGCGCACCACCCCGTGATGTTTTTCTCACTCCTACTAGTGAATCTAATGTAACACACACCCATACAATGCGCACCACCCCGTGATGTTTTTCTCACTGCTACTAGTGAATGTAATGTAACACACACCCATACAATGCGCACCACCCCGTGATGTTTTTCTCATTCCTACTAGAGGATGTAATGTAACACACACCCATACAATGCGCACCACCCCGTGATGTTTTTCTCACTGCTACTAGTGAATATAATGTAACACACACCCATACAATGTGCACCACCCCGTGATGTTTTTCTCCCTCCTAATAGTGAATCTAATGTAACACACACCGATACAATGCGCACCACCCAGTGATGTTTTTCTCACTCCTACTAGTGAATGTAATGTAACACACACCCATACAATGCGCACCACCCCGTGATGTTTTTCTCACTCCCACTAGTGAATCTAATGTAACACACACCCATACAATACGCACCACCCCGTGATGTTTTTCTCACTCCCACTAGTGAATGTAATGTAACACACACCCATACAATGCGCACCACCCCGTGATGTTTTTCTCACTGCTAGTAGTGAATCTAATGTAACACACACCCATACAATGCGCACCACCCCGTGATGTTTTTCTCACTGCTACTAGTGAATGTAATGTAACACACACCCATACAATGCGCACCACCCCGTGATGTTTTTCTCACTCCTACTAGTGAATGTAATGTAACACGCACCCATACAATGCGCACCACCCCGTGATGTTTTTCTCACTACTACTAGTGAATCTAATGTAACACACACCCATACAATGCGCACCACCCCGTGATGTTTTTCTCACTGCTACTAGTGAATGTAATGTAACACACACCCATACAATGCGCACCACCCCGTGATGTTTTTCTCACTGCTACTAGTGTATGTATTGTAACACACACCCATACAATGCGCACCACCCCGTGATGTTTTTCTCACTCCTACTAGTGAATGTAATGTAACACACACCCATAGAATGCGCACCACCCCGTGATGTTTTTCTCACTCCTACTAGTGAATGTAATGTAACACACACCCATACAATGCGCACCACCGCATGATGTTTTTCTCACTCCTACTAGTGAATCTAATGTAACACACACCCATACAATGCGCACCACCCCGTGATGTTTTTCTCACTCCTACTAGTGAATGTAATGTAACACACACCCATACAATGCGCACCACCCCGTGATGTTTTTCTCACTCCTACTAGTGAATGTAATGTAACACACACCCATACAATGCGCACCACCCCGTGATGTTTTTCTCACTCCTACTAGTGAATCTAATCTAACACACAGCCATACAATGCGCACCACCCCGTGATGTTTTTCTCACCCCTACTAGTGAATCTGATGTAACACACACCCATACAATGCGCACCACCCCGTGATGATTTTCTCACTCCTACTAGTGAATGTGATGTAACACACACCCATACAATGCGCACCACCCCGTGATGTTTTTCTCACTCCTACTAGTGAATGTAATGTAACACACACCCAAACAATGCGCACCACCCCGTGATGTTTTTCTCACTCCTACTAGTGAATCTGATGTAACACACACCCATACAATGCGCACCATCCCGTGATGTTTTTCTCACTCCTACTAGTGAATGTGATGTAACACACACCCATACAATGCGCACCACCCCGTGATGTTTTTCTCACTCCTACTAGTGAATCTAATGTAACACACACCCAAACAATGCGCACCACCCCGTGATTTTTTTCTCACTCCTACTAGTGAATCTAATGTAACACACACCCATACAATGCGCACCACCCCGTGATGTTTTTCTCCCTCCTACTAGTGAATCTAATGTAACACACACCGATACAATGCGCACCACCCCGTGATGTTTTTCTCACTCCTACTAGTGAATGTAATGTAACACACACCCATACAATGCGCACCACCCCGTGATGTTTTTCTCACTCCCAATAGTGAATCTAATGTAACACACACCCATACAATGCGCACCACCCCGTGATGGTTTTCTCACTCCCTCTAGTGAATCTAATGTAGCACACACCCATACAATGCGCACCACCCCGTGATGTTTTTCTCACTCCCACTAGTGAATCTAATGTAACACACACACATACAATGCGCACCACCCCGTGATGTTTTTCTCACTGCCACTAGTGAATGTAATGTAACACACACCCATGCAATGCGCACCACCCTGTGATGTTTTTCTCACTGCTACTAGTGAATCTAATGTAACACACACCCATACAATGCGCACCACCCCGTGATGTTTTTCTCACTGCTACTAGTGAATCGAATGTAACACACACCCATACAATGCGGACCGCCCCGTGATGTTTTTCTCACTCTTACTAGTGAATCTAATGTAACACACACCCATACAATGCGCACCACCCCGTGATGTTTTTCTCACTGCTACTAGTGAATGTAATGTAACACACACCCATACAATGCGCACCACACCGTGATGTTTTTCTCACTGCTACTAGTGAATCTAATGTAACACACACCCATACACTGCGCACCACCACGTGATGTTTTTCTCACTGCTACTAGTGAATCTAATGTAACACACACCCATACAATGCGCACCACCACGTGATGTTTTTCTCACTGCTACTAGTGAATGTAATGTAACACACACCCATGCAATGCGCACCACCCCGTGATGTTTTTCTCACTGCTACTAGTGAATCTAATGTGACACACACCCATACAATGCGCACCACCCCGTGATGTTTTTCTCACTGCTACTAGTGAATCTAATGTAACACACACCCATACAATGCGCACCACCCCGTGATGTTTTTCTCACTCCTACTAGTGAATGTAATGTAACACGCACCCATACAATGCGCACCACCCCGTGATGTTTTTCTCACTCCTACTAGTGAATGTAATGTAACACACACCCATACAATGCGCACCACCCCGTGATGTTTTTCTCACTCCTACTAGTGAATGTAATGTAACACACACCCATACAATGCGCACCACCCCGTGATGATTTTCTCACTCCTACTAGTGAATGTAATGTAACACACTCCCATACAATGCGCACCACCCCGTGATGTTTTTCTCACACCTACTAGTGAATGTAATGTAACACACACCCATACAATGCGCACCACCCCGTGATGTTTTTCTCACTCCTACTAGTGAATGTAATGTAACACACACCCATAGAATGCGCACCACCGCATGATGTTTTTCTCACTCCTACTAGTGAATCTAATGTAACACACACCCATACAATGCGCACCACCCCGTGATGTTTTTCTCACTCCTACTAGTGAATGTAATGTAACACACACCCATACAATGCGCACCACCCCGTGATGTTTTTCTCACTCCTACTAGTGAATGTAATGTAACACACACCCATACAATGCGCACCACCCCGTGATGTTTTTCTCACTCCTACTGGTGAATCTAATGTAACACACACCCATACAATGCGCACCACCCCGTGATGTTTTTCTCACTACTACTAGTGAATCTAATGTAACACACACCCATACAATGCGCACCACCCCGTGATGTTTTTCTCACTCCTACTAGTGAATCTAATGTAACACACACCCATACAATGCGCACCACCCCGTGATGTTTTTCTCACTGCTACTAGTGAATGTAATGTAACACACACCCATACAATGCGCACCACCCCGTGATGTTTTTCTCATTCCTACTAGAGGATGTAATGTAACACACACCCATACAATGCGCACCACCCCGTGATGTTTTTCTCACTGCTACTAGTGAATCTAATGTAACACACACCCATACAATGTGCACCACCCCGTGATGTTTTTCTCCCTCCTAATAGTGAATCTAATGTAACACACACCGATACAATGCGCACCACCCAGTGATGTTTTTCTCACTCCTACTAGTGAATGTAATGTAACACACACCCATACAATGCGCACCACCCCGTGATGTTTTTCTCACTCCCACTAGTGAATCTAATGTAACACACACCCATACAATGCGCACCACCACGTGATGTTTTTCTCACTCCCACTAGTGAATGTAATGTAACACACACCCATACAATGCGCACCACCCCGTGATGTTTTTCTCACTGCTAGTAGTGAATCTAATGTAACACACACCCATACAATGCGCACCACCCCGTGATGTTTTTCTCACTGCTACTAGTGAATGTAATGTAACACACACCCATACAATGCGCACCACCCCGTGATGTTTTTCTCACTCCTACTAGTGAATGTAATGTAACACGCACCCATACAATGCGCACCACCCCGTGATGTTTTTCTCACTGCTCCTAGTGTATGTATTGTAACACACACCCATACAATGCGCACCACCCCGTGATGTTTTTCTCACTGCTACTAGTGAATGTAATGTAACACACACCCATACAATGCGCACCACCCCGTGATGTTTTTCTCACTGCTACTAGTGTATGTATTGTAACACACACCCATACAATGCGCACCACCCCGTGATGTTTTTCTCACTCCTACTAGTGAATGTAATGTAACACACACCCATAGAATGCGCACCACCCCGTGATGTTTTTCTCACTCCTACTAGTGAATGTAATGTAACACACACCCATACAATGCGCACCACCCCGTGATGTTTTTCTCACTCCTACTAGTGAATGTAATGTAACACACACCCATAGAATGCGCACCACCGCATGATGTTTTTCTCACTCCTACTAGTGAATCTAATGTAACACACACCCATACAATGCGCACCACCCCGTGATGTTTTTCTCACTCCTACTAGTGAATGTAATGTAACACACACCCATACAATGCGCACCACCCCGTGATGTTTTTCTCACTCCTACTAGTGAATGTAATGTAACACACACCCATACAATGCGCACCACCCCGTGATGTTTTTCTCACTCCTACTGGTGAATCTAATGTAACACACACCCATACAATGCGCACCACCCCGTGATGTTTTTCTCATTACTACTAGTGAATCTAATGTAACACACACCCATACAATGCGCACCACCCCGTGATGTTTTTCTCACTCCTACTAGTGAATGTAATGTAACACACACCCATACAATGCACACCACCCCGTGATGTTTTTCTCACTCCTACTGGTGAATCTAATGTAACACACACCCATACAATGCGCACCACCCCGTGATGTTTTTCTCACTCCTACTAGTGAATCTAATGTAACACACACCCATACAATGCGCACCACCCCGTGATGTTTTTCTCACTGCTACTAGTGAATGTAATGTAACACACACCCATACAATGCGCACCACCCCGTGATGTTTTTCTCATTCCTACTAGAGGATGTAATGTAACACACACCCATACAATGCGCACCACCCCGTGATGTTTTTCTCACTGCTACTAGTGAATCTAATGTAACACACACCCATACAATGTGCACCACCCCGTGATGTTTTTCTCCCTCCTAATAGTGAATCTAATGTAACACACACCGATACAATGCGCACCACCCAGTGATGTTTTTCTCACTCCTACTAGTGAATGTAATGTAACACACACCCATACAATGCGCACCACCCCGTGATGTTTTTCTCACTCCCACTAGTGAATCTAATGTAACACACACCCATACAATGCGCACCACCCCGTGATGTTTTTCTCACTCCCACTAGTGAATGTAATGTAACACACACCCATACAATGCGCACCACCCCGTGATGTTTTTCTCACTGCTAGTAGTGAATCTAATGTAACACACACCCATACAATGCGCACCACCCCGTGATGTTTTTCTCACTGCTACTAGTGAATGTAATGTAACACACACCCATACAATGCGCACCACCCCGTGATGTTTTTCTCACTCCTACTAGTGAATGTAATGTAACACGCACCCATACAATGCGCACCACACCGTGATGTTTTTCTCACTGCTCCTAGTGTATGTATTGTAACACACACCCATACAATGCGCACCACCCCGTGATGTTTTTCTCACTGCTACTAGTGAATGTAATGTAACACACACCCATACAATGCGCACCACCCCGTGATGTTTTTCTCACTGCTACTAGTGTATGTATTGTAACACACACCCATACAATGCGCACCACCCCGTGATGTTTTTCTCACTCCTACTAGTGAATGTAATGTAACACACACCCATAGAATGCGCACCACCCCGTGATGTTTTTCTCACTCCTACTAGTGAATGTAATGTAACACACACCCATACAATGCGCACCACCGCATGATGTTTTTCTCACTCCTACTAGTGAATCTAATGTAACACACACCCATACAATGCGCACCACCCCGTGATGTTTTTCTCACTCCTACTAGTGAATGTAATGTAACACACACCCATACAATGCGCACCACCCCGTGATGTTTTTCTCACTCCTACTAGTGAATGTAATGTAACACACACCCATACAATGCGCACCACCACGTGATGTTTTTCTCACTCCTACTGGTGAATCTAATGTAACACACACCCATACAATGCGCACCACCCCGTGATGTTTTTCTCACTCCTACTAGTGAATCTAATGTAACACACACCCATACAATGCGCACCACCCCGTGATGTTTTTCTCACTCCTACTAGTGAATGTAATGTAACACACACCCATACAATGCGCACCACCCCGTGATGTTTTTCTCACTCCTACTAGTGAATCTAATGTAACACACACCCATACAATGCGCACCACCCCGTGATGTTTTTCTCACTCCTACTGGTGAATCTAATGTAACACACACCCATACAATGCGCACCACACCGTGATGTTTTTCTCACTCCTACTAGTGAATCTAATGTAACACACACCAATACAATGCGCACCACCCCGTGATGTTTTTCTCACTCCTACTAGTGAATCTAATGTAACACACACCCATACAATGCGCACCACCCCGTGATGTTTTTCTCACTACTACTAGTGAATCTAATGTAACACACACCCATACAATGCGCACCACCCCGTGATGTTTTTCTCACTCCTACTAGTGAATCTAATGTAACACACACCCATACAATGCGCACCACCCCGTGATGTTTTTCTCACTGCTACTAGTGAATGTAATGTAACACACACCCATACAATGCGCACCACCCCGTGATGTTTTTCTCATTCCTACTAGAGGATGTAATGTAACACACACCCATACAATGCGCACCACCCCGTGATGTTTTTCTCACTGCTACTAGTGAATCTAATGTAACACACACCCATACAATGTGCACCACCCCGTGATGTTTTTCTCCCTCCTAATAGTGAATCTAATGTAACACACACCGATACAATGCGCACCACCCAGTGATGTTTTTCTCACTCCTACTAGTGAATGTAATGTAACACACACCCATACAATGCGCACCACCCCGTGATGTTTTTCTCACTCCCACTAGTGAATCTAATGTAACACACACCCATACAATGCGCACCACCCCGTGATGTTTTTCTCACTCCCACTAGTGAATGTAATGTAACACACACCCATACAATGCGCACCACCCCGTGATGTTTTTCTCACTGTTAGTAGTGAATCTAATGTAACACACACCCATACAATGCGCACCACCCCGTGATGTTTTTCTCACTGCTACTAGTGAATGTAATGTAACACACACCCATACAATGCGCACCACCCCGTGATGTTTTTCTCACTCCTACTAGTGAATGTAATGTAACACGCACCCATACAATGCGCACCACCCCGTGATGTTTTTCTCACTGCTCCTAGTGTATGTATTGTAACACACACCCATACAATGCGCACCACCCCGTGATGTTTTTCTCACTGCTACTAGTGAATGTAATGTAACACACACCCATACAATGCGCACCACCCCGTGATGTTTTTCTCACTGCTACTAGTGTATGTATTGTAACACACACCCATACAATGCGCACCACCCCGTGATGTTTTTCTCACTCCTACTAGTGAATGTAATGTAACACACACCCATAGAATGCGCACCACCCCGTGATGTTTTTCTCACTCCTACTAGTGAATGTAATGTAACACACACCCATACAATGCGCACCACCGCATGATGTTTTTCTCACTCCTACTAGTGAATCTAATGTAACACACACCCATACAATGCGCACCACCCCGTGATGTTTTTCTCACTCCTACTAGTGAATGTAATGTAACACACACCCATACAATGCGCACCACCCCGTGATGTTTTTCTCACTCCTACTAGTGAATGTAATGTAACACACACCCATACAATGCGCACCACCCCGTGATGTTTTTCTCACTCCTACTGGTGAATCTAATGTAACACACACCCATACAATGCGCACCACCCCGTGATGTTTTTCTCACTACTACTAGTGAATCTAATGTAACACACACCCATACAATGCGCACCACCCCGTGATGTTTTTCTCACTCCTACTAGTGAATCTAATGTAACACACACCCATACAATGCGCACCACCCCATGATGTTTTTCTCACTGCCACTAGTGAATGTAATGTAACACACACCCATGCAATGCGCACCACCCTGTGATGTTTTTCTCACTGCTACTAGTGAATGTAATGTAACACACACCCATACAATGCGCACCACCCCGTGATGTTTTTCTCACTCCTACTAGTGAATCTAATGTAACACACACCCATGCAATGCGCACCACCACGTGATGTTTTTCTCACTGCTACTAGTGAATGTAATGTAACACACACCCATACAATGCGCACCACCCCGTGATGTTTTTCTCACTGCTACTAGTGAATCTAATGTAACACACACCCATACAATGCGCACCACCCCGTGATGTTTTTCTCACTCCTACTAGTGAATGTAATGTAACACGCACCCATACAATGCGCACCACCCCGTGATGTTTTTCTCACTCCTACTTGTGAATGTAATGTAACACACACCCATACAATGCGCACCACCCCGTGATGTTTTTCTCACTCCTACTAGTGAATGTAATGTAACACACACCCATACAATGCGCACCACCCCGTGATGATTTTCTCACTCCTACTAGTGAATGTAATGTAACACACTCCCATACAATGCGCCCCACCCCGTGATGTTTTTCTCACTCCTACTAGTGAATGTAATGTAACACACACCCATACAATGCGCACCACCCCGTGATGTTTTTCTCACTCCTACTAGTGAATGTAATGTAACACACACCCATAGAATGCGCACCACCGCATGATGTTTTTCTCACTCCTACTAGTGAATCTAATGTAACACACACCCATACAATGCGCACCACCCCGTGATGTTTTTCTCACTCCTACTAGTGAATGTAATGTAACACACACCCATACAATGCGCACCACACCGTGATGTTTTTCTCACTCCTACTAGTGAATGTAATGTAACACACACCCATACAATGCGCACCACCCCGTGATGTTTTTCTGACTCCTACTGGTGAATCTAATGTAACACACACCCATACAATGCGCACCACCCCGTGATGCTTTTCTCACTACTACTAGTGAATCTAATGTAACACACACCCATACAATGCGCACCACCCCGGGATGTTTTTCTCACTCCTACTAGTGAATCTAATGTAACACACACCCATACAATGCGCACCACCCCGTGATGTTTTTCTCACTGCTACTAGTGAATGTAATGTAACACACACTCATACAATGCGCACCACCCCGTGATGTTTTTCTCATTCCTACTAGAGGATGTAATGTAACACACACCCATACAATGCGCACCACCCCGTGATGTTTTTCTCACTGCTACTAGTGAATCTAATGTAACACACACCCATACAATGTGCACCACCCCGTGATGTTTTTCTCCCTCCTACTAGTGAATCTAATGTAACACACACCGATACAATGCGCACCACCCCGTGATGTTTTTCTCACTCCTACTAGTGAATGTAATGTAACACACACCCATACAATGCGCAACACCCCGTGATGTTTTTCTCACTCCCACTAGTGAATCTAATGTAACACACACCCATACAATGCGCACCACCCCGTGATGTTTTTCTCACTCCCTCTAGTGAATCTAATGTAACACACACCCATACAATGCGCACCACCCCGTGATGTTTTTCTCACTCCTACTAGTGAATGTAATGTAACACACACCCATACAATGCGCACCACCCCGTGATGTTTTTCTCACTGCTACTAGTGAATCTAATGTAACACACACCCATACAATGCGCACCACCCCGTGATGTTTTTCTCACTGCTACTAGTGAATGTAATGTAACACACACCCATACAATGCGCACCACCCCGTGATATTTTTCTCACTGCTACTAGTGAATCTAATGTAACACACACCCATACAATGCGCACCACCACGTGATGTTTTTCTCACTGCTACTAGTGAATCTAATGTAACACACACCCATACAATGCGTACCACCCCGTGATGTTTTTCTCACTGCTACTAGTGAATGTAATGTAACACACACCCATACAATGCGCACCAACCCGTGATGTTTTTCTCACTGCTACTAGTAAATCTAATGTAACACACACCCATACAATGCGCACCACCCCATGATGTTTTTCTCACTGCTACTAGTGAATCTAATGTAACACACACCCATACAATGTGCACCACCCCGTGATGTTTTTCTCACTGCTACTAGTGAATGTAATGTAACACACACCAATACAATGCGCACCACCCCGTGATGTTTTTCTCACTGCTACTAGTGTATGTATTGTAACACACACCCATACAATGCGCACCACCCCGTGATGTTTTTCTCACTCCTACTAGTGAATGTAATGTAACACGCACCCATACAATGCGCACCACCCCGTGATGTTTTTCTCACTGCTACTAGTGTATGTATTGTAACACACACCCATACAATGCGCACCACCCCGTGATGTTTTTCTCACTGCTACTAGTGAATGTAATGTAACAAACACCCATACAATGCGCACCACCCCGTGATGTTTTTCTCACTGCTACTAGTGTATGTATTGTAACACACACCCATACAATGCGCACCACCCCATGATGTTTTTCTCACTCCTACTAGTGAATGTAATGTAACACACACCCATACAATGCGCACCACCCCGTGATGTTTTTCTCACTCCTACTAGTGAATGTAATGTAACACACACCCATACAATGCGCACCACCGCATGATGTTTTTCTCACTCCTACTAGTGAATCTAATGTAACACACACCCATACAATGCGCACCACCCCGTGATGTTTTTCTCACTCCTACTAGTGAATGTAATGTAACACACACCCATACAATGCGCACCACCCCGTGATGTTTTTCTCACTCCTACTAGTGAATGTAATGTAACACACACCCATACAATGCGCACCACCCCGTGATGTTTTTCTCACTCCTACTGGTGAATCTAATGTAACACACACCCATACAATGCGCACCACACCGTGATGTTTTTCTCACTCCTACTAGTGAATCTAATGTAACACACACCAATACAATGCGCACCACCCCGTGATGTTTTTCTCACTCCTACTAGTGAATCTAATGTAACACACACCCATACAATGCGCACCACCCCGTGATGTTTTTCTCACTCCTACTAGTGAATGTAATGTAACACACACCCATACAATGCGCACCACCCCGTGATGTTTTTCTCACTCCTACTAGAGGATGTAATGTAACACACACCCATGCAATGCGCACCACCCCGTGATGTTTTTCTCACTGCTACTAGTGAATCTAATGTAACACACACCCATACAATGTGCACCACCCCGTGATGTTTTTCTCACTGCTACTAGTGAATGTAATGTAACACACACCCATACAATGCGCACCACCCCGTGATGTTTTTCTCACTCCTACTAGTGAATCTAATCTAACACACACCCATACAATGCGCACCACCCCGTGATGTTTTTCTCACCCCTACTAGTGAATCTGATGTAACACACACCCATACAATGCGCACCACCCCGTGATGATTTTCTCACTCCTACTAGTGAATGTGATGTAACACACACCCATACAATGCGCACCACCCCGTGATGTTTTTCTCACTCCTACTAGTGAATGTAATGTAACACACACCCAAACAATGCGCACCACCCCGTGATGTTTTTCTCACTCCTACTAGTGAATCTGATGTAACACACACCCATACAATGCGCACCATCCCGTGATGTTTTTCTCACTCCTACTAGTGAATGTGATGTAACACACACCCATACAATGCGCACCACCCCGTGATGTTTTTCTCACTCCTACTAGTGAATGTAATGTAACACACACCCAAACAATGCGCACCACCCCGTGATTTTTTTGTCACTCCTACTAGTGAATCTAATGTAACACACAGCCATACAATGCGCACCACCCCGTGATGTTTTTCTCCCTCCTACTAGTGAATCTAATGTAACACACACCGATACAATGCGCACCACCCCGTGATGTTTTTCTCACTCCTACTAGTGAATGTAATGTAACACACACCCATACAATGCGCACCACCCCGTGATGTTTTTCTCACTCCCACTAGTGAATCTAATGTAACACAAACCCATACAATGCGCACCACCCCGTGATGTTTTTCTCACTCCCTCTAGTGAATCTAATGTAGCACACACCCATACAATGCGCACCACCCCGTGATGTTTTTCTCACTCCCACTAGTGAATCTAATGTAACACACACACATACAATGCGCACCACCCCATGATGTTTTTCTCACTGCCACTAGTGAATGTAATGTAACACACACCCATTCAATGCGCACCACCCTGTGATGTTTTTCTCACTGCTACTAGTGAATGTAATGTAACACACACCCATACAATGCGCACCACCCCGTGATGTTTTTCTCACTGCTACTAGTGAATCTAATGTAACACACACCCATACAATGCGCACCACCCCGTGATGTTTTTCTCACTCCTACTAGTGAATCTAATGTAACACACACCCATACAATGCGCACCACCCCGTGATGTTTTTCTCACTGCTAATAGTGAATCTAATGTAACACACACCCTAACAATGCGCACCACCCCGTGATGTTTTTCTCACTGCTACTAGTGAATGTAATGTAACACACACCCATACAATGCGCACCACCCCGTGATGTTTTTCTCACTGCTACTAGTGAATCTAATGTAACACACACCCATACACTGCGCACCACCACGTGATGTTTTTCTCACTGCTACTAGTGAATCTAATGTAACACACACCCATACAATGCGCACCACCACGTGACGTTTTTCTCACTGCTACTAGTGAATGTAATGTAACACACACCCATGCAATGCGCACCACCCCATGATGTTTTTCTCACTGCTACTAGTGAATCTAATGTAACACACACCCATACAATGCACACCACCCCGTGATGTTTTTCTCACTGCTACTAGTGAATCTAATGTAACACACACCCATACAATGCGCACCACCCCGTGATGTTTTTCTCACTCCTACTAGTGAATGTAATGTAACACGCACCCATACAATGCGCACCACCCCGTGATGTTTTTCTCACTCCTACTAGTGAATGTAATGTAACACACACCCATACAATGCGCACCACCCCGTGATGTTTTTCTCACTCCTACTAGTGAATGTAATGTAACACACACCCATACAATGCGCACCACCCCGGGATGATTTTCTCACTCCTACTAGTGAATGTAATGTAACACACTCCCATACAATGCGCACCACCCCGTGATGTTTTTCTCACTCCTACTAGTGAATGTAATGTAACACACACCCATACAATGCGCACCACCCCGTGATGTTTTTCTCACTCCTACTAGTGAATGTAATGTAACACACACCCATAGAATGCGCACCACCGCATGATGTTTTTCTCACTCCTACTAGTGAATCTAATGTAACACACACCCATACAATGCGCACCACCCCGTGATGTTTTTCTCACTCCTACTAGTGAATGTAATGTAACACACACCCATACAATGCGCACCACCCCGTGATGTTTTTCTCACTCCTACTAGTGAATGTAATGTAACACACACCCATACAATGCGCACCACCCCGTGATGTTTTTCTCACTCCTACTGGTGAATCTAATGTAACACACACCCATACAATGCGCACCACCCCGTGATGTTTTTCTCACTACTACTAGTGAATCTAATGTAACACACACCCATACAATGCGCACCACCCCGTGATGTTTTTCTCACTCCTACTAGTGAATCTAATGTAACACACACCCATACAATGCGCACCACCCCGTGATGTTTTTCTCACTGCTACTAGTGAATGTAATGTAACACACACCCATACAATTCGCACCACCCCGTGACGTTTTTCTCATTCCTACTAGAGGATGTAATGTAACACACACCCATACAATGCGCACCACCCCGTGATGTTTTTCTCACTGCTACTAGTGAATCTAATGTAACACACACCCATACAATGTGCACCACCCCGTGATGTTTTTCTCACTGCTACTAGTGAATCTAATGTAACACACACCCATACAATGCGCACCACCCCGTGATGTTTTTCTCACTCCTACTAGTGAATCTAATCTAACACACACCCATACAATGCGCACCACCCCGTGATGTTTTTCTCACCCCTACTAGTGAATCTGATGTAACACACACCCATACAATGCGCACCACCCCGTGATGATTTTCTCACCCCTACTAGTGAATGTGATGTAACACACACCCATACAATGCGCACCACCCCGTGATGTTTTTCTCACTCCTACTAGTGAATGTAATGTAACACACACCCAAACAATGCGCACCACCCCGTGATGTTTTTCTCACTCCTACTAGTGAATCTGATGTAACACACACCCATACAATGCGCACCATCCCGTGATGTTTTTCTCACTCCTACTAGTGAATGTGATGTAACACACACCCATACAATGCGCACCACCCCGTGATGTTTTTCTCACTCCTACTAGTGAATGTAATGAAACACACACCCAAACAATGCGCACCACCCCATGATTTTTTTCTCACTCCTACTAGTGAATCTAATGTAACACACACCCATACAATGCGCACCACCCCGTGATGTTTTTCTCCCTCGTACTAGTGAATCTAATGTAACACACACCGATACAATGCGCACCACCCCGTGATGTTTTTCTCACTCCTACTAGTGAATGTAATGTAACACACACCCATACAATGCGCACCACCCCGTGATGTTTTTCTCACTCCCACTAGTGAATCTAATGTAACACACACCCATACAATGCGCACCACCCCGTGATGTTTTTCTCACTGCTCCTAGTGTATGTATTGTAACACACACCCATACAATGCGCACCACCCCGTGATGTTTTTCTCACTGCTACTAGTGAATGTAATGTAACACACACCCATACAATGCGCACCACCCCGTGATGTTTTTCTCACTGCTACTAGTGTATGTATTGTAACACACACCCATACAATGCGCACCACCCCGTGATGTTTTTCTCACTCCTACTAGTGAATGTAATGTAACACACACCCATAGAATGCGCACCACCCCGTGATGTTTTTCTCACTCCTACTAGTGAATGTAATGTAACACACACCCATACAATGCGCACCACCGCATGATGTTTTTCTCACTCCTACTAGTGAATCTAATGTAACACACACCCATACAATGCGCACCACCCCGTGATGTTTTTCTCACTCCTACTAGTGAATGTAATGTAACACACACCCATACAATGCGCACCACCCCGTGATGTTTTTCTCACTCCTACTAGTGAATGTAATGTAACACACACCCATACAATTCGCACCACCCCATGATGTTTTTCTCACTCCTACTGGTGAATCTAATGTAACACACACCCATACAATTCGCACCACCCCGTGATGTTTTTCTCACTACTACTAGTGAATCTAATGTAACACACACCCATACAATGCGCACCACCCCGAGATGTTTTTCTCACTCCTACTGGTGAATCTAATGTAACACACACCCATACAATGCGCACCACCCCGTGATGTTTTTCTCACTGCTACTAGTGAATGTAATGTAACACACACCCATACAATGCGCACCACCCCGTGATGTTTTTCTCACTCCTACTAGAGGATGTAATGTAACACACACCCATACAATGCGCACCACCCCGTGATGTTTTTCTCACTGCTACTAGTGAATCTAATGTAACACACACCCATACAATGTGCACCACCCCGTGATGTTTTTCTCACTGCTACTAGTGAATGTAATGTAACACACACCCATACAATGCGCACCACCCCGTGATGTTTTTCTCACTCCTACTAGTGAATCTAATCTAACACACAGCCATACAATGCGCACCACCCCGTGATGTTTTTCTCACCCCTACTAGTGAATCTGATGTAACACACACCCATACAATGCGCACCACCCCGTGATGATTTTCTCACTCCTACTAGTGAATGTGATGTAACACACACCCATACAATGCGCACCACCCCGTGATGTTTTTCTCACTCCTACTAGTGAATGTAATGTAACACACACCCAAACAATGCGCACCACCCCGTGATGTTTTTCTCACTCCTACTAGTGAATCTGATGTAACACACACCCATACAATGCGCACCATCCCGTGATGTTTTTCTCACTCCTACTAGTGAATGTGATGTAACACACATCCATACAATGCGCACCACCCCGTGATGTTTTTCTCACTCCTACTAGTGAATCTAATGTAACACACACCCAAACAATGCGCACCACCCCGTGATTTTTTTCTCACTCCTACTAGTGAATCTAATGTAACACACACCCATACAATGCGCACCACCCCGTGATGTTTTTCTCCCTCCTACTAGTGAATCTAATGTAACACACACCGATACAATGCGCACCACCCCGTGATGTTTTTCTCACTCCTACTAGTGAATGTAATGTAACACACACCCATACAATGCGCACCACCCCGTGATGTTTTTCTCACTCCCAATAGTGAATCTAATGTAACACACACCCATACAATGCGCACCACCCCGTGATGTTTTTCTCACTCCCTCTAGTGAATCTAATGTAGCACACACCCATACAATGCGCACCACCCCGTGATGTTTTTCTCACTCCCACTAGTGAATCTAATGTAACACACACACATACAATGCGCACCACCCCATGATGTTTTTCTCACTGCCACTAGTGAATGTAATGTAACACACACCCATTCAATGCGCACCACCCTGTGATGTTTTTCTCACTGCTACTAGTGAATGTAATGTAACACACACCCATACAATGCGCACCACCCCGTGATGTTTTTCTCACTGCTACTAGTGAATCTAATGTAACACACACCCATACAATGCGCACCACCCCGTGATGTTTTTCTCACTCCTACTAGTGAATCTAATGTAACACACACCCATACAATGCGCACCACCCCGTGATGTTTTTCTCACTGCTAATAGTGAATCTAATGTAACACACACCCTAACAATGCGCACCACCCCGTGATGTTTTTCTCACTGCTACTAGTGAATGTAATGTAACACACACCCATACAATGCGCACCACCCCGTGATGTTTTTCTCACTGCTACTAGTGAATCTAATGTAACACACACCCATACACTGCGCACCACCACGTGATGTTTTTCTCACTGCTACTAGTGAATCTAATGTAACACACACCCATACAATGCGCACCACCACGTGACGTTTTTCTCACTGCTACTAGTGAATGTAATGTAACACACACCCATGCAATGCGCACCACCCCATGATGTTTTTCTCACTGCTACTAGTGAATCTAATGTAACACACACCCATACAATGCACACCACCCCGTGATGTTTTTCTCACTGCTACTAGTGAATCTAATGTAACACACACCCATACAATGCGCACCACCCCGTGATGTTTTTCTCACTCCTACTAGTGAATGTAATGTAACACGCACCCATACAATGCGCACCACCCCGTGATGTTTTTCTCACTCCTACTAGTGAATGTAATGTAACACACACCCATACAATGCGCACCACCCCGTGATGTTTTTCTCACTCCTACTAGGGAATGTAATGTAACACACACCCATACAATGCACACCACCCCGGGATGATTTTCTCACTCCTACTAGTGAATGTAATGTAACACACTCCCATACAATGCGCACCACCCCGTGATGTTTTTCTCACTCCTACTAGTGAATGTAATGTAACACACACCCATACAATGTGCACCACCCCGTGATGTTTTTCTCACTCCTACTAGTGAATGTAATGTAACACACACCCATAGAATGCGCACCACCGCATGATGTTTTTCTCACTCCTACTAGTGAATCTAATGTAACACACACCCATACAATGCGCACCACCCCGTGATGTTTTTCTCACTCCTACTAGTGAATGTAATGTAACACACACCCATACAATGCGCACCACCCCGTGATGTTTTTCTCACTCCTACTAGTGAATGTAATGTAACACACACCCATACAATGCGCACCACCCCGTGATGTTTTTCTCACTCCTACTGGTGAATCTAATGTAACACACACCCATACAATGCGCACCACCCCGTGATGTTTTTCTCACTACTACTAGTGAATCTAATGTAACACACACCCATACAATGCGCACCACCCCGTGATGTTTTTCTCACTCCTACTAGTGAATCTAATGTAACACACACCCATACAATGCGCACCACCCCGTGATGTTTTTCTCACTGCTACTAGTGAATGTAATGTAACACACACCCATACAATTCGCACCACCCCGTGATGTTTTTCTCATTCCTACTAGAGGATGTAATGTAACACACACCCATACAATGCGCACCACCCCGTGATGTTTTTCTCACTGCTACTAGTGAATCTAATGTAACACACACCCATACAATGTGCACCACCCCGTGATGTTTTTCTCACTGCTACTAGTGAATCTAATGTAACACACACCCATACAATGCGCACCACCCCGTGATGTTTTTCTCACTCCTACTAGTGAATCTAATCTAACACACACCCATACAATGCGCACCACCCCGTGATGTTTTTCTCACCCCTACTAGTGAATCTGATGTAACACACACCCATACAATGCGCACCACCCCGTGATGATTTTCTCACCCCTACTAGTGAATGTGATGTAACACACACCCATACAATGCGCACCACCCCGTGATGTTTTTCTCACTCCTACTAGTGAATGTAATGTAACACACACCCAAACAATGCGCACCACCCCGTGATGTTTTTCTCACTCCTACTAGTGAATCTGATGTAACACACACCCATACAATGCGCACCATCCCGTGATGTTTTTCTCACTCCTACTAGTGAATGTGATGTAACACACACCCATACAATGCGCACCACCCCGTGATGTTTTTCTCACTCCTACTAGTGAATGTAATGAAACACACACCCAAACAATGCGCACCACCCCATGATTTTTTTCTCACTCCTACTAGTGAATCTAATGTAACACACACCCATACAATGCGCACCACCCCGTGATGTTTTTCTCCCTCGTACTAGTGAATCTAATGTAACACACACCGATACAATGCGCACCACCCCGTGATGTTTTTCTCACTCCTACTAGTGAATGTAATGTAACACACACCCATACAATGCGCACCACCACGTGATGTTTTTCTCACTCCCACTAGTGAATCTAATGTAACACACACCCATACAATGCGCACCACCCCGTGATGTTTTTCTCACTGCTCCTAGTGTATGTATTGTAACACACACCCATACAATGCGCACCACCCCGTGATGTTTTTCTCACTGCTACTAGTGAATGTAATGTAACACACACCCATACAATGCGCACCACCCCGTGATGTTTTTCTCACTGCTACTAGTGTATGTATTGTAACACACACCCATACAATGCGCACCACCCCGTGATGTTTTTCTCACTCCTACTAGTGAATGTAATGTAACACACACCCATAGAATGCGCACCACCCCGTGATGTTTTTCTCACTCCTACTAGTGAATGTAATGTAACACACACCCATACAATGCGCACCACCGCATGATGTTTTTCTCACTCCTACTAGTGAATCTAATGTAACACACACCCATACAATGCGCACCACCCCGTGATGTTTTTCTCACTCCTACTAGTGAATGTAATGTAACACACACCCATACAATGCGCACCACCCCGTGATGTTTTTCTCACTCCTACTAGTGAATGTAATGTAACACACACCCATACAATTCGCACCACCCCATGATGTTTTTCTCACTCCTACTGGTGAATCTAATGTAACACACACCCATACAATTCGCACCACCCCGTGATGTTTTTCTCACTACTACTAGTGAATCTAATGTAACACACACCCATACAATGCGCACCACCCCGTGATGTTTTTCTCACTCCTACTGGTGAATCTAATGTAACACACACCCATACAATGCGCACCACCCCGTGATGTTTTTCTCACTGCTACTAGTGAATGTAATGTAACACACACCCATACAATGCGCACCACCCCGTGATGTTTTTCTCACTCCTACTAGAGGATGTAATGTAACACACACCCATACAATGCGCACCACCCCGTGATGTTTTTCTCACTGCTACTAGTGAATCTAATGTAACACACACCCATACAATGTGCACCACCCCGTGATGTTTTTCTCACTGCTACTAGTGAATGTAATGTAACACACACCCATACAATGCGCACCACCCCGTGATGTTTTTCTCACTCCTACTAGTGAATCTAATCTAACACACAGCCATACAATGCGCACCACCCCGTGATGTTTTTCTCACCCCTACTAGTGAATCTGATGTAACACACACCCATACAATGCGCACCACCCCGTGATGATTTTCTCACTCCTACTAGTGAATGTGATGTAACACACACCCATACAATGCGCACCACCCCGTGATGTTTTTCTCACTCCTACTAGTGAATGTAATGTAACACACACCCAAACAATGCGCACCACCCCGTGATGTTTTTCTCACTCCTACTAGTGAATCTGATGTAACACACACCCATACAATGCGCACCATCCCGTGATGTTTTTCTCACTCCTACTAGTGAATGTGATGTAACACACATCCATACAATGCGCACCACCCCGTGATGTTTTTCTCACTCCTACTAGTGAATCTAATGTAACACACACCCAAACAATGCGCACCACCCCGTGATTTTTTTCTCACTCCTACTAGTGAATCTAATGTAACACACACCCATACAATGCGCACCACCCCGTGATGTTTTTCTCCCTCCTACTAGTGAATCTAATGTAACACACACCGATACAATGCGCACCACCCCGTGATGTTTTTCTCACTCCTACTAGTGAATGTAATGTAACACACACCCATACAATGCGCACCACCCCGTGATGTTTTTCTCACTCCCAATAGTGAATCTAATGTAACACACACCCATACAATGCGCACCACCCCGTGATGTTTTTCTCACTCCCTCTAGTGAATCTAATGTAGCACACACCCATACAATGCGCACCACCCCGTGATGTTTTTCTCACTCCCACTAGTGAATCTAATGTAACACACACACATACAATGCGCACCACCCCGTGATGTTTTTCTCACTGCCACTAGTGAATGTAATGTAACACACACCCATGCAATGCGCACCACCCTGTGATGTTTTTCTCACTGCTACTAGTGAATCTAATGTAACACACACCCATACAATGCGCACCACCCCGTGATGTTTTTCTCACTGCTACTAGTGAATCGAATGTAACACACACCCATACAATGCGCACCACCCCGTGATGTTTTTCTCACTCTTACTAGTGAATCTAATGTAACACACACCCATACAATGCGCACCACCCCGTGATGTTTTTCTCACTGCTACTAGTGAATGTAATGTAACACACACCCATACAATGCGCACCACCCCGTGATGTTTTTCTCACTGCTACTAGTGAATCTAATGTAACACACACCCATACACTGCGCACCACCACGTGATGTTTTTCTCACTGCTACTAGTGAATCTAATGTAACACACACCCATACAATGCGCACCACCACGTGATGTTTTTCTCACTGCTACTAGTGAATGTAATGTAACACACACCCATGCAATGCGCACCACCCCATGATGTTTTTCTCACTGCTACTAGTGAATCTAATGTAACACACACCCATACAATGCGCACCACCCCGTGATGTTTTTCTCACTGCTACTAGTGAATCTAATGTAACACACACCCATACAATGCGCACCACCCCGTGATGTTTTTCTCACTCCTACTAGTGAATGTAATGTAACACGCACCCATACAATGCGCACCACCCCGTGATGTTTTTCTCACTCCTACTAGTGAATGTAATGTAACACACACCCATACAATGCGCACCACCCCGTGATGTTTTTCTCACTCCTACTAGTGAATGTAATGTAACACACACCCATACAATGCGCACCACCCCGTGATGATTTTCTCACTCCTACTAGTGAATGTAATGTAACACACTCCCATACAATGCGCACCACCCCGTGATGTTTTTCTCACTCCTACTAGTGAATGTAATGTAACACACACCCATACAATGCGCACCACCCTGTGATGTTTTTCTCACTCCTACTAGTGAATGTAATGTAACACACACCCATAGAATGCGCACCACCGCATGATGTTTTTCTCACTCCTACTAGTGAATCTAATGTAACACACACCCATACAATGCGCACCACCCCGTGATGTTTTTCTCACTCCTACTAGTGAATGTAATGTAACACACACCCATACAATGCGCACCACCCCGTGATGTTTTTCTCACTCCTAATAGTGAATGTAATGTAACACACACCCATACAATGCGCACCACCCCGTGATGTTTTTCTCACTCCTACTGGTGAATCTAATGTAACACACACCCATACAATGCGCACCACCCCGTGATGTTTTTCTCACTACTACTAGTGAATCTAATGTAACACACACCCATACAATGCGCACCACCCCGTGATGTTTTTCTCACTCCTACTAGTGAATCTAATGTAACACACACCCATACAATGCGCACCACCCCGTGATGTTTTTCTCACTGCTACTAGTGAATGTAATGTAACACACACCCATACAATGCGCACCACCCCGTGATGTTTTTCTCATTCCTACTAGAGGATGTAATGTAACACACACCCATACAATGCGCACCACCCCGTGATGTTTTTCTCACTGCTACTAGTGAATCTAATGTAACACACACCCATACAATGTGCACCACCCCGTGATGTTTTTCTCCCTCCTAATAGTGAATCTAATGTAACACACACCGATACAATGCGCACCACCCAGTGATGTTTTTCTCACTCCTACTAGTGAATGTAATGTAACACACACCCATACAATGCGCACCACCCCGTGATGTTTTTCTCACTCCCACTAGTGAATCTAATGTAACACACACCCATACAATGCGCACCACCCCGTGATGTTTTTCTCACTCCCACTAGTGAATGTAATGTAACACACACCCATACAATGCGCACCACCCCGTGATGTTTTTCTCACTGCTAGTAGTGAATCTAATGTAACACACACCCATACAATGCGCACCACCCCGTGATGTTTTTCTCACTGCTACTAGTGAATGTAATGTAACACACACCCATACAATGCGCACCACCCCGTGATGTTTTTCTCACTCCTACTAGTGAATGTAATGTAACACGCACCCATACAATGCGCACCACCCCGTGATGTTTTTCTCACTGCTCCTAGTGTATGTATTGTAACACACACCCATACAATGCGCACCACCCCGTGATGTTTTTCTCACTTCTACTAGTGAATGTAATGTAACACACACCCATACAATGCGCACCACCCCGTGATGTTTTTCTCACTGCTACTAGTGTATGTATTGTAACACACACCCATACAATGCGCACCACCCCGTGATGTTTTTCTCACTCCTACTAGTGAATGTAATGTAACACACACCCATAGAATGCGCACCACCCCGTGATGTTTTTCTCACTCCTACTAGTGAATGTAATGTAACACACACCCATACAATGCGCACCACCGCATGATGTTTTTCTCACTCCTACTAGTGAATCTAATGTAACACACACCCATACAATGCGCACCACCCCGTGATGTTTTTCTCACTCCTACTAGTGAATGTAATGTAACACACACCCATACAATGCGCACCACCCCGTGATGTTTTTCTCACTCCTACTAGTGAATGTAATGTAACACACACCCATACAATGCGCACCACCCCGTGATGTTTTTCTCACTCCTACTGGTGAATCTAATGTAACACACACCCATACAATGCGCACCACCACGTGATGTTTTTCTCACTACTACTAGTGAATCTAATGTAACACACACCCATACAATGCGCACCACCCCGTGATGTTTTTCTCACTCCTACTAGTGAATCTAATGTAACACACACCCATACAATGCGCACCACCCCATGATGTTTTTCTCACTGCCACTAGTGAATGTAATGTAACACACACCCATGCAATGCGCACCACCCTGTGATGTTTTTCTCACTGCTACTAGTGAATGTAATGTAACACACACCCATACAATGCGCACCACCCCGTGATGTTTTTCTCACTCCTACTAGTGAATCTAATGTAACACACACCCATACAATGCGCACCACCACGTGATGTTTTTCTCACTGCTACTAGTGAATGTAATGTAACACACACCCATGCAATGCGCACCACCCCATGATGTTTTTCTCACTGCTACTAGTGAATCTAATGTAACACACACCCATACAATGCGCACCACCCCGTGATGTTTTTCTCACTGCTACTAGTGAATCTAATGTAACACACACCCATACAATGCGCACCACCCCGTGATGTTTTTCTCACTCCTACTAGTGAATGTAATGTAACACGCACCCATACAATGCGCACCACCCCGTGATGTTTTTCTCACTCCTACTAGTGAATGTAATGTAACACACACCCATACAATGCGCACCACCCCGTGATGTTTTTCTCACTCCTACTAGTGAATGTAATGTAACACACACCCATACAATGCGCACCACCCCGTGATGATTTTCTCACTCCTACTAGTGAATGTAATGTAACACACACCCATACAATGCGCACCACCCCGTGATGTTTTTCTCACTCCTACTAGTGAATGTAATGTAACACACACCCATACAATGCGCACCACCCCGTGATGTTTTTCTCACTCCTACTAGTGAATGTAGTGTAACACACACCCATAGAATGCGCACCACCGCATGATGTTTTTCTCACTCCTACTAGTGAATCTAATGTAACACACACCCATACAATGCGCACCACCCCGTGATGTTTTTCTCACTCCTACTAGTGAATGTAATGTAACACACACCCATACAATGCGCACCACACCGTGATGTTTTTCTCACTCCTACTAGTGAATGTAATGTAACACACACCCATACAATGCGCACCACCCCGTGATGTTTTTCTCACTCCTACTGGTGAATCTAATGTAACACACACCCATACAATGCGCACCACCCCGTGATGCTTTTCTCACTACTACTAGTGAATCTAATGTAACACACACCCATACAATGCGCACCACCCCGGGATGTTTTTCTCACTCCTACTAGTGAATCTAATGTAACACACACCCATACAATGCGCACCACCCCGTGATGTTTTTCTCACTGCTACTAGTGAATGTAATGTAACACACACTCATACAATGCGCACCACCCCGTGATGTTTTTCTCATTCCTACTAGAGGATGTAATGTAACACACACCCATACAATGCGCATCACCCCGTGATGTTTTTCTCACTGCTACTAGTGAATCTAATGTAACACACACCCATACAATGTGCACCACCCCGTGATGTTTTTCTCCCTCCTACTAGTGAATCTAATGTAACACACACCGATACAATGCGCACCACCCCGTGATGGTTTTCTCACTCCTACTAGTGAATGTAAAGTAACACACACCCATACAATGCGCAACACCCCGTGATGTTTTTCTCACTCCCACTAGTGAATCTAATGTAACACACACCCATACAATGCGCACCACCCCGTGATGTTTTTCTCACTCCCTCTAGTGAATCTAATGTAACACACACCCATACAATGCGCACCACCCCGTGATGTTTTTCTCACTCCTACTAGTGAATGTAATGTAACACACACCCATACAATGCGCACCACCCCGTGATGTTTTTCTCACTGCTACTAGTGAATCTAATGTAACACACACCCATACAATGCGCACCACCCCGTGATGTTTTTCTCACTGCTACTAGTGAATGTAATGTAACACACACCCATACAATGCGCACCACCCCGTGATATTTTTCTCACTGCTACTAGTGAATCTAATGTAACACACACCCATACAATGCGCACCACCACGTGATGTTTTTCTCACTGCTACTAGTGAATCTAATGTAACACACACCCATACAATGCGTACCACCCCGTGATGTTTTTCTCACTGCTACTAGTGAATGTAATGTAACACACACCCATACAATGCGCACCAACCCGTGATGTTTTTCTCACTGCTACTAGTGAATCTAATGTAACACACACCCATACAATGCGCACCACCCCATGATGTTTTTCTCACTGCTACTAGTGAATCTAATGTAACACACACCCATACAATGTGCACCACCCCGTGATGTTTTTCTCACTGCTACTAGTGAATGTAATGTAACACACACCCATACAATGCGCACCACCCCGTGATGTTTTTCTCACTGCTACTAGTGTATGTATTGTAACACACACCCATACAATGCGCACCACCCCGTGATGTTTTTCTCACTCCTACTAGTGAATGTAATGTAACACGCACCCATACAATGCGCACCACCCCGTGATGTTTTTCTCACTGCTACTAGTGTATGTATTGTAACACACACCCATACAATGCGCACCACCCCGTGATGTTTTTCTCACTGCTACTACTGAATGTAATGTAACAAACACCCATACAATGCGCACCACCCCGTGATGTTTTTCTCACTGCTACTAGTGTATGTATTGTAACACACACCCATACAATGCGCACCACCCCGTGATGTTTTTCTCACTCCTACTAGTGAATGTAATGTAACACACACCCATAGAATGCGCACCACCCCGTGATGTTTTTCTCACTCCTACTAGTGAATGTAATGTAACACACACCCATACAATGCGCACCACCGCATGATGTTTTTCTCACTCCTACTAGTGAATCTAATGTAACACACACCCATACAATGCGCACCACCCCGTGATGTTTTTCTCACTCCTACTACTGAATGTAATGTAACACACACCCATACAATGCGCACCACCCCGTGATGTTTTTCTCACTCCTACTAGTGAATGTAATGTAACACACACCCATACAATGCACACCACCCCGTGATGTTTTTCTCACTCCTACTGGTGAATCTAATGTAACACACACCCATACAATGCGCACCACACCGTGATGTTTTTCTCACTCCTACTAGTGAATCTAATGTAACACACACCAATACAATGCGCACCACCCCGTGATGTTTTTCTCACTCCTACTAGTGAATCTAATGTAACACACACCCATACAATGCGCACCACCCCGTGATGTTTTTCTCACTCCTACTAGTGAATGTAATGTAACACACACCCATACAATGCGCACCACCCCGTGATGTTTTTCTCACTCCTACTAGAGGATGTAATGTAACACACACCCATGCAATGCGCACCACCCCGTGATGTTTTTCTCACTGCTACTAGTGAATCTAATGTAACACACACCCATACAATGTGCACCACCCCGTGATGTTTTTCTCACTGCTACTAGTGAATGTAATGTAACACACACCCATACAATGCGCACCACCCCGTGATGTTTTTCTCACTCCTACTAGTGAATCTAATCTAACACACACCCATACAATGCGCACCACCCCGTGATGTTTTTCTCACCCCTACTAGTGAATCTGATGTAACACACACCCATACAATGCGCACCACCCCGTGATGATTTTCTCACTCCTACTAGTGAATGTGATGTAACACACACCCATACAATGCGCACCACCCCGTGATGTTTTTCTCACTCCTACTAGTGAATGTAATGTAACACACACCCAAACAATGCGCACCACCCCGTGATGTTTTTCTCACTCCTACTAGTGAATCTGATGTAACACACACCCATACAATGCGCACCATCCCGTGATGTTTTTCTCACTCCTACTAGTGAATGTGATGTAACACACACCCATACAATGCGCACCACCCCGTGATGTTTTTCTCACTCCTACTAGTGAATGTAATGTAACACACACCCAAACAATGCGCACCACCCCGTGATTTTTTTCTCACTCCTACTAGTGAATCTAATGTAACACACACCCATACAATGCGCACCACCCCGTGATGTTTTTCTCCCTCCTACTAGTGAATCTAATGTAACACACACCGATACAATGCGCACCACCCCGTGATGTTTTTCTCACTCCTACTAGTGAATGTAATGTAACACACACCCATAGAATGCGCACCACCCCGTGATGTTTTTCTCACTCCTACTAGTGAATGTAATGTAACACACACCCATACAATGCGCACCACCGCATGATGTTTTTCTCACTCCTACTAGTGAATCTAATGTAACACACACCCATACAATGCGCACCACCCCGTGATGTTTTTCTCACTCCTACTAGTGAATGTAATGTAACACACACCCATACAATGCGCACCACCCCGTGATGTTTTTCTCACTCCTACTAGTGAATGTAATGTAACACACACCCATACAATGCGCACCACCCCGTGATGTTTTTCTCACTCCTACTGGTGAATCTAATGTAACACACACCCATACAATGCGCACCACCCCGTGATGTTTTTCTCACTACTACTAGTGAATCTAATGTAACACACACCCATACAATGCGCACCACCCCGTGATGTTTTTCTCACTCCTACTAGTGAATCTAATGTAACACACACCCATACAATGCGCACCACCCCATGATGTTTTTCTCACTGCCACTAGTGAATGTAATGTAACACACACCCATGCAATGCGCACCACCCTGTGATGTTTTTCTCACTGCTACTAGTGAATGTAATGTAACACACACCCATACAAAGCGCACCACCCCGTGATGTTTTTCTCACTCCTACTAGTGAATCTAATGTAACACACACCCATACAATGCGCACCACCACGTGATGTTTTTCTCACTGCTACTAGTGAATGTAATGTAACACACACCCATGCAATGCGCACCACCCCATGATGTTTTTCTCACTGCTACTAGTGAATCTAATGTAACACACACCCATACAATGCGCACCACCCCGTGATGTTTTTCTCACTGCTACTAGTGAATCTAATGTAACACACACCCATACAATGCGCACCACCCCGTGATGTTTTTCTCACTCCTACTAGTGAATGTAATGTAACACGCACCCATACAATGCGCACCACCCCGTGATGTTTTTCTCACTCCTACTAGTGAATGTAATGTAACACACACCCATACAATGCGCACCACCCCGTGATGTTTTTCTCACTCCTACTAGTGAATGTAATGTAACACACACCCATACAATGCGCACCACCCCGTGATGATTTTCTCACTCCTAGTAGTGAATGTAATGTAACACACTCCCATAAAATGCGCACCACCCCGTGATGTTTTTCTCACTCCTACTAGTGAATGTAATGTAACACACACCCATACAATGCGCACCACCCCATGATGTTTTTCTCACTCCTACTAGTGAATGTAGTGTAACACACACCCATAGAATGCGCACCACCGCATGATGTTTTTCTCACTCCTACTAGTGAATCTAATGTAACACACACCCATACAATGCGCACCACCCCGTGATGTTTTTCTCACTCCTACTAGTGAATCTAATGTAACACACACCCATACAATGCGCACCACACCGTGATGTTTTTCTCACTCCTACTAGTGAATGTAATGTAACACACACCCATACAATGCGCACCACCCCGTGATGTTTTTCTCACTCCTACTGGTGAATCTAATGTAACACACACCCATACAATGCGCACCACCCCGTGATGCTTTTCTCACTACTACTAGTGAATCTAATGTAACACACACCCATACAATGCGCACCACCCCGGGATGTTTTTCTCACTCCTACTAGTGAATCTAATGTAACACACACCCATACAATGCGCACCACCCCGTGATGTTTTTCTCACTGCTACTAGTGAATGTAATGTAACACACACTCATACAATGCGCACCACCCCGTGATGTTTTTCTCATTCCTACTAGAGGATGTAATGTAACACACACCCATACAATGCGCACCACCCCGTGATGTTTTTCTCACTGCTACTAGTGAATCTAATGTAACACACACCCATACAATGTGCACCACCCCGTGATGTTTTTCTCCCTCCTACTAGTGAATCTAATGTAACACACACCGATACAATGCGCACCACCCCGTGATGTTTTTCTCACTCCTACTAGTGAATGTAATGTAACACACACCCATACAATGCGCAACACCCCGTGATGTTTTTCTCACTCCCACTAGTGAATCTAATGTAACACACACCCATACAATGCGCACCACCCCGTGATGTTTTTCTCACTCCCTCTAGTGAATCTAATGTAACACACACCCATACAATGCGCACCACCCCGTGATGTTTTTCTCACTCCTACTAGTGAATGTAATGTAACACACACCCATACAATGCGCACCACCCCGTGATGTTTTTCTCACTGCTACTAGTGAATCTAATGTAACACACACCCATACAATGCGCACCACCCCGTGATGTTTTTCTCACTGCTACTAGTGAATGTAATGTAACACACACCCATACAATGCGCACCACCCCGTGATATTTTTCTCACTGCTACTAGTGAATCTAATGTAACACACACCCATACAATGCGCACCACCACGTGATGTTTTTCTCACTGCTACTAGTGAATCTAATGTAACACACACCCATACAATGCGTACCACCCCGTGATGTTTTTCTCACTGCTACTAGTGAATGTAATGTAACACACACCCATACAATGCGCACCAACCCGTGATGTTTTTCTCACTGCTACTAGTGAATCTAATGTAACACACACCCATACAATGCGCACCACCCCATGATGTTTTTCTCACTGCTACTAGTGAATCTAATGTAACACACACCCATACAATGTGCACCACCCCGTGATGTTTTTCTCACTGCTACTAGTGAATGTAATGTAACACACACCCATACAATGCGCACCACCCCGTGATGTTTTTCTCACTGCTACTAGTGTATGTATTGTAACACACACCCATACAATGCGCACCACCCCGTGATGTTTTTCTCACTCCTACTAGTGAATGTAATGTAACACGCACCCATACAATGCGCACCACCCCGTGATGTTTTTCTCACTGCTACTAGTGTATGTATTGTAACACACACCCATACAATGCGCACCACCCCGTGATGTTTTTCTCACTGCTACTACTGAATGTAATGTAACAAACACCCATACAATGTGCACCACCCCGTGATGTTTTTCTCACTGCTACTAGTGTATGTATTGTAACACACACCCATACAATGCGCACCACCCCGTGATGTTTTTCTCACTCCTACTAGTGAATGTAATGTAACACACACCCATACAATGCGCACCACCCCGTGATGTTTTTCTCACTCCTACTAGTGAATGTAATGTAACACACACCCATACAATGCGCACCACCGCATGATGTTTTTCTCACTCCTACTAGTGAATCTAATGTAACACACACCCATACAATGCGCACCACCCCGTGATGTTTTTCTCACTCCTACTAGTGAATGTAATGTAACACACACCCATACAATGCGCACCACCCCGTGATGTTTTTCTCACTCCTACTAGTGAATGTAATGTAACACACACCCATACAATGCGCACCACCCCGTGATGTTTTTCTCACTCCTACTGGTGAATCTAATGTAACACACACCCATACAATGCGCACCACACCGTGATGTTTTTCTCACTCCTACTAGTGAATCTAATGTAACACACACCAATACAATGCGCACCACCCCGTGATGTTTTTCTCACTCCTACTAGTGAATCTAATGTAACACACACCCATACAATGCGCACCACCCCGTGATGTTTTTCTCACTCCTACTAGTGAATGTAATGTAACACACACCCATACAATGCGCACCACCCCGTGATGTTTTTCTCACTCCTACTAGAGGATGTAATGTAACACACACCCATGCAATGCGCACCACCCCGTGATGTTTTTCTCACTGCTACTAGTGAATCTAATGTAACACACACCCATACAATGTGCACCACCCCGTGATGTTTTTCTCACTGCTACTAGTGAATGTAATGTAACACACACCCATACAATGCGCACCACCCCGTGATGTTTTTCTCACTCCTACTAGTGAATCTAATCTAACACACACCCATACAATGCGCACCACCCCGTGATGTTTTTCTCACCCCTACTAGTGAATCTGATGTAACACACACCCATACAATGCGCACCACCCCGTGATGATTTTCTCACTCCTACTAGTGAATGTGATGTAACACACACCCATACAATGCGCACCACCCCGTGATGTTTTTCTCACTCCTACTAGTGAATGTAATGTAACACACACCCAAACAATGCGCACCACCCCGTGATGTTTTTCTCACTCCTACTAGTGAATCTGATGTAACACACACCCATACAATGCGCACTATCCCGTGATGTTTTTCTCACTCCTACTAGTGAATGTGATGTAACACACACCCATACAATGCGCACCACCCCGTGATGTTTTTCTCACTCCTACTAGTGAATGTAATGTAACACACACCCAAACAATGCGCACCACCCCGTGATTTTTTTCTCACTCCTACTAGTGAATCTAATGTAACACACACCCATACAATGCGCACCACCCCGTGATGTTTTTCTCCCTCCTACTAGTGAATCTAATGTAACACACACCGATAAAATGCGCACCACCCCGTGATGTTTTTCTCACTCCTACTAGTGAATGTAATGTAACACACACCCATACAATGCGCACCACCCCGTGATGTTTTTCTCACTCCCACTAGTGAATCTAATGTAACACAAACCCATACAATGCGCACCACCCCGTGATGTTTTTCTCACTCCCTCTAGTGAATCTAATGTAGCACACACCCATACAATGCGCACCACCCCGTGATGTTTTTCTCACTCCCACTAGTGAATCTAATGTAACACACACACATACAATGCGCACCACCCCATGATGTTTTTCTCACTGCCACTAGTGAATGTAATGTAACACACACCCATTCAATGCGCACCACCCTGTGATGTTTTTCTCACTGCTACTAGTGAATGTAATGTAACACACACCCATACAATGCGCACCACCCCGTGATGTTTTTCAAACTGCTACTAGTGAATCTAATGTAACACACACCCATACAATGCGCACCACCCCGTGATGTTTTTCTCACTCCTACTAGTGAATCTAATGTAACACACACCCATACAATGCGCACCACCCCGTGATGTTTTTCTCACTGCTACTAGTGAATCTAATGTAACACACACCCTAACAATGCGCACCACCCCGTGATGTTTTTCTCACTGCTACTAGTGAATGTAATGTAACACACACCCATACAATGCGCACCACCCCGTGATGTTTTTCTCACTGCTACTAGTGAATCTAATGTAACACACACCCATACACTGCGCACCACCACGTGATGTTTTTCTCACTGCTACGAGTGAATCTAATGTAACACACACCCATACAATGCGCACCACCATGTGACGTTTTTCTCACTGCTACTAGTGAATGTAATGTAACACACACCCATGCAATGCGCACCACCCCATGATGTTTTTCTCACTGCTACTAGTGAATCTAATGTAACACACACCCATACAATGCACGCCACCCCGTGATGTTTTTCTCACTGCTACTAGTGAATCTAATGTAACACACACCCATACAATGCGCACCACCCCGTGATGTTTTTCTCACTCCTACTAGTGAATGTAATGTAACACACACCCATACAATGCGCACCACCCCGTGATGTTTTTCTCACTCCTACTAGTGAATGTAATGTAACACACACCCATACAATGCGCACCACCCCGGGATGATTTTCTCACTCCTACTAGTGAATGTAATGTAACACACTCCCATACAATGCGCACCACCCCGTGATGTTTTTCTCACTCCTACTAGTGAATGTAATGTAACACAAACCCATACAATGCGCACCACCCCGTGATGTTTTTCTCACTCCTACTAGTGAATGTAATGTAACACACACCCATAGAATGCGCACCACCGCATGATGTTTTTCTCACTCCTACTAGTGAATCTAATGTAACACACACCCATACAATGCGCACCACCCCGTGATGTTTTTCTCACTCCTACTTGTGAATGTAATGTAACACACACCCATACAATGCGCACCACCCCGTGATGTTTTTCTCACTCCTACTAGTGAATGTAATGTAACACACACCCATACAATGCGCACCACCCCGTGATGTTTTTCTCACTCCTACTGGTGAATCTAATGTAACACACACCCATACAATGCGCACCACCCCGTGATATTTTTCTCACTACTACTAGTGAATCTAATGTAACACACACCCATACAATGCGCACCACCCCGTGATGTTTTTCTCACTCCTACTAGTGAATCTAATGTAACACACACCCATACAATGCGCACCACCCCGTGATGTTTTTCTCACTGCTACTAGTGAATGTGATGTAACACACACCCATACAATGCGCACCATCCCGTGATGTTTTTCTCACTCCTACTAGTGAATGTGATGTAACACACACCCATACAATGCGCACCACCCCGTGATGTTTTTCTCACTCCTACTAGTGAATGTAATGAAACACACACCCAAACAATGCACACCACCCCATGATTTTTTTCTCACTCCTACAGGTGAATCTAATGTAACACACACCCATACAATGCGCACCACCCCGTGATGTTTTTCTCCCTCGTACTAGTGAATCTAATGTAACACACACCGATACAATGCGCACCACCCCGTGATGTTTTTCTCACTCCTACTAGTGAATGTAATGTAACACACACCCATACAATGCGCACCACCCCGTGATGTTTTTCTCACTCCCACTAGTGAATCTAATGTAACACACACCCATACAATGCACACCACCCCGTGATGTTTTTCTCACTCCCTCTAGTGAATCTAATGTAGCACACACCCATACAATGCGCACCACCCCGTGATGTTTTTCTCACTCCCACTAGTGAATCTAATGTAACACACACACATACAATGCGCACCACCCCGTGATGTTTTTCTCACTGCCACTAGTGAATGTAATGTAACACACACCCAAGCAATGGGCACCACCCTGTGATGTTTTTCTCACTGCTACTAGTGAATGTAATGTAACACACACCCATACAATGCGCACCACCCCATGATGTTTTTCTCACTGCTACTAGTGAATCTAATGTAACACACACCCATACAATGCGCACCACCCCGTGATGTTTTTCTCACTCCTACTAGTGAATCTAATGTAACACACACCCATACAATGCGCACCACCCCGTGATGTTTTTCTCACTGCTACTAGTGAATCTAATGTAACACACACCCATACAATGCGCACCACCCCGTGATGTTTTTCTCACTGCTACTAGTGAATGTAATGTAACACACACCCATACAATGCGCACCACCCCGTGATGTTTTTCTCACTGCTACTAGTGAATCTAATGTATCACACACCCATACAATGCGCACCACCACGTGATGTTTTTCTCACTGCTACTTGTGAATCTAATGTAACACACTCCCATACAATGCGCACCACCACGTGATGTTTTTCTCACTGCTACTAGTGAATGTAATGTAACACACACCCATGCAATGCGCACCACCCCATGATGTTTTTCTCACTGCTACTAGTGAATCTAATGTCACACACACCCATACAATGCGCACCACCCGGTGATGTTTTTCTCACAGCTACTAGTGAAACTAATGTAACACACACCCATACAATGCGCACTACCTCGTGATGTTTTTCTCACTGCTACTAGTGAATCTAATGTAACACACACCCATACAATGCGCACCACCCCGTGATGTTTTTCTCACTGCTACTAGTGTATGTATTGTAACACACACCCATACAATGCGCACCACCCCGTGATGTTTATCTCACTCCTACTAGTGAATCTAATGTAACACACACCCATACAATGCGCACCACCCCGTGATGTTTTTCTCACTCCTACTAGTGAATCTAATGTAACACACACCCATACAATGCGCACCACCCCGTGATGTTTTTCTCATTCCTAATAGTGAATCTAATGTAACACACACCCATACAATGCGCACCACCCCGTGATGTTTTTCTCACTCCTACTAGTGAATCTAATGTAACAAACACCCATACAATGCGCACCACCCCGTGATGTTTTTCTCACTCCTACTAGTGAATCTAATGTAACACACACCCATACAATGCGCACCACGCCGTGATGTTTTTCTCACTCCTACTAGTGAATCTAATGTAACACACACCCATACAATGCGCACCACCCCGTGATGTTTTTCTCACTGCTACTAGTGAATCTAATGTAACACACACCCATACAATGCGCCCCACCCCGTGATGTTTTTCTCACTCCTACTAGTGAATGTAATGTAACACACTCCCATACAATGCGCACCACCCCGTGATGTTTTTCTCACTCCTACTAGTGAATCTAATGTAACACACACCCATACAATGCGCACCACCCCGTGATGTTTTTCTCACTCCTACTAGTGAATCTAATGTAACACACACCCATACAAGGCGCACCACCCCGTGATGTTTTTCTCACTGCTACTAGTGAATCTAATGTAACACACACCCATACAATGCGCACCACCCCGTGATGTTTTTCTCACTCCTACTAGTGAATCTAATGTAACACACACCCATACAATGCGCACCACCACGTGATGTTTTTCTCACTCCTACTAGTGAATCTAACGTAACACACACCCATACAAGGCGCACCACCCCGTGATGTTTTTCTCACTCCTACTAGTGAATGTAATGTAACACACACCCATACAATGCGCACCACCCCGTGATGATTTTCTCACTCCTACTAGTGAATGTAATGTAACACACTCCCATACAATGCGCACCACCCCGTGATGTTTTTCTCACTCCTACTAGTGAATGTAATGTAACACACACCCATACAATGCGCACCACCCCGTGATGTTTTTCTCACTCCTACTAGTGAATGTAATGTAACACACACCCATAGAATGCGCACCACCGCATGATGTTTTTCTCACTCCTACTAGTGAATCTAATGTAACACACACCCATACAATGCGCACCACCCCGTGATGTTTTTCTCACTCCTACTAGTGAATGTAATGTAACACACACCCATACAATGCGCACCACCCCGTGATGTTTTTCTCACTCCTACTAGTGAATGTAATGTAACACACACCCATACAATGCGCACCACCCCGTGATGTTTTTCTCACTCCTACTGGTGAATCTAATGTAACACACACCCATACAATGCGCACCACCCCGTGATGTTTTTCTCACTACTACTAGTGAATCTAATGTAACACACACCCATACAATGCGCACCACCCCGTGATGTTTTTCTCACTCCTACTAGTGAATCTAATGTAACACACACCCATACAATGCGCACCACCCCGTGATGTTTTTCTCACTGCTACTAGTGAATGTAATGTAACACACACCCATACAATGCGCACCACCCCGTGATGTTTTTCTCATTCCTACTAGAGGATGTAATGTAACACACACCCATACAATGCGCACCACCCCGTGATATTTTTCTCACTGCTACTAGTGAATCTAATGTAACACACACCCATACAATGTGCACCACCCCGTGATGTTTTTCTCCCTCCTAATAGTGAATCTAATGTAACACACACCGATACAATGCGCACCACCCAGTGATGTTTTTCTCACTCCTACTAGTGAATGTAATGTAACACACACCCATACAATGCGCACCACCCCGTGATGTTTTTCTCACTCCCACTAGTGAATCTAATGTAACACACACCCATACAATGCGCACCACCCCGTGATGTTTTTCTCACTCCCACTAGTGAATGTAATGTAACACACACCCATACAATGCGCACCACCCCGTGATGTTTTTCTCACTGCTAGTAGTGAATCTAATGTAACACACACCCATACAATGCGCACCACCCCGTGATGTTTTTCTCACTGCTACTAGTGAATGTAATGTAACACACACCCATACAATGCGCACCACCCCGTGATGTTTTTCTCACTCCTACTAGTGAATGTAATGTAACACGCACCCATACAATGCGCACCACCCCGTGATGTTTTTCTCACTGCTCCTAGTGTATGTATTGTAACACACACCCATACAATGCGCACCACCCCGTGATGTTTTTCTCACTGCTTCTAGTGAATGTAATGTAACACACACCCATACAATGCGCACCACCCCGTGATGTTTTTCTCACTGCTACTAGTGTATGTATTGTAACACACACCCATACAATGCGCACCACCCCGTGATGTTTTTGTCACTCCTACTAGTGAATGTAATGTAACACACACCCATAGAATGCGCACCACCCCGTGATGTTTTTCTCACTCCTACTAGTGAATGTAATGTAACACACACCCATACAATGCGCACCACCGCATGATGTTTTTCTCACTCCTACTAGTGAATCTAATGTAACACACACCCATACAATGCGCACCACCCCGTGATGTTTTTCTCACTCCTACTAGTGAATGTAATGTAACACACACCCATACAATGCGCACCACCCCGTGATGTTTTTCTCACTCCTACTAGTGAATGTAATGTAACACACACCCATACAATGCGCACCACCCCGTGATGTTTTTCTCACTCCTACTGGTGAATCTAATGTAACACACACCCATACAATGCGCACCACCCCGTGATGTTTTTCTCACTACTACTAGTGAATCTAATGTAACACACACCCATACAATGCGCACCACCCCGTGATGTTTTTCTCACTCCTACTAGTGAATCTAATGTAACACACACCCATACAATGCGCACCACCCCATGATGTTTTTCTCACTGCCACTAGTGAATGTAATGTAACACACACCCATGCAATGCGCACCACCCTGTGATGTTTTTCTCACTGCTACTAGTGAATGTAATGTAACACACACCCATACAATGCGCACCACCCCGTGATGTTTTTCTCACTCCTACTAGTGAATCTAATGTAACACACACCCATACAATGCGCACCACCACGTGATGTTTTTCTCACTGCTACTAGTGAATGTAATGTAACACACACCCATGCAATGCGCACCACCCCATGATGTTTTTCTCACTGCTACTAGTGAATCTAATGTAACACACACCCATACAATGCGCACCACCCCGTGATGTTTTTCTCACTGCTACTAGTGAATCTAATGTAACACACACCCATACAATGCGCACCACCCCGTGATGTTTTTCTCACTCCTACTAGTGAATGTAATGTAACACGCACCCATACAATGCGCACCACCCCGTGATGTTTTTCTCACTCCTACTAGTGAATGTAATGTAACACACACCCATACAATGCGCACCACCCCGTGATGTTTTTCTCACTCCTACTAGTGAATGTAATGTAACACACACCCATACAATGCGCACCACCCCGTGATGATTTTCTCACTCCTACTAGTGAATGTAATGTAACACACTCCCATACAATGCGCACCACCCCGTGATGTTTTTCTCACTCCTACTAGTGAATGTAATGTAACACACACCCATACAATGCGCACCACCCCGTGATGTTTTTCTCACTCCTACTAGTGAATGTAGTGTAACACACACCCATAGAATGCGCACCACCGCATGATGTTTTTCTCACTCCTACTAGTGAATCTAATGTAACACACACCCATACAATGCGCACCACCCCGTGATGTTTTTCTCACTCCTACTAGTGAATGTAATGTAACACACACCCATACAATGCGCACCACACCGTGATGTTTTTCTCACTCCTACTAGTGAATGTAATGTAACACACACCCATACAATGCGCACCACCCCGTGATGTTTTTCTCACTCCTACTGGTGAATCTAATGTAACACACACCCATACAATGCGCACCACCCCGTGATGCTTTTCTCACTACTACTAGTGAATCTAATGTAACACACACCCATACAATGCGCACCACCCCGGGATGTTTTTCTCACTCCTACTAGTGAATCTAATGTAACACACACCCATACAATGCGCACCACCCCGTGATGTTTTTCTCACTGCTACTAGTGAATGTAATGTAACACACACTCATACAATGCGCACCACCCCGTGATGTTTTTCTCATTCCTACTAGAGGATGTAATGTAACACACACCCATACAATGCGCACCACCCCGTGATGTTTTTCTCACTGCTACTAGTGAATCTAATGTAACACACACCCATACAATGTGCACCACCCCGTGATGTTTTTCTCCCTCCTACTAGTGAATCTAATGTAACACACACCGATACAATGCGCACCACCCCGTGATGTTTTTCTCACTCCTACTAGTGAATGTAATGTAACACACACCCATACAATGCGCAACACCCCGTGATGTTTTTCTCACTCCCACTAGTGAATCTAATGTAACACACACCCATACAATGCGCACCACCCCGTGATGTTTTTCTCACTCCCTCTAGTGAATCTAATGTAACACACACCCATACAATGCGCACCACCCCGTGATGTTTTTCTCACTCCTACTAGTGAATGTAATGTAACACACACCCATACAATGCGCACCACCCCGTGATGTTTTTCTCACTGCTACTAGTGAATCTAATGTAACACACACCCATACAATGCGCACCACCCCGTGATGTTTTTCTCACTGCTACTAGTGAATGTAATGTAACACACACCCATACAATGCGCACCTCCCCGTGATATTTTTCTCACTGCTACTAGTGAATCTAATGTAACACACACCCATACAATGCGCACCACCACGTGATGTTTTTCTCACTGCTACTAGTGAATCTAATGTAACACACACCCATACAATGCGTACCACCCCGTGATGTTTTTCTCACTGCTACTAGTGAATGTAATGTAACACACACCCATACAATGCGCACCAACCCGTGATGTTTTTCTCACTGCTACTAGTGAATCTAATGTAACACACACCCATACAATGCGCACCACCCCATGATGTTTTTCTCACTGCTACTAGTGAATCTAATGTAACACACACCCATACAATGTGCACCACCCCGTGATGTTTTTCTCACTGCTACTAGTGAATGTAATGTAACACACACCCATACAATGCGCACCACCCCGTGATGTTTTTCTCACTGCTACTAGTGTATGTATTGTAACACACACCCATACAATGCGCACCACCCCGTGATGTTTTTCTCACTCCTACTAGTGAATGTAATGTAACACGCACCCATACAATGCGCACCACCCCGTGATGTTTTTCTCACTGCTACTAGTGTATGTATTGTAACACACACCCATACAATGCGCACCACCCCGTGATGTTTTTCTCACTGCTACTACTGAATGTAATGTAACAAACACCCATACAATGCGCACCACCCCGTGATGTTTTTCTCACTGCTACTAGTGTATGTATTGTAACACACACCCATACAATGCGCACCACCCCGTGATGTTTTTCTCACTCCTACTAGTGAATGTAATGTAACACACACCCATAGAATGCGCACCACCCCGTGATGTTTTTCTCACTCCTACTAGTGAATGTAATGTAACACACACCCATACAATGCGCACCACCGCATGATGTTTTTCTCACTCCTACTAGTGAATCTAATGTAACACACACCCATACAATGCGCACCACCCCGTGATGTTTTTCTCACTCCTACTAGTGAATGTAATGTAACACACACCCATACAATGCGCACCACCCCGTGATGTTTTTCTCACTCCTACTAGTGAATGTAATGTAACACACACCCATACAATGCGCACCACCCCGTGATGTTTTTCTCACTCCTACTGGTGAATCTAATGTAACACACACCCATACAATGCGCACCACACCGTGATGTTTTTCTCACTGCTACTGGTGAATCTAATGTAACACACACCAATACAATGCGCACCACCCCGTGATGTTTTTCTCACTCCTACTAGTGAATCTAATGTAACACACACCCATACAATGCGCACCACCCCGTGATGTTTTTCTCACTCCTACTAGTGAATGTAATGTAACACACACCCATACAATGCGCACCACCCCGTGATGTTTTTCTCACTCCTACTAGAGGATGTAATGTAACACACACCCATGCAATGCGCACCACCCCGTGATGTTTTTCTCACTGCTACTAGTGAATCTAATGTAACACACACCCATACAATGCGCACCACCCCGTGATGTTTTTCTCACTCCTACTAGTGAATCTAATCTAACACACACCCATACAATGCGCACCACCCCGTGATGTTTTTCTCACCCCTACTAGTGAATCTGATGTAACACACACCCATACAATGCGCACCACCCCGTGATGATTTTCTCACTCCTACTAGTGAATGTGATGTAACACACACCCATACAATGCGCACCACCCCGTGATGTTTTTCTCACTCCTACTAGTGAATGTAATGTAACACACACCCAAACAATGCGCACCACCCCGTGATGTTTTTCTCACTCCTACTAGTGAATCTGATGTAACACACACCCATACAATGCGCACCATCCCGTGATGTTTTTCTCACTCCTACTAGTGAATGTGATGTAACACACACCCATACAATGCGCACCACACCGTGATGTTTTTCTCACTCCTACTAGTGAATGTAATGTAACACACACCCAAACAATGCGCACCACCCCGTGATTTTTTTCTCACTCCTACTAGTGAATCTAATGTAACACACACCCATACAATGCGCACCACCCCGTGATGTTTTTCTCCCTCCTACTAGTGAATCTAATGTAACACACACCGATACAATGCGCACCACCCCGTGATGTTTTTCTCACTCCTACTAGTGAATGTAATGTAACACACACCCATACAATGCGCACCACCCCGTGATGTTTTTCTCACTCCCACTAGTGAATCTAATGTAACACAAACCCATACAATGCGCACCACCCCGTGATGTTTTTCTCACTCCCTCTAGTGAATCTAATGTAGCACACACCCATACAATGCGCACCACCCCGTGATGTTTTTCTCACTCCCACTAGTGAATCTAATGTAACACACACACATACAATGCGCACCACCCCATGATGTTTTTCTCACTGCCACTAGTGAATGTAATGTAACACACACCCATTCAATGCGCACCACCCTGTGATGTTTTTCTCACTGCTACTAGTGAATGTAATGTAACACACACCCATACAATGCGCACCACCCCGTGATGTTTTTCTCACTGCTACTAGTGAATCTAATGTAACACACACCCATACAATGCGCACCACCCCGTGATGTTTTTCTCACTCCTACTAGTGAATCTAATGTAACACACACCCATACAATGCGCACCACCCCGTGATGTTTTTCTCACTGCTACTAGTGAATCTAATGTAACACACACCCTAACAATGCGCACCACCCCGTGATGTTTTTCTCACTGCTACTAGTGAATGTAATGTAACACACACCCATACAATGCGCACCACCCTGTGATGTTTTTCTCACTGCTACTAGTGAATCTAATGTAACACACACCCATACACTGCGCACCACCACGTGATGTTTTTCTCACTGCTACTAGTGAATCTAATGTAACACACACCCATACAATGCGCACCACCACGTGACGTTTTTCTCACTGCTACTAGTGAATGTAATGTAACACACACCCATGCAATGCGCACCACCCCATGATGTTTTTCTCACTGCTACTAGTGAATCTAATGTAACACACACCCATACAATGCACACCACCCCGTGATGTTTTTCTCACTGCTACTAGTGAATCTAATGTAACACACACCCATACAATGCGCACCACCCCGTGATGTTTTTCTCACTCCTACTAGTGAATGTAATGTAACACGCACCCATACAATGCGCACCACCCCGTGATGTTTTTCTCACTCCTACTAGTGAATGTAATGTAACACACACCCATACAATGCGCACCACCCCGTGATGTTTTTCTCACTCCTACTAGTGAATGTAATGTAACACACACCCATACAATGCGCACCACCCCGGGATGATTTTCTCACTCCTACTAGTGAATGTAATGTAACACACTCCCATACAATGCGCACCACCCCGTGATGTTTTTCTCACTCCTACTAGTGAATGTAATGTAACACACACCCATACAATGCGCACCACCCCGTGATGTTTTTCTCACTCCTACTAGTGAATGTAATGTAACACACACCCATAGAATGCGCACCACCGCATGATGTTTTTCTCATTCCTACTAGTGAATGTAATGTAACACACACCCATACAATGCGCACCACCCCGTGATGTTTTTCTCACTCCTACTAGTGAATGTAATGTAACACACACCCATACAATGCGCACCACCCCGTGATGTTTTTCTCACTCCTACTAGTGAATGTAATGTAACACACACCCATACAATGCGCACCACCCCGTGATGTTTTTCTCACTCCTACTGGTGAATCTAATGTAACACACACCCATACAATGCGCACCACCCCGTGATGTTTTTCTCACTCCTACTAGTGAATGTAATGTAACACACACCCATACAATGCGCACCACCCCGTGATGTTTTTCTCATTCCTACTAGAGGATGTAATGTAACACACACCCATACAATGCGCACCACCCCGTGATGTTTTTCTCACTGCTACTAGTGAATCTAATGTAACACACACCCATACAATGTGCACCACCCCGTGATGTTTTTCTCACTGCTACTAGTGAATCTAATGTAACACACACCCATACAATGCGCACCACCCCGTGATGTTTTTCTCACTCCTACTAGTGAATCTAATCTAACACACACCCATACAATGCGCACCACCCCGTGATGTTTTTCTCACCCCTACTAGTGAATCTGATGTAACACACACCCATACAATGCGCACCACCCCGTGATGATTTTCTCACCCCTACTAGTGAATGTGATGTAACACACACCCATACAATGCGCACCACCCCGTGATGTTTTTCTCACTCCTACTAGTGAATGTAATGTAACACACACCCAAACAATGCGCACCACCCCGTGATGTTTTTCTCACTCCTACTAGTGAATCTGATGTAACACACACCCATACAATGCGCACCATCCCGTGATGTTTTTCTCACTCCTACTAGTGAATGTGATGTAACACACACCCATACAATGCGCACCACCCCGTGATGTTTTTCTCACTCCTACTAGTGAATGTAATGAAACACACACCCAAACAATGCGCACCACCCCATGATTTTTTTCTCACTCCTACTAGTGAATCTAATGTAACACACACCCATACAATGCGCACCACCCCGTGATGTTTTTCTCCCTCGTACTAGTGAATCTAATGTAACACACACCGATACAATGCGCACCACCCCGTGATGTTTTTCTCACTCCTACTAGTGAATGTAATGTAACACACACCCATACAATGCGCACCACCCCGTGATGTTTTTCTCACTCCCACTAGTGAATCTAATGTAACACACACCCATACAATGCGCACCACCCCGTGATGTTTTTCTCACTCCCTCTAGTGAATCTAATGTAGCACACACCCATACAATGCGCACCACCCCGTGATGTTTTTCTCACTCCCACTAGTGAATCTAATGTAACACACACACATACAATGCGCACCACCCCGTGATGTTTTTCTCACTGCCACTAGTGAATGTAATGTAACACACACCCAAGCAATGGGCACCACCCTGTGATGTTTTTCTCACTGCTACTAGTGAATGTAATGTAACACACACCCATACAATGCGCACCACCCCATGATGTTTTTCTCACTGCTACTAGTGAATCTAATGTAACACACACCCATACAATGCGCACCACCCCGTGATGTTTTTCTCACTCCTACTAGTGAATCTAATGTAACACACACCCATACAATGCGCACCACCCCGTGATGTTTTTCTCACTGCTACTAGTGAATCTAATGTAACACACACCCATACAATGCGCACCACCCCGTGATGTTTTTCTCACTGCTACTAGTGAATGTAATGTAACACACACCCATACAATGCGCACCACCCCGTGATGTTTTTCTCACTGCTACTAGTGAATCTAATGTAACACACACCCATACAATGCGCACCACCACGTGATGTTTTTCTCACTGCTACTTGTGAATCTAATGTAACACACTCCCATACAATGCGCACCACCACGTGATGTTTTTCTCACTGCTACTAGTGAATGTAATGTAACACACACCCATGCAATGCGCACCACCCCATGATGTTTTTCTCACTGCTACTAGTGAATCTAATGTCACACACACCCATACAATGCGCACCACCCGGTGATGTTTTTCTCACAGCTACTAGTGAAACTAATGTAACACACACCCATACAATGCGCACTACCTCGTGATGTTTTTCTCACTGCTACTAGTGAATGTAATATAACACACACCCATACAATGCGCACCACCCCGTGATGTTTTTCTCACTGCTACTAGTGTATGTATTGTAACACACACCCATACAATGCGCACCACCCCGTGATGTTTATCTCACTCCTACTAGTGAATCTAATGTAACACACACCCATACAATGCGCACCACCCCGTGATGTTTTTCTCACTCCTACTAGTGAATCTAATGTAACACACACCCATACAATGCGCACCACCCCGTGATGTTTTTCTCATTCCTAATAGTGAATCTAATGTAACACACACCCATACAATGCGCACCACACCGTGATGTTTTTCTCACTCCTACTAGTGAATCTAATGTAACACACACCCATACAATGCGCACCACCCCGTGATGTTTTTCTCACTCCTACTAGTGAATCTAATGTAACACACACCCATACAATGCGCACCACGCCGTGATGTTTTTCTCACTCCTACTAGTGAATCTAATGTAACACACACCCATACAATGCGCACCACCCCGTGATGTTTTTCTCACTGCTACTAGTGAATCTAATGTAACACACACCCATACAATGCGCCCCACACCGTGATGTTTTTCTCACTCCTACTAGTGAATGTAATGTAACACACTCCCATACAATGCGCACCACCCCGTGATGTTTTTCTCACTCCTACTAGTGAATCTAATGTAACACACACCCATACAATGCGCACCACCCCGTGATGTTTTTCTCACTCCTACTAGTGAATCTAATGTAACACACACCCATACAAGGCGCACCACCCCGTGATGTTTTTCTCACTGCTACTAGTGAATCTAATGTAACACACACCCATACAATGCGCACCACCCCGTGATGTTTTTCTCACTCCTACTAGTGAATCTAATGTAACACACACCCATACAATGCGCACCACCACGTGATGTTTTTCTCACTCCTACTAGTGAATCTAACGTAACACACACCCATACAAGGCGCACCACCCCGTGATGTTTTTCTCACTCCTACTAGTGAATCTAATGTAACACACACCCATACAATGCGCACCACCCCGTGATGTTTATCTCACTCCTACTAGTGAATCTAATGTAACACACACCAATACAATGAGCACCACCCCGTGATGTTTTTCTCACTGCTACTAGTGAATCTAATGTAACACACCCATACAATGCGAACCACCCCGTGATGTTTTTCTCACTCCTACTAGTGAATCTAATGTAACACACACCCATACAATGCGCACCACCCCGTGATGTTTTTCTCACTCCTACTAGTGAATCTAATGTAACACACACCCATACAATGCGCACAACCCCGTGATGTTTTTCTCACTCCTACTAGTGAATGTAATGTAACACACACCCATACAATGCGCACCACCCCGTGATGATTTTCTCACTCCTACTAGTGAAAGTAATGTAACACACACCCATACAATGCGCACCATCCCGTGATGTTTTTCTCACTCCTACTAGTGAATGTAATGTAACACACACCCATACAATCCGCACCAGCCCGTGATGTTTTTCTCACTCCTGCTAGTGAATCTAATGTAACACACACCCATACAATGCGCACCACCCCGTGATGTTTTTCTCACTCCTGCTAGTGAATCTAATGTAACACACACCCATACAATGGGCACCACCCCTTGATGTTTTTGTCACTCCTGCTAGTGAATCTAATGTAACACACACCCATACAAGGCGCACCACCCCGTGATGTTTTCTCACTGCTACTAGTGAATCTAATGTAACACACACCCATACAATGCGCACCACCCGTGATGTTTTTCTCACTGCTTCTAATGAATCTAATGTAACACACACCCATACAATGCGCACCACCCCGTGATGTTTTTCTCACTGCTACTAGTGAATCTAATGTAACACACACCCATACAATGCGCACCACCCCGTGATGTTTTTCTCACTCCTACTAGTGAATCTAATGTAACACACACCCATACAATGCGCACCACCCCGTGATGTTTTTCTCACTCCTACTAGTGAATCTAATGTAACACACACCCATACAATGCGCACCACCCCGTGATGTTTTTCTCACTCCTACTAGTGAATCTAATGTAACACACACCCATACAATGCGCACCACCCCGTGATGTTTTTCTCACTCCTACTAGTGAATGTAATGTCACACACACCCATACAAGGCGCACCACCCCATGATGTTTTTCTCACTCCTACTAGTGAATGTAATGTAACACACACCCATACAATGCGCACCACCCCGTGATGTTTTTCTCACTCCTACTAGTGAATCTAATGTAACACACACCCATACAATGCGGACCACCCCGTGAAGTTTTTCTCACTCCTACTAGTGCATCTAATGTAACACACACCCATACAATGCGCACCACCCCGTGATGTTTTTCTCATTCCTACTAGTGAATGTAATGTAACACACACCCATACAATGCGCACCACCCCGTGATGTTTTTCTCACTCCTACTAGTGAATGTAATGTAACACACACCCATACAATGCGCACCACCCCGTGATGTTTTTCTCACTCCTACTAGTGAATCTAATGTAACACACACCCATACAATGCGCACCACCCCGTGATGTTTTTCTCACTCCTACTAGTGAATGTAATGTAACACACACCCATACAATGCGCACCACCCCGTGATGTTTTTCACACTCCTACTAGTGAATGTAATGTAACACACACCCATACAATGCGCACCACCCCGTGATGTTTTTCTCACTCCAACTAGTGAATGTAATGTAACACACACCCATACAATGCGCACCACCACGTGATGTTTTTCTCACTCCTACTAGTGAATCTAATGTAACACACACGCATACAATGCGCACCACCCCGTGATGTTTTTCTCACTCCTACTCGTGAATGTAATGTAACACACACCCATAAAATGCGCACCACCCCGTGATGTTTTTCTCACTCCTACTAATGAATGTAATGTAACACACACCCATACAATGCGCACCACACCGTGATGTTTTTCTCACTCCTACTAGTGAATCTAATGTAACACACACCCATACAATGCGCACCACCCCGTGATGTTTTTCTCACTCCTACTAGTGAATGTAATGTAACACACACCCATACAATGCGCACCACCCCGTGATGTTTTTCTCACTCCTACTAGTGAATGTAATGTAACACACACCCATACAATGCGCACCACCCCGTGATGTTTTCTCACTCCAACTAGTGAATGTAATGTAACACACACCCATACAATGCGCACCACCCCGTGATGTTTTTCTCACTCCTACTAGTGAATCTAATGTAACACACACCCATACAATGCGCACCACCCCGTGATGTTTTTCTCACTCCTACTAGTGAATGTAATGTAACACACACCGATACAATGCGCACCACCCCGTGATGTTTTTCTCACTCCTACTAGTGAATCTAATGTAACACACACCCGTACAATGCGCACCACCCCGTGATGTTTTTCTCACTCCTACTAGTGAATCTAATGTAACACACACCCATACAATGCGCACCACCCCGTGATGTTTTTCTCACTCCTACTAGTGAATGTAATGTAACACACACCCATACAATGCGCACCACCCCGTGATGTTTTTCTCACTCCTACTAGAGAATGTATTGTAACACACACCCATACAATGCGCACCACCACGTGATGTTTTTCTCACTCCTACTAGTGAATCTGATGTAACACACACCCATACAATGCGCACCACCCCGTGATGTTTTTCTCACTCCTACTAGTGAATCTGATGTAACACACACCCATACAATGCGCACCACCCCGTGATGTTTTTCTCACTCCTACTAGTGAATCTGATGTAACACACACCCATACAATGCGCACCACCCCGTGATGTTTTTCTCACTCCTACTAGTGAATGTAATGTAACACACACCCATACAATGCGCACCACCCCGTGATGTTTTTCTTACTCCTACTAGTGAATGTAATGTAACACACACCCATACAATGCGCACCACCCTGTGATGTTTTTCTCACTCCTGCTAGTGAATCTAATGTAACACACACCCATACAATGCGCACCACCCCGTGATGTTTTTCTCACTCCTGCTAGTGAATCTAATGTGACACGCACCCATACAATGCGCACCACCCCGTGATGTTTTTCTCACTCCTGCTAGTGAATCTAATGTAACTCGCATCCATACAAGGCGCACCACCCCGTGATGTTTTTCTCACTCCTGCTAGTGAATGTAATGTAACACACACCCATACAAGGCGCACCACCCCGTGATGTTTTTCTCACCCCTGCTAGTGAATGTAATGTAACACACACCCATACAAGGCGCACCACCCCGTGATGTTTTTCTCACCCCTAGTAGTGAATGTAATGTAACACACACCCATACAAGGCGCACCACCCCGTGATGTTTTTCTCACACCTACTAGTGAATGTAATGTAACACACACCCATACAAGGCGCACCACCCCGTGATGATTTTCTCACTCCTACTAGTGAATGTAATGTAACACACACCCATACAAGGCGCACCACCCCGTGATGTTTTTCTCACTCCTACTAGTGAATGTAATGTAACACACACCCATACAATGCGCACCACCCCGTGATGTTTTTCTCACTCCTACTAGTGCATGTAATGTAACACGCACCCATACAATGCGCACCACCCCGTGATGTTTTTCTCACTCCTACTAGTGAATCTAATGTAACACACACCCATACAATGCGCACCACCCCGTGATGTTTTTCTCACTCCTACTAGTGTTGTAATGTAACACGCACCCATACAATGCGCACCACCCCGTGATGTTTTTCTCACTCCTACTAGTGAATGTAATGTAACACACACCCATACAATGCGCACCACCCCGTGATGTTTTTCTCACTCCTACTAGTGAATGTAATGTAACACACACCCATACAATGCGCACCACCGCGTGATGATTTTCTCACTCCTACTAGTGAAAGTAATGTAACACACACCCATACAATGCGCACCACCCCGTGATGTTTTTCTCACTCCTACTAGTGAATGTAATGTAACACACACCCATACAATGCGCACCACTCCGTGATGTTTTTCTCACTCCTACTAGTGAATCTAATCTAACACACACCCATACAATGCGCACCACCTCGTGATGTTTTTCTCACCCCTACTAATGAATCTGATGTAACACACACCCATACAATGCGCACCACCCCGTGATGATTTTCTCACTCCTACTAGTGAATGTGATGTAACACACACCCATACAATGCGCACCACCCCGTGATGTTTTTCTCACTCCTACTAGTGAATGTAATGTAACACACACCCAAACAATGCGCACCACCCCGTGATGTTTTTCTCACTCCTACTAGTGAATCTGATGTAACACACACCCATACAATGCGCACCATCCCGTGATGTTTTTCTCACTCCTACTAGTGAATGTGATGTAACACACACCCATACAATGCGCACCACCCCGTGATGTTTTTCTCACTCCTACTAGTGAATGTAATGTAACACACACCCAAACAATGCGCACCACCCCGTGATTTTTTTCTCACTCCTACTAGTGAATCTAATGTAACACACACCCATACAATGCGCACCACCCCGTGAAGTTTTTCTCACTCCTACTAGTGCATCTAATGTAACACACACCCATACAATGCGCACCACCCCGTGATGTTTTTCTCACTCTTACTAGTGAATGTAATGTAACACACACCCATACAATGCGCACCACCCCGTGATGTTTTTCTCACTCCTACTAGTGAATGTAATGTAACACACACCCATACAATGCGCACCACCCCGTGATGTTTTTCTCACTCCTACTAGTGAATCTAATGTAACACACACCCATACAATGCGCACCACCCCGTGATGTTTTTCTCACTCCTACTAGTGAATGTAATGTAACACACACCCATACAATGCGCACCACCCCGTGATGTTTTTCACACTCCTACTAGTGAATGTAATGTAACACACACCCATACAATGCGCACCACCCCGTGATGTTTTTCTCACTCCAACTAGTGAATGTAATGTAACACACACCCATACAATGCGCACCACCACGTGATGTTTTTCTCACTCCTACTAGTGAATCTAATGTAACACACACGCATACAATGCGCACCACCCCGTGATGTTTTTCTCACTCCTACTCGTGAATGTAATGTAACACACACCCATAAAATGCGCACCACCCCGTGATGTTTTTCTCACTCCTACTAATGAATGTAATGTAACACACACCCATACAATGCGCACCACACCGTGATGTTTTTCTCACTCCTACTAGTGAATCTAATGTAACACACACCCATACAATGCGCACCACCCCGTGATGTTTTTCTCACTCCTACTAGTGAATGTAATGTAACACACACCCATACAATGCGCACCACCCCGTGATGTTTTTCTCACTCCTACTAGTGAATGTAATGTAACACACACCCATACAATGCGCACCACTCCGTGATGTTTTTCTCACTCCTACTAGTGAATCTAATCTAACACACACCCATACAATGCGCACCACCTCGTGATGTTTTTCTCACCCCTACTAATGAATCTGATGTAACACACACCCATACAATGCGCACCACCCCGTGATGATTTTCTCACTCCTACTAGTGAATGTGATGTAACACACACCCATACAATGCGCACCACCCCGTGATGTTTTTCTCACTCCTACTAGTGAATGTAATGTAACACACACCCAAACAATGCGCACCACCCCGTGATGTTTTTCTCACTCCTACTAGTGAATCTGATGTAACACACACCCATACAATGCGCACCATCCCGTGATGTTTTTCTCACTCCTACTAGTGAATGTGATGTAACACACACCCATACAATGCGCACCACCCCGTGATGTTTTTCTCACTCCTACTAGTGAATGTAATGTAACACACACCCAAACAATGCGCACCACCCCGTGATTTTTTTCTCACTCCTACTAGTGAATCTAATGTAACACACACCCATACAATGCGCACCACCCCGTGAAGTTTTTCTCACTCCTACTAGTGCATCTAATGTAACACACACCCATACAATGCGCACCACCCCGTGATGTTTTTCTCACTCCTACTAGTGAATGTAATGTAACACACACCCATACAATGCGCACCACCCCGTGATGTTTTTCTCACTCCTACTAGTGAATGTAATGTAACACACACCCATACAATGCGCACCACCCCGTGATGTTTTTCTCACTCCTACTAGTGAATCTAATGTAACACACACCCATACAATGCGCACCACCCCGTGATGTTTTTCTCACTCCTACTAGTAAATGTAATGTAACACACACCCATACAATGCGCACCACCCCGTGATGTTTTTCACACTCCTACTAGTGAATGTAATGTAACACACACCCATACAATGCGCACCACCCCGTGATGTTTTTCTCACTCCAACTAGTGAATGTAATGTAACACACACCCATACAATGCGCACCACCACGTGATGTTTTTCTCACTCCTACTAGTGAATCTAATGTAACACACACGCATACAATGCGCACCACCCCGTGATGTTTTTCTCACTCCTACTCGTGAATGTAATGTAACACACACCCATAAAATGCGCACCACCCCGTGATGTTTTTCTCACTCCTACTAATGAATGTAATGTAACACACACCCATACAATGCGCACCACACCGTGATGTTTTTCTCACTCCTACTAGTGAATCTAATGTAACACACACCCATACAATGCGCACCACCCCGTGATGTTTTTCTCACTCCTACTAGTGAATGTAATGTAACACACACCCATACAATGCGCACCACCCCGTGATGTTTTTCTCACTCCTACTAGTGAATGTAATGTAACACACACCCATACAATGCGCACCACCCCGTGATGTTTTTCTCACTCCAACTAGTGAATGTAATGTAACACACACCCATACAATGCGCACCACCCCGTGATGTTTTTCTCACTCCTACTAGTGAATCTAATGTAACACACACCCATACAATGCGCACCACCCCGTGATGTTTTTCTCACTCCTACTAGTGAATGTAATGTAACACACACCCATACAATGCGCACCACCCCGTGATGTTTTTCTCACTCCTACTAGTGAATCTAATGTAACACACACCCGTACAATGCGCACCACCCCGTGATGTTTTTCTCACTCCTACTAGTGAATCTAATGTAACACACACCCATACAATGCGCACCACCCCGTGATGTTTTTCTCACTCCTACTAGTGAATGTAATGTAACACACACCCATACAATGCGCACCACCCCGTGATGTTTTTCTCACTCCTACTAGAGAATGTATTGTAACACACACCCATACAATGCGCACCACCACGTGATGTTTTTCTCACTCCTACTAGTGAATCTGATGTAACACACACCCATACAATGCGCACCACCCCGTGATGTTTTTCTCACTCCTACTAGTGAATCTGATGTAACACACACCCATACAATGCGCACCACCCCGTGATGTTTTTCTCACTCCTACTAGTGAATCTGATGTAACACACACCCATACAATGCGCACCACCCCGTGATGTTTTTCTCACTCCTACTAGTGAATGTAATGTAACACACACCCATACAATGCGCACCACCCCGTGATGTTTTTCTCACTCCTACTAGTGAATGTAATGTAACACACACCCATACAATGCGCACCACCCCGTGATGTTTTTCTCACTCCTGCTAGTGAATCTAATGTAACACACACCCATACAATGCGCACCACCCCGTGATGTTTTTCTCACTCCTACTAGTGAATGTAATGTAACACACACCCATACAATGCGCACCACCCCGTGATGTTTTTCTCACTCCTACTAGTGAATCTAATGTAACACACACCCATACAATGCACACCACCCCGTGATGTTTTTCTCACTCCTACTAGTGAATGTAATGTAACACACACCCATACAATGCGCACCACCCCGTGATGTTTTTCTCACTCCTACTAGTGAATCTAATGTAACACACACCCGTACAATGCGCACCACCCCGTGATGTTTTTCTCACTCCTACTAGTGAATCTAATGTAACACACACCCATACAATGCGCACCACCCCGTGATGTTTTTCTCACTCCTACTAGTGAATGTAATGTAACACACACCCATACAATGCGCACCACCCCGTGATGTTTTTCTCACTCCTACTAGAGAATGTATTGTAACACACACCCATACAATGCGCACCACCACGTGATGTTTTTCTCACTCCTACTAGTGAATCTGATGTAACACACACCCATACAATGCGCACCACCCCGTGATGTTTTTCTCACTCCTACTAGTGAATCTGATGTAACACACACCCATACAATGCGCACCACCCCGTGATGTTTTTCTCACTCCTACTAGTGAATCTGATGTAACACACACCCATACAATGCGCACCACCCCGTGATGTTTTTCTCACTCCTACTAGTGAATGTAATGTAACACACACCCATACAATGCGCACCACCCCGTGATGTTTTTCTTACTCCTACTAGTGAATGTAATGTAACACACACCCATACAATGCGCACCACCCCGTGATGTTTTTCTCACTCCTGCTAGTGAATCTAATGTAACACACACCCATACAATGCGCACCACCCCGTGATGTTTTTCTCACTCCTGCTAGTGAATCTAATGTGACACGCACCCATACAATGCGCACCACCCCGTGATGTTTTTCTCACTCCTGCTAGTGAATCTAATGTAACTCGCATCCATACAAGGCGCACCACCCCGTGATGTTTTTCTCACTCCTGCTAGTGAATGTAATGTAACACACACCCATACAAGGCGCACCACCCCGTGATGTTTTTCTCACCCCTGCTAGTGAATGTAATGTAACACACACCCATACAAGGCGCACCACCCCGTGATGTTTTTCTCACCCCTAGTAGTGAATGTAATGTAACACACACCCATACAAGGCGCACCACTCCGTGATGTTTTTCTCACACCTACTAGTGAATGTAATGTAACACACACCCATACAAGGCGCACCACCCCGTGATGTTTTTCTCACTCCTACTAGTGAATGTAATGTAACACACACCCATACAAGGCGCACCACCCCGTGATGTTTTTCTCACTCCTACTAGTGAATGTAATGTAACACACACCCATACAATGCGCACCACCCCGTGATGTTTTTCTCACTCCTACTAGTGCATGTAATGTAACACGCACCCATACAATGCGCACCACCCCGTGATGTTTTTCTCACTCCTACTAGTGAATCTAATGTAACACACACCCATACAATGCGCACCACCCCGTGATGTTTTTCTCACTCCTACTAGTGTATGTAATGTAACACGCACCCATACAATGCGCACCACCCCGTGATGTTTTTCTCACTCCTACTAGTGAATGTAATGTAACACACACCCATACAATGCGCACCACCCCGTGATGTTTTTCTCACTCCTACTAGTGAATGTAATGTAACACACACCCATACAATGCGCACCACCGCGTGATGATTTTCTCACTCCTACTAGTGAAAGTAATGTAACACACACCCATACAATGCGCACCACCCCGTGATGTTTTTCTCACTCCTACTAGTGAATGTAATGTAACACACACCCATACAATGCGCACCACCCCGTGATGTTTTTCTCACTCCTACTAGTGAATCTAATCTAACACACACCCATACAATGCGCACCACCCCGTGATGTTTTTCTCACCCCTACTAGTGAATCTGATGTAACACACACCCATACAATGCGCACCACCCCGTGATGATTTTCTCACTCCTACTAGTGAATGTGATGTAACACACACCCATACAATGCGCACCACCCCGTGATGTTTTTCTCACTCCTACTAGTGAATGTAATGTAACACACACCCAAACAATGCGCACCACCCCGTGATGTTTTTCTCACTCCTACTAGTGAATCTGATGTAACACACACCCATACAATGCGCACCATCCCGTGATGTTTTTCTCACTCCTACTAGTGAATGTGATGTAACACACACCCATACAATGCGCACCACCCCGTGATGTTTTTCTCACTCCTACTAGTGAATGTAATGTAACACACAACCAAACAATGCGCACCACCCCGTGATTTTTTTCTCACTCCTACTAGTGAATCTAATGTAACACACACCAATACAATGCGCACCACCCCGTGATGTTTTTCTCCCTCCTACTAGTGAATCTAATGTAACACACACCGATACAATGCGCACCACCCCGTGATGTTTTTCTCACTCCTACTAGTGAATGTAATGTAACACACACCCATACAATGCGCACCACCCCGTGATGTTTTTCTCACTCCCACTAGTGAATCTAATGTAACACACACCCATACAATGCGCACCACCCCGTGATGTTTTTCTCACTCCCTCTAGTGAATCTAATGTAGCACACACCCATACAATGCGCACCACCCCGTGATGTTTTTCTCACTCCCACTAGTGAATCTAATGTAACACACACACATACAATGCGCACCACCCCATGATGTTTATCTCACTGCCACTAGTCAATGTAATGTAACACACACCCATGCAATGCGCACCACCCTGTGATGTTTTTCTCACTGCTACTAGTCAATGTAATGTAACACACACCCATACAATGCGCACCACCCCGTGATGTTTTTCTCACTGCTACTAGTGAATCTAATGTAACACACACCCATACAATGCGCACCACCCCGTGATGTTTTTCTCACTCCTACTAGTGAATCTAATGTAACACACACCCATACAATGCGCACCACCCCGTGATGTTTTTCTCACTGCTTATAGTGAATCTAATGTAACACACACCCATACAATGCGCACCACCCCATGATGTTTTTCTCACTGCTACTAGTGAATGTAATGTAACACACACCCATACAATGCGCACCACCCCGTGATGTTTTTCTCACTGCTACTAGTAAATCTAATGTAACACACACCCATACACTGCGCACCACCACGTGATGTTTTTCACACTGCTACTAGTGAATCTAATGTAACACACACCCATACAATGCGCACCACCACGTGATGTTTTTCTCACTGCTACTAGTGAATGTAATGTAACACACACCCATGCAATGCGCACCACGCCATGATGTTTTTCTCACTGCTACTAGTGAATCTAATGTAACACACACCCATACAATGCGCACCACCCCGTGATGTTTTTCTCACTGCTACTAGTGAATCTAATGTAACACACACCCATACAATGCGCACCACCCCGTGATGTTTTTCTCACTCCTACTAGTGAATGTAATGTAACACGCACCCATACAATGCGCACCACCCCGTGATGTTTTTCTCACTCCTACTAGTGAATGTAATGTAACACACACCCATACAATGCGCACCACCCCGTGATGTTTTTCTCACTCCTACTAGTGAATGTAATGTAACACACACCCATACAATGCGCACCACCCCGTGATGATTCTCTCACTCCTACTAGTGAATGTAATGTAACACACTCCCATACAATGCGCACCACCCCGTGATGTTTTTCTCACTCCTACTAGTGAATGTAATGTAACACACACCCATACAATGCGCACCACCCCGTGATGTTTTTCTCACTCCTACTAGTGAATGTAATGTAACACACACCCATAGAATGCGCACCACCGCATGATGTTTTTCTCACTCCTACGAGTGAATCTAATGTAACACACACCCATACAATGCGCACCACCCCGTGATGTTTTTCTCACTCCTACTAGTGAATGTAATGTAACACACACCCATAGAATGCGCACCACCGCATGATGTTTTTCTCACTCCTACTAGTGAATCTAATGTAACACACACCCATACAAGGCGCACCACCCCGTGATGTTTTTCTCACTCCTACTAGTGAATGTAATGTAACACACACCCATACATGGCGCACCACCCCGTGATGTTTTTCTCACTCCTACTAGTGAATCTAATGACACACACACCCATACAATGCGCACCACCCCGTGATATTTTTCTCACTCCTACTAGTGAATCTAATGTAACACACACCCATACAATGCGCACCACCCCGTGATGTTTTTCTCACTCCTACTAGTGAATGTAATGTAACACACACCCATACAATGCGCACCACCCCGTGATGTTTTTCTCACTCCTACTAGTGCATGTAATGTAACACGCACCCATACAATGCGCACCACCCCGTGATGTTTTTCTCACTCCTACTAGTGAATGTAATGTAACACACACCCATACAATGCGCACCACCCCGTGATGTTTTTCTCACTCCTACTAGTGCATGTAATGTAACACGCACCCATACAGTGCGCACCACCCCGTGATGTTTTTCTCACTCCTACTAGTGAATCTAATGTAACACACACCCATACAATGCGCACCACCCCGTGATGTTTTTCTCACTCCTACTAGTGAATGTAATGTAACACACACCCATACAATGCGCACCACCCCGTGATGTTTTTCTCACTCCTACTAGTGCATGTAATGTAACACGCACCCATACAATGCGCACCACCCCGTGATGTTTTTCTCACTCCTACTAGTGAATCTAATGTAACACACACCCATACAATGCGCACCACCCCGTGATGTTTTTCTCACTCCTACTAGTGTATGTAATGTAACACGCACCCATACAATGCGCACCACCCCGTGATGTTTTTCTCACTCCTACTAGTGAATGTAATGTAACACACACCCATACAATGCGCACCACCCCGTGATGTTTTTCTCACTCCTACTAGTGAATGTAATGTAACACACACCCATACAATGCGCACCACCCCGTGATGATTTTCTCACTCCTACTAGTGAAAGTAATGTAACATACACCCATACAATGCGCACCACCCCGTGATGTTTTTCTCACTCCTACTAGTGAATGTAATGTAACACACACCCATACAATGCGCACCACCCCGTGATGTTTTTCTCACTCCTACTAGTGAATGTAATGTAACACACACCCATACAAGGCGCACCACCCCGTGTTGTTTTTCTCACTCCTACTAGTGAATGTAATGTAACACACACCCATACAAGGCGCACCACCCCGTCATGTTTTTCTCACTCCTACTAGTGAATGTAATGTAACACACACCCATACATGGCGCACCACCCCGTGATGTTTTTCTCACTCCTACTAGTGAATCTAATGTAACACACACCCATACAATGCGCACCACCCCGTGATGTTTTTCTCACTCCTACTAGTGAATCTAATGTAACACACACCCATACAATGCGCACCACCCCGTGATGTTTTTCTCACTCCTACTAGTGAATGTAATGTAACACACACCCATACAATGCGCACCACCCCGTGATGTTTTTCTCACTCCTACTAGTGCATGTAATGTAACACGCACCCATACAATGCGCACCACCCCGTGATGTTTTTCTCACTCCTACTAGTGAATGTAATGTAACACACACCCATACAATGCGCACCACCCCGTGATGTTTTTCTCACTCCTACTAGTGCATGTAATGTAACACGCACCCATACAATGCGCACCACCCCGTGATGTTTTTCTCACTCCTACTAGTGAATCTAATGTAACACACACCCATACAATGCGCACCACCCCGTGATGTTTTTCTCACTCCTACTAGTGAATGTAATGTAACACACACCCATACAATGCGCACCACCCCGTGATGTTTTTCTCACTCCTACTAGTGCATGTAATGTAACACGCACCCATACAATGCGCACCACCCCGTGATGTTTTTCTCACTCCTACTAGTGAATCTAATGTAACACACACCCATACAATGCGCACCACCCCGTGATGTTTTTCTCACTCCTACTAGTGTATGTAATGTAACACGCACCCATACAATGCGCACCACCCCGTGATGTTTTTCTCACTCCTACTAGTGAATGTAATGTAACACACACCCATACAATGCGCACCACCCCGTGATGTTTTTCTCACTCCTATTAGTGAATGTAATGTAACACACACCCATACAATGCGCACCACCCCGTGATGATTTTCTCACTCCTACTAGTGAAAGTAATGTAACACACACCCATACAATGCGCACCACCCCGTGATGTTTTTCTCACTCCTACTAGTGAATGTAATCTAACACACACCCATACAATGCGCACCACCCCGTGATGTTTTTCTCACTCCTACTAGTGAATCGAATCTAACACACACCCATACAATGCGCACCACCCCGTGATGTTTTTCTCACCCCTACTAGTGAATCTGATGTAACACACACCCATACAATGCGCACCACCCCGTGATGATTTTCTCACTCCTACTAGTGAATGTGATGTAACACACACCCATACAATGCGCACCACCCCGTGATGTTTTTCTCACTCCTACTAGTGAATGTATTGTAACACACACCCAAACAATGCGCACCACCCCGTGATGTTTTTCTCACTCCTACTAGTGAATCTGATGTAACACACACCCATACAATGCGCACCATCCCGTGATGTTTTTCTCACTCCTACTAGTGAATGTGATGTAACACACACCCATACAATGCGCACCACCCCGTGATGTTTTTCTCACTCCTACTAGTGAATGTAATGTAACACACACCCAAACAATGCGCACCACCCCGTGATTTTTTTCTCACTCCTACTAGTGAATCTAATGTAACACACACCCATACAATGCGCACCACCCCGTGATGTTTTTCTCCCTCCTACTAGTGAATCTAATGTAACACACACCGATACAATGCGCACCACCCCGTGATGTTTTTCTCACTCCTACTAGTGAATGTAATGTAACACACACCCATACAATGCGCACCACCCCGTGATGTTTTTCTCACTCCCACTAGTGAATCTAATGTAACACACACCCATACAATGCGCACCACCCCGTGATGTTTTTCTCACTCCCTCTAGTGAATCTAATGTAGCACACACCCATACAATGCGCACCACCCCGTGATGTTTTTCTCACTCCCACTAGTGAATCTAATGTAACACACACACATACAATGCGCACCACCCCATGATGTTTTTCTCACTGCCACTAGTCAATGTAATGTAACACACACCCATGCAATGCGCACCACCCTGTGATGTTTTTCTCACTGCTACTAGTCAATGTAATGTAACACACACCCATACAATGCGCACCACCCCGTGATGTTTTTCTCACTGCTACTAGTGAATCTAATGTAACACACACCCATACAATGCGCACCACCCCGTGATGTTTTTCTCACTCCTACTAGTGAATCTAATGTAACACACACCCATACAATGCGCACCACCCCGTGATGTTTTTCTCACTGCTACTAGTGAATCTAATGTAACACACACCCATACAATGCGCACCACCCCATGATGTTTTTCTCACTGCTACTAGTGAATGTAATGTAACACACACCCATACAATGCGCACCACCCCGTGATGTTTTTCTCACTGCTACTAGTAAATCTAATGTAACACACACCCATACACTGCGCACCACCACGTGATGTTTTTCTCACTGCTACTAGTGAATCTAATGTAACACACACCCATACAATGCGCACCACCACGTGATGTTTTTCTCACTGCTACTAGTGAATGTAATGTAACACACACCCATGCAATGCGCACCACGCCATGATGTTTTTCTCACTGCTACTAGTGAATCTAATGTAACACACACCCATACAATGCGCACCACCCCGTGATGTTTTTCTCACTGCTACTAGTGAATCTAATGTAACACACACCCATACAATGCGCACCACCCCGTGATGTTTTTCTCACTCCTACTAGTGAATGTAATGTAACACGCACCCATACAATGCGCACCACCCCGTGATGTTTTTCTCACTCCTACTAGTGAATGTAATGTAACACACACCCATACAATGCGCACCACCCCGTGATGTTTTTCTCACTCCTACTAGTGAATGTAATGTAACACACACCCATACAATGCGCACCACCCCGTGATGATTCTCTCACTCCTACTAGTGAATGTAATGTAACACACTCCCATACAATGCGCACCACCCCGTGATGTTTTTCTCACTCCTAGTAGTGAATGTAATGTAACACACACCCATACAATGCGCACCACCCCGTGATGTTTTTCTCACTCCTACTAGTGAATGTAATGTAACACACACCCATAGAATGCGCACCACCGCATGATGTTTTTCTCACTCCTACTAGTGAATCTAATGTAACACACACCCATACAATGCGCACCACCCCGTGATGTTTTTCTCACTCCTACTAGTGAATCTAATGTAACACACACCCATACAATGCGCACCACCCCGTGATGTTTTTCTCACTCCTACTAGTGAATGTAATGTAACACACACCCATACAATGCGCACCACCCCGTGATGTTTTTCTCACTCCTACTGGTGAATCTAATGTAACACACACCCATACAATGCGCACCACCCCGTGATGTTTTTCTCACTACTACTAGTGAATCTAATGTAACACACACCCATACAATGCGCACCACCCCGTGATGTTTTTCTCACTCCTACTAGTGAATCTAATGTAACACACACCCATACAATGCGCACCACCCCGTGATGTTTTTCTCACTGCTACTAGTGAATGTAATGTAATACACACCCATACAATGCGCACCACCCCGTGATGTTTTTCTCATTCCTACTAGAGGATGTAATGTAACACACACCCATACAATGCGCACCACCCCGTGATGTTTTTCTCACTGCTACTAGTGAATCTAATGTAACACACACCCATACAATGTGCACCACCCCGTGATGTTTTTCTCACTGCTACTAGTGAATGTAATGTAACACACACCCATACAATGCGCACCACCCCGTGATGTTTTTCTCACTCCTACTAGTGAATCTAATCTAACACACACCCATACAATGCGCACCACCCCGTGATGTTTTTCTCACCCCTACTAGTGAATCTGATGTAACACACACCCATACAATGCGCACCACCCCGTGATGATTTTCTCACTCCTACTAGTGAATGTGATGTAACACACACCCATACAATGCGCACCACCCCGTGATGATTTTCTCACTCCTACTAGTGAATCTGATGTAACACACACCCATACAATGCGCACCATCCCGTGATGTTTTTCTCACTCCTACTAGTGAATGTGATGTAACACACACCCATACAATGCGCACCACCCCGTGATGTTTTTCTCACTCCTACTAGTGAATGTAATGTAACACACACCCATACAATGCGCACCACCCCGTGATGATTTTCTCACTCCTACTAGTGAAAGTAATGTAACATACACCCATACAATGCGCACCACCCCGTGATGTTTTTCTCACTCCTACTAGTGAATGTAATGTAACACACACCCATACAATGCGCACCACCCCGTGATGTTTTTCTCACTCCTACTAGTGAATGTAATGTAACACACACCCATACAAGGCGCACCACCCCGTGTTGTTTTTCTCACTCCTACTAGTGAATGTAATGTAACACACACCCATACAAGGCGCACCACCCCGTCATGTTTTTCTCACTCCTACTAGTGAATGTAATGTAACACACACCCATACATGGCGCACCACCCCGTGATGTTTTTCTCACTCCTACTAGTGAATCTAATGTAACACACACCCATACAATGCGCACCACCCCGTGATGTTTTTCTCACTCCTACTAGTGAATCTAATGTAACACACACCCATACAATGCGCACCACCCCGTGATGTTTTTCTCACTCCTACTAGTGAATGTAATGTAACACACACCCATACAATGCGCACCACCCCGTGATGTTTTTCTCACTCCTACTAGTGCATGTAATGTAACATGCACCCATACAATGCGCACCACCCCGTGATGTTTTTCTCACTCCTACTAGTGAATGTAATGTAACACACACCCATACAATGCGCACCACCCCGTGATGTTTTTCTCACTCCTACTAGTGCATGTAATGTAACACGCACCCATACAATGCGCACCACCCCGTGATGTTTTTCTCACTCCTACTAGTGAATCTAATGTAACACACACCCATACAATGCGCACCACCCCGTGATGTTTTTCTCACTCCTACTAGTGAATGTAATGTAACACACACCCATACAATGCGCACCACCCCGTGATGTTTTTCTCACTCCTACTAGTGCATGTAATGTAACACGCACCCATACAATGCGCACCACCCCGTGATGTTTTTCTCACTCCTACTAGTGAATCTAATGTAACACACACCCATACAATGCGCACCACCCCGTGATGTTTTTCTCACTCCTACTAGTGTATGTAATGTAACACGCATCCATACAATGCGCACCACCCCGTGATGTTTTTCTCACTCCTACTAGTGAATGTAATGTAACACACACCCATACAATGCGCACCACCCCGTGATGTTTTTCTCACTCCTATTAGTGAATGTAATGTAACACACACCCATACAATGCGCACCACCCCGTGATGATTTTCTCACTCCTACTAGTGAAAGTAATGTAACACACACCCATACAATGCGCACCACCCCGTGATGTTTTTCTCACTCCTACTAGTGAATGTAATGTAACACACACCCATACAATGCGCACCACCCCGTGATGTTTTTCTCACTCCTACTAGTGAATCGAATCTAACACACACCCATACAATGCGCACCACCCCGTGATGTTTTTCTCACCCCTACTAGTGAATCTGATGTAACACACACCCATACAATGCGCACCACCCCGTGATGATTTTCTCACTCCTACTAGTGAATGTGATGTAACACACACCCATACAATGCGCACCACCCCGTGATGTTTTTCTCACTCCTACTAGTGAATGTAATGTAACACACACCCAAACAATGCGCACCACCCCGTGATGTTTTTCTCACTCCTACTAGTGAATCTGATGTAACACACACCCATACAATGCGCACCATCCCGTGATGTTTTTCTCACTCCTACTAGTGAATGTGATGTAACACACACCCATACAATGCGCACCACCCCGTGATGTTTTTCTCACTCCTACTAGTGAATGTAATGTAACACACACCCAAACAATGCGCACCACCCCGTGATTTTTTTCTCACTCCTACTAGTGAATCTAATGTAACACACACCCATACAATGCGCACCACCCCGTGATGTTTTTCTCCCTCCTACTAGTGAATCTAATGTAACACACACCGATACAATGCGCACCACCCCGTGATGTTTTTCTCACTCCTACTAGTGAATGTAATGTAACACACACCCATACAATGCGCACCACCCCGTGATGTTTTTCTCACTCCCACTAGTGAATCTAATGTAACACACACCCATACAATGCGCACCACCCCGTGATGTTTTTCTCACTCCCTCTAGTGAATCTAATGTAGCACACACCCATACAATGCGCACCACCCCGTGATGTTTTTCTCACTCCCACTAGTGAATCTAATGTAACACACACACATACAATGCGCACCACCCCATGATGTTTTTCTCACTGCCACTAGTGAATGTAATGTAACACACACCCATGCAATGCGCACCACCCTGTGATGTTTTTCTCACTGCTACTAGTCAATGTAATGTAACACACACCCATACAATGCGCACCACCCCGTGATGTTTTTCTCACTGCTACTAGTGAATCTAATGTAACACACACCCATACAATGCGCACCACCCCGTGATGTTTTTCTCACTCCTACTAGTGAATCTAATGTAACACACACCCATACAATGCGCACCACCCCGTGATGTTTTTCTCACTGCTACTAGTGAATCTAATGTAACACACACCCATACAATGCGCACCGCCCCATGATGTTTTTCTCACTGCTACTAGTGAATGTAATGTAACACACACCCATACAATGCGCACCACCCCGTGATGTTTTTCTCACTGCTACTAGTAAATCTAATGTAACACACACCCATACACTGCGCACCACCACGTGATGTTTTTCTCACTGCTACTAGTGAATCTAATGTAACACACACCCATACAATGCGCACCACCACGTGATGTTTTTCTCACTGCTACTAGTGAATGTAATGTAACACACACCCATGCAATGCGCACCACGCCATGATGTTTTTCTCACTGCTACTAGTGAATCTAATGTAACACACACCCATACAATGCGCACCACCCCGTGATGTTTTTCTCACTGCTACTAGTGAATCTAATGTAACACACACCCATACAATGCGCACCACCCCGTGATGTTTTTCTCACTCCTACTAGTGAATGTAATGTAACACGCACCCATACAATGCGCACCACCCCGTGATGTTTTTCTCACTCCTACTAGTGAATGTAATGTAACACACACCCATACAATGCGCACCACCCCGTGATGTTTTTCTCACTCCTACTAGTGAATGTAATGTAACACACACCCATACAATGCGCACCACCCCGTGATGATTCTCTCACTCCTACTAGTGAATGTAATGTAACACACTCCCATACAATGCGCACCACCCCGTGATGTTTTTCTCACTCCTAGTAGTGAATGTAATGTAACACACACCCATACAATGCGCACCACCCCGTGATGTTTTTCACACTCCTACTAGTGAATGTAATGTAACACACACCCATAGAATGCGCACCACCGCATGATGTTTTTCTCACTCCTACTAGTGAATCTAATGTAACACACACCCATACAATGCGCACCACCCCGTGATGTTTTTCTCACTCCTACTAGTGAATCTAATGTAACACACACCCATACAATGCGCACCACCCCGTGATGTTTTTCTCACTCCTACTAGTGAATGTAATGTAACACACACCCATACAATGCGCACCACCCCGTGATGTTTTTCTCACTCCTACTGGTGAATCTAATGTAACACACACCCATACAATGCGCACCACCCCGTGATGTTTTTCTCACTACTACTAGTGAATCTAATGTAACACACACCCATACAATGCGCACCACCCCGTGATGTTTTTCTCACTCCTACTAGTGAATCTAATGTAACACACACCCATACAATGCGCACCACCCCGTGATGTTTTTCTCACTGCTACTAGTGAATGTAATGTAATACACACCCATACAATGCGCACCACCCCGTGATGTTTTTCTCATTCCTACTAGAGGATGTAATGTAACACACACCCATACAATGCGCACCACCCCGTGATGTTTTTCTCACTGCTACTAGTGAATCTAATGTAACACACACCCATACAATGTGCACCACCCCGTGATGTTTTTCTCACTGCTACTAGTGAATGTAATGTAACACACACCCATACAATGCGCACCACCCCGTGATGTTTTTCTCACTCCTACTAGTGAATCTAATCTAACACACACCCATACAATGCGCACCACCCCGTGATGTTTTTCTCACCCCTACTAGTGAATCTGATGTAACACACACCCATACAATGCGCACCACCCCGTGATGATTTTCTCACTCCTACTAGTGAATGTGATGTAACACACACCCATACAATGCGCACCACCCCGTGATGTTTTTCTCACTCCTACTAGTGAATGTAATGTAACACACACCCAAACAATGCGCACCACCCCGTGATGTTTTTCTCACTCCTACTAGTGAATCTGATGTAACACACACCCATACAATGCGCACCATCCCGTGATGTTTTCTCACTCCTACTAGTGAATGTGATGTAACACACACCCATACAATGCGCACCACCCCGTGATGTTTTTCTCACTCCTACTAGTGAATGTAATGAAACACACACCCAAACAATGCGCACCACCCCATGATTTTTTTCTCACTCCTACTAGTGAATCTAATGTAACACACACCCATACAATGCGCACCACCCCGTGATGTTTTTCTCCCTCGTACTAGTGAATCTAATGTAACACACACCGATACAATGCGCACCACCCCGTGATGTTTTTCTCACTCCTACTAGTGAATGTAATGTAACACACACCCATACAATGCGCACCACCCCGTGATGTTTTTCTCACTCCCTTTAGTGAATCTAATGTAGCACACACCCATACAATGCGCACCACCCCGTGATGTTTTTCTCACTCCCACTAGTGAATCTAATGTAACACACACACATACAATGCGCACCACCCCGTGATGTTTTTCTCACTGCCACTAGTGAATGTAATGTAACACACACCCAAGCAATGCGCACCACCCTGTGATGTTTTTCTCACTGCTACTAGTGAATGTAATGTAACACACACCCATACAATGCGCACCACCCCGTGATGTTTTTCTCACTGCTACTAGTGAATCTAATGTAACACACACCCATACAATGCGCACCACCCCGTGATGTTTTTCTCACTCCTACTAGTGAATCTAATGTAACACACACCCATACAATGCGCACCACCCCGTGATGTTTTTCTCACTGCTACTAGTGAATCTAATGTAACACACACCCATACAATGCGCACCACCCCGTGATGTTTTTCTCACTGCTACTAGTGAATGTAATGTAACACACACCCATACAATGCGCACCACCCCGTGATGTTTTTCTCACTGCTACTAGTGAATCTAATGTAACACACACCCATACAATGCGCACCACCACGTGATGTTTTTCTCACTGCTACTTGTGAATCTAATGTAACACACTCCCATACCATGCGCACCACCACGTGATCTTTTTCTCACTGCTACTAGTGAATGTAATGTAACACACACCCATGCAATGCGCACCACCCCATGATGTTTTTCTCACTGCTAGTAGTGAATCTAATGTAACACACACCCATACAATGCGCACCACCCCGTGATGGTTTTCTCACTGCTACTAGTGAATCTAATGTAACACACACCCATACAATGCGCACCACCTCGTGATGTTTTTCTCACTGCTGCTAGTGAATGTAATATAACACACACCCATACAATGCGCACCACCCCGTGATGTTTTTCTCACTGCTACTAGTGTATGTATTGTAACACACACCCATACAATGCGCACCACCCCGTGATGTTTATCTCACTCCTACTAGTGAATGTAATGTAACACACACCCATACAATGCGCACCACCCCGTTATGTTTTTCTCACTCCTACTAGTGAATCTAATGTAACATACACCCATACAATGCGCACCACCCCGTGATGTTTTTCTCACTCCTAATAGTGAATCTAATGTAACACACACCCATACAATGGGCACCACCCCATGATGTTTTTCTCACTCCTACTAGTGAATCTAATGTAACACACACCCATACAATGCGCACCACCCCGTGATGTTTTTCTCACTCCTACTAGTGAATCTAATGTAACACACACCCATACAATGCGCACCACGCCGTGATGTTTTTCTCACTCCTACTAGTGAATCTAATGTAACACACACCCATACAATGCGCACCACCCCGTGATGTGTTTCTCACTGCTACTAGTGAATCTAATGTAACACACACCCATACAATGCGCCCCACCCCGTGATGTTTTTCTCACTCCTACTAGTGAATGTAATGTAACACACACCCATACAATGCGCACCACCCCGTGATGTTTTTCTCACTCCTACTAGTGAATCTAATGTAACACACACCCATACAATGCGCACCACCCCGTGATGTTTTTCTCACTCCTACTAGTGAATCTAATGTAACACACACCCATACAAGGCGCACCACCCCGTGATGTTTTTCTCACTGCTACTAGTGAATCTAATGTAACACACACCCATACAATGCGCACCACCCCGTGATGTTTTTCTCACTCCTACTAGTGAATCTAATGTAACACACACCCATACAATGCGCACCACCACGTGATGTTTTTCTCACTCCTACTAGTGAATCTAATGTAACACACACCCATACAAGGCGCACCACCCCGTGATGTTTTTCTCACTCCTGCTAGTGAATCTAATGTAACACACACCCATACAATGGGCACCACCCCTTGATGTTTTTGTCACTCCTGCTAGTGAATCTAATGTAACACACACCCATACAAGGCGCACCACCCCGTGATGTTTTTCTCACTCCTGCTAGTGAATGTAATGTAACACACACCCATACAAGGCGCACCACCCCGTGATGTTTTTCTCACTCCTACTAGTGAATCTAATGTAACACACACCCATACAAGGCGCACCACCCCGTGATGTTTTTCTCACTCCTACTAGTGAATCTAATGTAACACACACCCATACAAGGCGCACCACCCCGTGATGTTTTTCTCACTCCTACTAGTGAATCTAATGTAACACACACCCATACAAGGCGCACCACCCCGTGATGTTTTTCTCACTCCTACTAGTTAATCTAATGTAACACACATCCATACAAGGCGCACCACCCCGTGATGTTTATCTCACTCCTACTAGTGAATCTTATGTAACACACACCCATACAAGGCGCACCACCCCGTGATGTTTTTGTCACTGCTACTAGTGAATCTAATGTAACACACACCCATACAATGCGCACCACCCCGTGATGTTTTCTCACTGCTACTAGTGAATCTAATGTAACACACACCCATACAATGCGCACCACCCGTGATGTTTTTCTCACTGCTTCTAATGAATCTAATGTAACACACACCCATAAAATGCGCACCACCCCGTGATGTTTTTCTCACTGCTACTAGTGAATCTAATGTAACACACACCCATACAATGCGCACCACCCCGTGATGTTTTTCTCACTCCTACTAGTGAATCTAATGTAACACACACCCATACAATGCGCACCACCCCGTGATGTTTTTCTCACTCCTACTAGTGAATCTAATGTAACACACACCCATACAATGCGCACCACCCCGTGATGTTTTTCTCACTCCTACTAGTGAATCTAATGTAACACACACCCATACAATGCGCACCACCCCGTGATGTTTTTCTCACTCCTACTAGTGAATGCAATGTCACACACACCCATACAAGGCGCACCACCCCATGATGTTTTTCTCACTCCTACTAGTGAATGTAATGTAACACACACCCATACAATGCGCACCACCCCGTGATGTTTTTCTCACTCCTACTAGTGAATCTAATGTAACACACACCCATACAATGCGGACCACCCCGTGATGTTTTTCTCACTCCTACTAGTGCATGTAATGTAACACGCACCCATACAATGCGCACCACCCCGTGATGTTTTTCTCACTCCTACTAGTGAATCTAATGTAACACACACCCATACAATGCGCACCACCCCGTGATGTTTTTCTCACTCCTACTAGTGTATGTAATGTAACACGCACCCATACAATGCGCACCACCCCGTGATGTTTTTCTCACTCCTACTAGTGAATGTAATGTAACACACACCCATACAATGCGCACCACCCCGTGATGTTTTTCTCACTCCTATTAGTGAATGTAATGTAACACACACCCATACAATGCGCACCACCCCGTGATGATTTTCTCACTCCTACTAGTGAAAGTAATGTAACACACACCCATACAATGCGCACCACCCCGTGATGTTTTTCTCACTCCTACTAGTGAATGTAATGTAACACACACCCATACAATGCGCACCACCCCGTGATGTTTTTCTCACTCCTACTAGTGAATCGAATCTAACACACACCCATACAATGCGCACCACCCCGTGATGTTTTTCTCACCCCTACTAGTGAATCTGATGTAACACACACCCATACAATGCGCACCACCCCGTGATGATTTTTTCACTCCTACTAGTGAATGTGATGTAACACACACCCATACAATGCGCACCACCCCGTGATGTTTTTCTCACTCCTACTAGTGAATGTAATGTAACACACACCCAAACAATGCGCACCACCCCGTGATGTTTTTCTCACTCCTACTAGTGAATCTGATGTAACACACACCCATACAATGCGCACCATCCCGTGATGTTTTTCTCACTCCTACTAGTGAATGTGATGTAACACACACCCATACAATGCGCACCACCCCGTGATGTTTTTCTCACTCCTACTAGTGAATGTAATGTAACACACACCCAAACAATGCGCACCACCCCGTGATTTTTTTCTCACTCCTACTAGTGAATCTAATGTAACACACACCCATACAATGCGCACCACCCCGTGATGTTTTTCTCCCTCCTACTAGTGAATCTAATGTAACACACACCGATACAATGCGCACCACCCCGTGATGTTTTTCTCACTCCTACTAGTGAATGTAATGTAACACACACCCATACAATGCGCACCACCCCGTGATGTTTTTCTCACTCCCACTAGTGAATCTAATGTAACACACACCCATACAATGCGCACCACCCCGTGATGTTTTTCTCACTCCCTCTAGTGAATCTAATGTAGCACACACCCATACAATGCGCACCACCCCGTGATGTTTTTCTCACTCCCACTAGTGAATCTAATGTAACACACACACATACAATGCGCACCACCCCATGATGTTTTTCTCACTGCCACTAGTGAATGTAATGTAACACACACCCATGCAATGCGCACCACCCTGTGATGTTTTTCTCACTGCTACTAGTCAATGTAATGTAACACACACCCATACAATGCGCACCACCCCGTGATGTTTTTCTCACTGCTACTAGTGAATCTAATGTAACACACACCCATACAATGCGCACCACCCCGTGATGTTTTTCTCACTCCTACTAGTGAATCTAATGTAACACACACCCATACAATGCGCACCACCCCGTGATGTTTTTCTCACTGCTACTAGTGAATCTAATGTAACACACACCCATACAATGCGCACCACCCCGTGATGTTTTTCTCACTGCTACTAGTGAATGTAATGTAACACACACCCATACAATGCGCACCACCCCGTGATGTTTTTCTCACTGCTACTAGTGAATCTAATGTAACACACACCCATACAATGCGCACCACCACGTGATGTTTTTCTCACTGCTACTTGTGAATCTAATGTAACACACTCCCATACCATGCGCACCACCACGTGATCTTTTTCTCACTGCTACTAGTGAATGTAATGTAACACACACCCATGCAATGCGCACCACCCCATGATGTTTTTCTCACTGCTAGTAGTGAATCTAATGTAACACACACCCATACAATGCGCACCACCCCGTGATGGTTTTCTCACTGCTACTAGTGAATCTAATGTAACACACACCCATACAATGCGCACCACCTCGTGATGTTTTTCTCACTGCTGCTAGTGAATGTAATATAACACACACCCATACAATGCGCACCACCCCGTGATGTTTTTCTCACTGCTACTAGTGTATGTATTGTAACACACACCCATACAATGCGCACCACCCCGTGATGTTTATCTCACTCCTACTAGTGAATGTAATGTAACACACACCCATACAATGCGCACCACCCCGTTATGTTTTTCTCACTCCTACTAGTGAATCTAATGTAACATACACCCATACAATGCGCACCACCCCGTGATGTTTTTCTCACTCCTAATAGTGAATCTAATGTAACACACACCCATACAATGGGCACCACCCCATGATGTTTTTCTCACTCCTACTAGTGAATCTAATGTAACACACACCCATACAATGCGCACCACCCCGTGATGTTTTTCTCACTCCTACTAGTGAATCTAATGTAACACACACCCATACAATGCGCACCACGCCGTGATGTTTTTCTCACTCCTACTAGTGAATCTAATGTAACACACACCCATACAATGCGCACCACCCCGTGATGTGTTTCTCACTGCTACTAGTGAATCTAATGTAACACACACCCATACAATGCGCCCCACCCCGTGATGTTTTTCTCACTCCTACTAGTGAATGTAATGTAACACACACCCATACAATGCGCACCACCCCGTGATGTTTTTCTCACTCCTACTAGTGAATCTAATGTAACACACACCCATACAATGCGCACCACCCCGTGATGTTTTTCTCACTCCTACTAGTGAATCTAATGTAACACACACCCATACAAGGCGCACCACCCCGTGATGTTTTTCTCACTGCTACTAGTGAATCTAATGTAACACACACCCATACAATGCGCACCACCCCGTGATGTTTTTCTCACTCCTACTAGTGAATCTAATGTAACACACACCCATACAATGCGCACCACCACGTGATGTTTTTCTCACTCCTACTAGTGAATCTAATGTAACACACACCCATACAAGGCGCACCACCCCGTGATGTTTTTCTCACTCCTGCTAGTGAATCTAATGTAACACACACCCATACAATGGGCACCACCCCTTGATGTTTTTGTCACTCCTGCTAGTGAATCTAATGTAACACACACCCATACAAGGCGCACCACCCCGTGATGTTTTTCTCACTCCTGCTAGTGAATGTAATGTAACACACACCCATACAAGGCGCACCACCCCGTGATGTTTTTCTCACTCCTACTAGTGAATCTAATGTAACACACACCCATACAAGGCGCACCACCCCGTGATGTTTTTCTCACTCCTACTAGTGAATCTAATGTAACACACACCCATACAAGGCGCACCACCCCGTGATGTTTTTCTCACTCCTACTAGTGAATCTAATGTAACACACACCCATACAAGGCGCACCACCCCGTGATGTTTTTCTCACTCCTACTAGTTAATCTAATGTAACACACATCCATACAAGGCGCACCACCCCGTGATGTTTATCTCACTCCTACTAGTGAATCTTATGTAACACACACCCATACAAGGCGCACCACCCCGTGATGTTTTTGTCACTGCTACTAGTGAATCTAATGTAACACACACCCATACAATGCGCACCACCCCGTGATGTTTTCTCACTGCTACTAGTGAATCTAATGTAACACACACCCATACAATGCGCACCACCCGTGATGTTTTTCTCACTGCTTCTAATGAATCTAATGTAACACACACCCATAAAATGCGCACCACCCCGTGATGTTTTTCTCACTGCTACTAGTGAATCTAATGTAACACACACCCATACAATGCGCACCACCCCGTGATGTTTTTCTCACTCCTACTAGTGAATCTAATGTAACACACACCCATACAATGCGCACCACCCCGTGATGTTTTTCTCACTCCTACTAGTGAATCTAATGTAACACACACCCATACAATGCGCACCACCCCGTGATGTTTTTCTCACTCCTACTAGTGAATCTAATGTAACACACACCCATACAATGCGCACCACCCCGTGATGTTTTTCTCACTCCTACTAGTGAATGCAATGTCACACACACCCATACAAGGCGCACCACCCCATGATGTTTTTCTCACTCCTACTAGTGAATGTAATGTAACACACACCCATACAATGCGCACCACCCCGTGATGTTTTTCTCACTCCTACTAGTGAATCTAATGTAACACACACCCATACAATGCGGACCACCCCGTGATGTTTTTCTCACTCCTACTAGTGCATGTAATGTAACACGCACCCATACAATGCGCACCACCCCGTGATGTTTTTCTCACTCCTACTAGTGAATCTAATGTAACACACACCCATACAATGCGCACCACCCCGTGATGTTTTTCTCACTCCTACTAGTGTATGTAATGTAACACGCACCCATACAATGCGCACCACCCCGTGATGTTTTTCTCACTCCTACTAGTGAATGTAATGTAACACACACCCATACAATGCGCACCACCCCGTGATGTTTTTCTCACTCCTATTAGTGAATGTAATGTAACACACACCCATACAATGCGCACCACCCCGTGATGATTTTCTCACTCCTACTAGTGAAAGTAATGTAACACACACCCATACAATGCGCACCACCCCGTGATGTTTTTCTCACTCCTACTAGTGAATGTAATGTAACACACACCCATACAATGCGCACCACCCCGTGATGTTTTTCTCACTCCTACTAGTGAATCGAATCTAACACACACCCATACAATGCGCACCACCCCGTGATGTTTTTCTCACCCCTACTAGTGAATCTGATGTAACACACACCCATACAATGCGCACCACCCCGTGATGATTTTCTCACTCCTACTAGTGAATGTGATGTAACACACACCCATACAATGCGCACCACCCCGTGATGTTTTTCTCACTCCTACTAGTGAATGTAATGTAACACACACCCAAACAATGCGCACCACCCCGTGATGTTTTTCTCACTCCTACTAGTGAATCTGATGTAACACACACCCATACAATGCGCACCATCCCGTGATGTTTTTCTCACTCCTACTAGTGAATGTGATGTAACACACACCCATACAAGCGCACCACCCCGTGATGTTTTTCTCACTCCTACTAGTGAATGTAATGTAACACACACCCAAACAATGCGCACCACCCCGTGATTTTTTTCTCACTCCTACTAGTGAATCTAATGTAACACACACCCATACAATGCGCACCACCCCGTGATGTTTTTCTCCCTCCTACTAGTGAATCTAATGTAACACACACCGATACAATGCGCACCACCCCGTGATGTTTTTCTCACTCCTACTAGTGAATGTAATGTAACACACACCCATACAATGCGCACCACCCCGTGATGTTTTTCTCACTCCCACTAGTGAATCTAATGTAACACACACCCATACAATGCGCACCACCCCGTGATGTTTTTCTCACTCCCTCTAGTGAATCTAATGTAGCACACACCCATACAATGCGCACCACCCCGTGATGTTTTTCTCACTCCCACTAGTGAATCTAATGTAACACACACACATACAATGCGCACCACCCCATGATGTTTTTCTCACTGCCACTAGTGAATGTAATGTAACACACACCCATGCAATGCGCACCACCCTGTGATGTTTTTCTCACTGCTACTAGTCAATGTAATGTAACACACACCCATACAATGCGCACCACCCCGTGATGTTTTTCTCACTGCTACTAGTGAATCTAATGTAACACACACCCATACAATGCGCACCACCCCGTGATGTTTTTCTCACTCCTACTAGTGAATCTAATGTAACACACACCCATACAATGCGCACCACCCCGTGATGTTTTTCTCACTGCTACTAGTGAATCTAATGTAACACACACCCATACAATGCGCACCGCCCCATGATGTTTTTCTCACTGCTACTAGTGAATGTAATGTAACACACACCCATACAATGCGCACCACCCCGTGATGTTTTTCTCACTGCTACTAGTAAATCTAATGTAACACACACCCATACACTGCGCACCACCACGTGATGTTTTTCTCACTGCTACTAGTGAATCTAATGTAACACACACCCATACAATGCGCACCACCACGTGATGTTTTTCTCACTGCTACTAGTGAATGTAATGTAACACACACCCATGCAATGCGCACCACGCCATGATGTTTTTCTCACTGCTACTAGTGAATCTAATGTAACACACACCCATACAATGCGCACCACCCCGTGATGTTTTTCTCACTGCTACTAGTGAATCTAATGTAACACACACCCATACAATGCGCACCACCCCGTGATGTTTTTCTCACTCCTACTAGTGAATGTAATGTAACACGCACCCATACAATGCGCACCACCCCGTGATGTTTTTCTCACTCCTACTAGTGAATGTAATGTAACACACACCCATACAATGCGCACCACCCCGTGATGTTTTTCTCACTCCTACTAGTGAATGTAATGTAACACACACCCATACAATGCGCACCACCCCGTGATGATTCTCTCACTCCTACTAGTGAATGTAATGTAACACACTCCCATACAATGCGCACCACCCCGTGATGTTTTTCTCACTCCTAGTAGTGAATGTAATGTAACACACACCCATACAATGCGCACCACCCCGTGATGTTTTTCTCACTCCTACTAGTGAATGTAATGTAACACACACCCATAGAATGCGCACCACCGCATGATGTTTTTCTCACTCCTACTAGTGAATCTAATGTAACACACACCCATACAATGCGCACCACCCCGTGATGTTTTTCTCACTCCTACTAGTGAATCTAATGTAACACACACCCATACAATGCGCACCACCCCGTGATGTTTTTCTCACTCCTACTAGTGAATGTAATGTAACACACACCCATACAATGCGCACCACCCCGTGATGTTTTTCTCACTCCTACTGGTGAATCTAATGTAACACACACCCATACAATGCGCACCACCCCGTGATGTTTTTCTCACTACTACTAGTGAATCTAATGTAACACACACCCATACAATGCGCACCACCCCGTGATGTTTTTCTCACTCCTACTAGTGAATCTAATGTAACACACTCCCATACAATGCGCACCACCCCGTGATGTTTTTCTCACTGCTACTAGTGAATGTAATGTAATACACACCCATACAATGCGCACCACCCCGTGATGTTTTTCTCATTCCTACTAGAGGATGTAATGTAACACACACCCATACAATGCGCACCACCCCGTGATGTTTTTCTCACTGCTACTAGTGAATCTAATGTAACACACACCCATACAATGTGCACCACCCCGTGATGTTTTTCTCACTGCTACTAGTGAATGTAATGTAACACACACCCATACAATGCGCACCACCCCGTGATGTTTTTCTCACTCCTACTAGTGAATCTAATCTAACACACACCCATACAATGCGCACCACCCCGTGATGTTTTTCTCACCCCTACTAGTGAATCTGATGTAACACACACCCATACAATGCGCACCACCCCGTGATGATTTTCTCACTCCTACTAGTGAATGTGATGTAACACACACCCATACAATGCGCACCACCCCGTGATGTTTTTCTCACTCCTACTAGTGAATGTAATGTAACACACACCCAAACAATGCGCACCACCCCGTGATGTTTTTCTCACTCCTACTAGTGAATCTGATGTAACACACACCCATACAATGCGCACCATCCCGTGATGTTTTCTCACTCCTACTAGTGAATGTGATGTAACACACACCCATACAATGCGCACCACCCCGTGATGTTTTTCTCACTCCTACTAGTGAATGTAATGAAACACACACCCAAACAATGCGCACCACCCCATGATTTTTTTCTCACTCCTACTAGTGAATCTAATGTAACACACACCCATACAATGCGCACCACCCCGTGATGTTTTTCTCCCTCGTACTAGTGAATCTAATGTAACACACACCGATACAATGCGCACCACCCCGTGATGTTTTTCTCACTCCTACTAGTGAATGTAATGTAACACACACCCATACAATGCGCACCACCCCGTGATGTTTTTCTCACTCCCTTTAGTGAATCTAATGTAGCACACACCCATACAATGCGCACCACCCCGTGATGTTTTTCTCACTCCCACTAGTGAATCTAATGTAACACACACACATACAATGCGCACCACCCCGTGATGTTTTTCTCACTGCCACTAGTGAATGTAATGTAACACACACCCAAGCAATGCGCACCACCCTGTGATGTTTTTCTCACTGCTACTAGTGAATGTAATGTAACACACACCCATACAATGCGCACCACCCCGTGATGTTTTTCTCACTGCTACTAGTGAATCTAATGTAACACACACCCATACAATGCGCACCACCCCGTGATGTTTTTCTCACTCCTACTAGTGAATCTAATGTAACACACACCCATACAATGCGCACCACCCCGTGATGTTTTTCTCACTGCTACTAGTGAATCTAATGTAACACACACCCATACAATGCGCACCACCCCGTGATGTTTTTCTCACTGCTACTAGTGAATGTAATGTAACACACACCCATACAATGCGCAACACCCCGTGATGTTTTTCTCACTGCTACTAGTGAATCTAATGTAACACACACCCATACAATGCGCACCACCACGTGATGTTTTTCTCACTGCTACTTGTGAATCTAATGTAACACACTCCCATACCATGCGCACCACCACGTGATCTTTTTCTCACTGCTACTAGTGAATGTAATGTAACACACACCCATGCAATGCGCACCACCCCATGATGTTTTTCTCACTGCTAGTAGTGAATCTAATGTAACACACACCCATACAATGCGCACCACCCCGTGATGGTTTTCTCACTGCTACTAGTGAATCTAATGTAACACACACCCATACAATGCGCACCACCTCGTGATGTTTTTCTCACTGCTGCTAGTGAATGTAATATAACACACACCCATACAATGCGCACCACCCCGTGATGTTTTTCTCACTGCTACTAGTGTATGTATTGTAACACACACCCATACAATGCGCACCACCCCGTGATGTTTATCTCACTCCTACTAGTGAATGTAATGTAACACACACCCATACAATGCGCACCACCCCGTTATGTTTTTCTCACTCCTACTAGTGAATCTAATGTAACATACACCCATACAATGCGCACCACCCCGTGATGTTTTTCTCACTCCTAATAGTGAATCTAATGTAACACACACCCATACAATGGGCACCACCCCATGATGTTTTTCTCACTCCTACTAGTGAATCTAATGTAACACACACCCATACAATGCGCACCACCCCGTGATGTTTTTCTCACTCCTACTAGTGAATCTAATGTAACACACACCCATACAATGCGCACCACGCCGTGATGTTTTTCTCACTCCTACTAGTGAATCTAATGTAACACACACCCATACAATGCGCACCACCCCGTGATGTGTTTCTCACTGCTACTAGTGAATCTAATGTAACACACACCCATACAATGCGCCCCACCCCGTGATGTTTTTCTCACTCCTACTAGTGAATGTAATGTAACACACACCCATACAATGCGCACCACCCCGTGATGTTTTTCTCACTCCTACTAGTGAATCTAATGTAACACACACCCATACAATGCGCACCACCCCGTGATGTTTTTCTCACTCCTACTAGTGAATCTAATGTAACACACACCCATACAAGGCGCACCACCCCGTGATGTTTTTCTCACTGCTACTAGTGAATCTAATGTAACACACACCCATACAATGCGCACCACCCCGTGATGTTTTTCTCACTCCTACTAGTGAATCTAATGTAACACACACCCATACAATGCGCACCACCACGTGATGTTTTTCTCACTCCTACTAGTGAATCTAATGTAACACACACCCATACAAGGCGCACCACCCCGTGATGTTTTTCTCACTCCTGCTAGTGAATCTAATGTAACACACACCCATACAATGGGCACCACCCCTTGATGTTTTTGTCACTCCTGCTAGTGAATCTAATGTAACACACACCCATACAAGGCGCACCACCCCGTGATGTTTTTCTCACTCCTGCTAGTGAATGTAATGTAACACACACCCATACAAGGCGCACCACCCCGTGATGTTTTTCTCACTCCTACTAGTGAATCTAATGTAACACACACCCATACAAGGCGCACCACCCCGTGATGTTTTTCTCACTCCTACTAGTGAATCTAATGTAACACACACCCATACAAGGCGCACCACCCCGTGATGTTTTTCTCACTCCTACTAGTGAATCTAATGTAACACACACCCATACAAGGCGCACCACCCCGTGATGTTTTTCTCACTCCTACTAGTTAATCTAATGTAACACACATCCATACAAGGCGCACCACCCCGTGATGTTTATCTCACTCCTACTAGTGAATCTTATGTAACACACACCCATACAAGGCGCACCACCCCGTGATGTTTTTGTCACTGCTACTAGTGAATCTAATGTAACACACACCCATACAATGCGCACCACCCCGTGATGTTTTCTCACTGCTACTAGTGAATCTAATGTAACACACACCCATACAATGCGCACCACCCGTGATGTTTTTCTCACTGCTTCTAATGAATCTAATGTAACACACACCCATAAAATGCGCACCACCCCGTGATGTTTTTCTCACTGCTACTAGTGAATCTAATGTAACACACACCCATACAATGCGCACCACCCCGTGATGTTTTTCTCACTCCTACTAGTGAATCTAATGTAACACACACCCATACAATGCGCACCACCCCGTGATGTTTTTCTCACTCCTACTAGTGAATCTAATGTAACACACACCCATACAATGCGCACCACCCCGTGATGTTTTTCTCACTCCTACTAGTGAATCTAATGTAACACACACCCATACAATGCGCACCACCCCGTGATGTTTTTCTCACTCCTACTAGTGAATGCAATGTCACACACACCCATACAAGGCGCACCACCCCATGATGTTTTTCTCACTCCTACTAGTGAATGTAATGTAACACACACCCATACAATGCGCACCACCCCGTGATGTTTTTCTCACTCCTACTAGTGAATCTAATGTAACACACACCCATACAATGCGGACCACCCCGTGAAGTTTTTCTCACTCCTACTAGTGCATCTAATGTAACACACACCCATACAATGCGCACCACCCCGTGATGTTTTTCTCACTCCTACTAGTGAATGTAATGTAACACACACCCATACAATGCGCACCACCCCGTGATGTTTTTCTCACTCCTACTAGTGAATGTAATGTAACACACACCCATACAATGCGCACCACCCCGTGATGTTTTTCTCACTCCTACTAGTGAATCTAATGTAACACACACCCATACAATGCGCACCACCCCGTGATGTTTTTCTCACTCCTACTAGTGAATGTAATGTAACACACACCCATACAATGCGCACCACCCCGTGATGTTTTTCACACTCCTACTAGTGAATGTAATGTAACACACACCCATACAATGCGCACCACCCCGTGATGTTTTTCTCACTCCAACTAGTGAATGTAATGTAACACACACCCATACAATGCGCACCACCCCGTGATGTTTTTCTCACTCCTACTAGTGAATCTAATGTAACACACACGCATACAATGCGCACCACCCCGTGATGTTTTTCTCACTCCTACTCGTGAATGTAATGTAACACACACCCATACAATGCGCACCACCCCGTGATGTTTTTCTCACTCCTACTAATGAATGTAATGTTACACACACCCATACAATGCGCACCACACGGTGATGTTTTTCTCACTCCTACTAGTGAATCTAATGTAACACACACCCATACAATGCGCACCACCCCGTGATGTTTTTCTCACTCCTACTAGTGAATGTAATGTAACACACACCCATACAATGCGCACCACCCCGTGATGTTTTTCTCACTCCTACTAGTGAATGTAATGTAACACACACCCATACAATGCGCACCACCCCGTGATGATTTTCTCACTCCTACTAGAGAATCTAATGTAACACACACCCATACAATGCGCACCACCCCGTGATGTTTTTCTCACTCCTACTAGTGAATGTAATGTAACACACACCCATACAATGCGCACCACCCCGTGATATTTTTCTCACTCCTACTAGAGAATGTATTGTAACACACACCCATACAATGCGCACCACACCGTGATGTTTTTCTCACTCCTACTAGAGAATGTATTGTAACACACACCCATACAATGCGCACCACCACGTGATGTTTTTCTCACTCCTACTAGTGAATCTGATGTAACACACACCCATACAATGCGCACCACCCCGTGATGTTTTTCTCACTCCTACTAGTGAATCTGATGTAACACACACCCATACAATGCGCACCACCCCGTGATGTTTTTCTCACTCCTACTAGTGAATCTGATGTAACACACACCCATACAATGTGCACCACCCCGTGATGTTTTTCTCACTCCTACTAGTGAATGTAATGTAACACAAACCCATACAATGCGCACCACCCCGTGATGTTTTTCTTACTCCTACTAGTGAATGTAATGTAACACACACCCATACAATGCGCACCACCCCGTGATGTTTTTCTCACTCCTGCTAGTGAATCTAATGTAACACACACCCATACAATGCGCACCACCCCGTGATGTTTTTCTCACTCCTGCTAGTGAATCTAATGTGACACGCACCCATACAATGCGCACCACCCCGTGATGTTTTTCTCATTCCTGCTAGTGAATCTAATGTAACTCGCACCCATACAAGGCGCACCACCCCGTGATGTTTTTCTCACTCCTGCTAGTGAATGTAATGTAACACACACCCATACAAGGCGCACCACCCCGTGATGTTTTTCTCACCCCTGCTAGTGAATGTAATGTAACACACACCCATACAAGGCGCACCACCCCGTGTTGTTTTTCTCACTCCTACTAGTGAATGTAATGTAACACACACCCATACAAGGCGCACCACCCCGTCATATTTTTCTCACTCCTACTAGTGAATGTAATGTAACACACACCCATACATGGCGCACCACCCCGTGATGTTTTTCTCACTCCTACTAGTGAATCTAATGTAACACACACCCATACAATGCGCACCACCCCGTGATGTTTTTCTCACTCCTACTAGTGAATCTAATGTAACACACACCCATACAATGCGGACCACCCCGTGATGTTTTTCTCACTCCTACTAGTGAATCTAATGTAACACGCACCCATACAATGCGCACCACCCCGTGATGTTTTTCTCACTCCTACTAGTGAATGTAATGTAACACACACCCATACAATGCGCACCACCCCGTGATGTTTTTCTCACTCCTACTAGTGCATGTAATGTAACACGCACCCATACAATGCGCACCACCCCATGATGTTTTTCTCACTGCTACTAGTGAATGTAATGTAACACACACCCATACAATGCGCCCCACCCCGTGATGTTTTTCTCACTCCTACTAGTGAATGTAATGTAACACACACCCATACAATGCGCACCACCCCGTGATGTTTTTCTCACTCCTACTAGTGAATCTAATGTAACACACACCCATACAATGCGCACCACCCCGTGATGTTTTTCTCACTCCTACTAGTGAATCTAATGTAACACACACCCATACAATGCGCACCACCCCGTGATGTTTTTCTCACTCCTACTAGTGAATCTAATGTAACACACACCCATACAATGCACACCACCCCGTGATGTTTTTCTCACTCCTACTAGTGAATCTAATGTAACACACACCCATACAATGCGCACCACCCCGTGATGTTTTTCTCACTCCTACTAGTGAATGCAATGTCACACACACCCATACAAGGCGCACCACCCCATGATGTTTTTCTCACTCCTACTAGTGAATGTAATGTAACACACACCCATACAATGCGCACCACCCCGTGATGTTTTTCTCACTCCTACTAGTGAATCTAATGTAACACACACCCATACAATGCGGACCACCCCGTGAAGTTTTTCTCACTCCTAAAAGTGCATCTAATGTAACACACACCCATACAATGCGCACCACCCCGTGATGTTTTTCTCACTCCTACTAGTGAATGTAATGTAACACACACCCATACAATGCGCACCACCCCGTGATGTTTTTCTCACTCCTACTAGTGAATGTAATGTAACACACACCCATACAATGCGCACCACCCCGTGATGTTTTTCTCACTCCTACTAGTGAATCTAATGTAACACACACCCATACAATGCGCACCACCCCGTGATGTTTTTCTCACTCCTACTAGTGAATGTAATGTAACACACACCCATACAATGCGCACCACCCCGTGATGTTTTTCACACTCCTACTAGTGAATGTAATGTAACACACACCCATACAATGCGCACCACCCCGTGATGTTTTTCTCACTCCAACTAGTGAATGTAATGTAACACACACCCATACAATGCGCACCACCCCGTGATGTTTTTCTCACTCCTACTAGTGAATCTAATGTAACACACACGCATACAATGCGCACCACCCCGTGATGTTTTTCTCACTCCTACTCGTGAATGTAATGTAACACACACCCATACAATGCGCACCACCCCGTGATGTTTTTCTCACTCCTACTAATGAATGTAATGTTACACACACCCATACAATGCGCACCACACCGTGATGTTTTTCTCACTCCTACTAGTGAATCTAATGTAACACACACCCATACAATGCGCACCACCCCGTGATGTTTTTCTCACTCCTACTAGTGAATGTAATGTAACACACACCCATACAATGCGCACCACCCCGTGATGTTTTTCTCACTCCTACTAGTGAATGTAATGTAACACACACCCATACAATGCGCACCACCCCGTGATGATTTTCTCACTCCTACTAGAGAATCTAATGTAACACACACCCATACAATGCGCACCACCCCGTGATGTTTTTCTCACTCCTACTAGTGAATGTAATGTAACACACACCCATACAATGCGCACCACCCCGTGATATTTTTCTCACTCCTACTAGAGAATGTATTGTAACACACACCCATAAAATGCGCACCACACCGTGATGTTTTTCTCACTCCTACTAGAGAATGTATTGTAACACACACCCATACAATGCGCACCACCACGTGATGTTTTTCTCACTCCTACTAGTGAATCTGATGTAACACACACCCATACAATGCGCACCACCCCGTGATGTTTTTCTCACTCCTACTAGTGAATCTGATGTAACACACACCCATACAATGCGCACCACCCCGTGATGTTTTTCTCACTCCTACTAGTGAATCTGATGTAACACACACCCATACAATGTGCACCACCCCGTGATGTTTTTCTCACTCCTACTAGTGAATGTAATGTAACACACACCCATACAAGGCGCACCACCCCGTCATATTTTTCTCACTCCTACTAGTGAATGTAATGTAACACACACCCATACATGGCGCACCACCCCGTGATGTTTTTCTCACTCCTACTAGTGAATCTAATGTAACACACACCCATACAATGCGCACCACCCCGTGATGTTTTTCTCACTCCTACTAGTGAATCTAATGTAACACACACCCATACAATGCGGACCACCCCGTGATGTTTTTCTCACTCCTACTAGTGAATCTAATGTAACACGCACCCATACAATGCGCACCACCCCGTGATGTTTTTCTCACTCCTACTAGTGAATGTAATGTAACACACACCCATACAATGCGCACCACCCTGTGATGTTTTTCTCACTCCTACTAGTGCATGTAATGTAACACGCACCCATACAATGCGCACCACCCCGTGATGTTTTTCTCACTGCTACTAGTGAATCTAATGTAACACACACCCATACAATGCGCCCCACCCCGTGATGTTTTTCTCACTCCTACTAGTGAATGTAATGTAACACACACCCATACAATGCGCACCACCCCGTGATGTTTTTCTCACTCCTACTAGTGAATCTAATGTAACACACACCCATACAATGCGCACCACCCCGTGATGTTTTTCTCACTCCTACTAGTGAATCTAATGTAACACACACCCATACAAGGCGCACCACCCCGTGATGTTTTTCTCACTGCTACTAGTGAATCTAATGTAACACACACCCATACAATGCGCACCACCCCGTGATGTTTTTCTCACTCCTACTAGTGAATCTAATGTAACACACACCCATACAATGCGCACCACCACGTGATGTTTTTCTCACTCCTACTAGTGAATCTAATGTAACACACACCCATACAAGGCGCACCACCCCGTGATGTTTTTCTCACTCCTACTAGTGAATCTAATGTAACACACACCCATACAATGCGCACCACCCCGTGATGTTTATCTCACTCCTACTAGTGAATCTAATGTAACACACACCAATACAATGAGCACCACCCCGTGATGTTTTTCTCACTGCTACTAGTGAATCTAATGTAACACACCCATACAATGCGAACCACCCCGTGATGTTTTTCTCACTCCTACTAGTGAATCTAATGTAACACACACCCATACAATGCGCACCACCCCGTGATGTTTTTCTCACTCCTACTAGTGAATCTAATGTAACACACACCCATACAATGTGCACCACCCCGTGATGTTTTTCTCACTCCTACTAGTGAATGTAATGTAACACACACCCATACAATGCGCACCACCCCGTGATGATTTTCTCACTCCTACTAGTGAAAGTAATGTAACACACACCCATACAATGCGCACCACCCCGTGATGTTTTTCTCACTCCTACTAGTGAATGTAATGTAACACACACCCATACAATCCGCACCACCCCGTGATGTTTTTCTCACTCCTGCTAGTGAATCTAATGTAACACACACCCATACAATGCGCGCCACCCCGTGATGTTTTTCTCACTTCTGCTAGTGAATCTAATGTAACACACACCCATACAATGGGCACCACCCCTTGATGTTTTTGTCACTCCTGCTAGTGAATCTAATGTAACACACACCCATACAAGGCGCACCACCCCGTGATGTTTTTCTCACTCCTGCTAGTGAATGTAATGTAACACACACCCATACAAGGCGCACCACCCCGTGATGTTTTTCTCACTCCTACTAGTGAATCTAATGTAACACACACCCATACAAGGCGCACCACCCCGTGATGTTTTTCTCACTCCTACTAGTGAATCTAATGTAACACACACCCATACAAGGCGCACCACCCCGTGATGTTTTTCTCACTCCTACTAGTGAATCTAATGTAACACACACCCATACAAGGCGCACCACCCCGTGATGTTTTTCTCACTCCTACTAGTTAATCTAATGTAACACACATCCATACAAGGCGCACCACCCCGTGATGTTTATCTCACTCCTACTAGTGAATCTTATGTAACACACACCCATACAAGGCGCACCACCCCGTGATGTTTTTGTCACTGCTACTAGTGAATCTAATGTAACACACACCCATACAATGCGCACCACCCCGTGATGTTTTCTCACTGCTACTAGTGAATCTAATGTAACACACACCCATACAATGCGCACCACGCGTGATGTTTTTCTCACTGCTTCTAATGAATCTAATGTAACACACACCCATACAATGCGCACCACCCCGTGATGTTTTTCTCACTGCTACTAGTGAATCTAAAGTAACACACACCCATACAATGCGCACCACCCCGTGATGTTTTTCTCACTCCTTCTAGTGAATCTAATGTAACACACACCCATACAATGCGCACCACCCCGTGATGTTTTTCTCACTCCTACTAGTGAATCTAATGTAACACACACCCATACAATGCGCACCACCCCGTGATGTTTTTCTCACTCCTACTAGTGAATCTAATGTAACACACACCCATACAATGCGCACCACCCCGTGATGTTTTTCTCACTCCTACTAGTGAATGCAATGTCACACACACCCATACAAGGCGCACCACACCATGATGTTTTTCTCACTCCTACTAGTGAATGTAATGTAACACACACCCATACAATGCGCACCACCCCGTGATGTTTTTCTCACTCCTACTAGTGAATCTAATGTAACACACACCCATACAATGCGGACCACCCCGTGAAGTTTTTCTCACTCCTACTAGTGCATCTAATGTAACACACACCCATACAATGCGCACCACCCCGTGATGTTTTTCTCACTCCTACTAGTGAATGTAATGTAACACACACCCATACAATGCGCACCACCCCGTGATGTTTTTCTCAGTCCTACTAGTGAATGTAATGTAACACACACCCATACAATGCGCACCACCCCGTGATGTTTTTCTCACTCCTACTAGTGAATCTAATGTAACACACACCCATACAATGCGCACCACCCCGTGATGTTTTTCTCACTCCTACTAGTGAATGTAATGTAACACACACCCATACAATGCGCACCACCCCGTGATGTTTTTCACACTCCTACTAGTGAATGTAATGTAACACACACCCATACAATGCGCACCACCCCGTGATGTTTTTCTCACTCCAACTCTTGCATGTAATGTAACACACACCCATACAATGCGCACCACCCCGTGATGTTTTTCTCACTCCTACTAGTGAATCTAATGTAACACACACGCATACAATGCGCACCACACCGTGATGTTTTTCTCACTCCTACTCGTGAATGTAATGTAACACACACCCATACAATGCGCACCACCCCGTGATGTTTTTCTCACTCCTACTAATGAATGTAATGTAACACACACCCATACAATGCGCACCACACCGTGATGTTTTTCTCACTCCTACTAGTGAATCTAATGTAACACACACCCATACAATGCGCACCACCCCGTGATGTTTTTCTCACTCCTACTAGTGAATGTAATGTAACACACACCCATACAATGCGCACCACCCCGTGATGTTTTTCTCACTCCTACTAGTGAATGTAATGTAACACACACCGATACAATGCTCACCACCCCGTGATGATTTTCTCACTCCTACTAGAGAATCTAATGTAACACACACCCATACAATGCGCACCACCCCGTGATGTTTTTCTCACTCCTACTAGTGAATGTAACGTAACACACACCCATACAATGCGCACCACCCCGTGATATTTTTCTCACTCCTACTAGAGAATGTATTGTAACACACACCCATACAATGCGCACCACACCGTGATGTTTTTCTCACTCCTACTAGAGAATGTATTGTAACACACACCCATACAATGCGCACCACCACGTGATGTTTTTCTCACTCCTACTAGTGAATCTGATGTAACACACACCCATACAATGCGCACCACCCCGTGATGTTTTTCTCACTCGTACTAGTGAATCTGATGTAACACACACCCATACAATGCGCACCACCCCGTGATGTTTTTCTCACTCCTACTAGTGAATCTGATGTAACACACACCCATACAATGCGCACCACCCCGTGATGTTTTTCTCACTCGTACTAGTGAATCTGATGTAACACACACCCATAAAATGCGCACCACCCCGTGATGTTTTTCTCACTCCTACTAGTGAATCTGATGTAACACACACCCATACAAGGCGCACCACCCCGTGATGTTTTTCTCACCTACTAGTGAATGTAATGTAACACACACCCATACAAGGCGCACCACCCCGTGTTGTTTTTCTCACTCCTACTAGTGAATGTAATGTAACACACACCCATACAAGGCGCACCACCCCGTCATATATTTCTCACTCCTACTAGTGCATGTAATGTAACACGCACCCATACAATGCGCACCACCCCGTGATGTTTTTCTCACTGCTACTAGTGAATGTAATGTAACACACACCCATACAATGCGCACCACCCCGTGATGTTTTTCTCACTCCTACTAGTGAATCTAATGTAACACACACCCATACAATGCACACCACCCCGTGATGTTTTTCTCACTCCTACTAGTGAATCTAATGTAACACACACCCATACAAGGCGCACCACCCCGTGATGTTTTTCTCACTGCTACTAGTGAATCTAATGTAACACACACCCATACAATGCGCACCACCCCGTGATGTTTTTCTCACTCCTACTAGTGAATCTAATGTAACACACACCCATACAATGCGCACCACCACGTGATGTTTTTCTCACTCCTACTAGTGAATCTAATGTAACACACACCCATACAAGGCGCACCACCCCGTGATGTTTTTCTCACTCCTACTAGTGAATCTAATGTAACACACACCCATACAATGCGCACCACCCCGTGATGTTTATCTCACTCCTACTAGTGAATCTAATGTAACACACACCAATACAATGAGCACCACCCCGTGATGTTTTTCTCACTGCTACTAGTGAATCTAGTGTAACACACCCATACAATGCGAACCACCCCGTGATGTTTTTCTCACTCCTACTAGTGAATGTAATGTAACCCACACCCATACAATGCGCACCACCCCGTGATGATTTTCTCACTCCTACTAGTGAATGTAATGTAACACACACCCATACAAGGCGCACCACCCCGTGTTGTTTTTCTCACTCCTACTAGTGAATGTAATGTAACACACACCCATACAAGGCGCACCACCCAGTCATATATTTCTCACTCCTACTAGTGAATGTAATGTAACACACACCCATACATGGCGCACCACCCCGTGATGTTTTTCTCACTCCTACTAGTGAATCTAATGTAACACACACCCATACAATGCGCACCACCCCGTGATGTTTTTCTCACTCCTACTAGTGAATCTAATGTAACACACACCCATACAATGCGGACCACCCCGTGATGTTTTTCTCACTCCTACTAGTGAATCTAATGTAACACACACCCATACAATGCGCACCACCCCGTGATGTTTTTCTCACTCCTACTAGTGAATGTAATGTAACACACACCCATACAATGCGCACCACCCCGTGATGTTTTTCTCACTCCTACTAGTGCATGTAATGTAACACGCACCCATACAATGCGCACCACCCCGTGATGTTTTTCTCACTGCTACTAGTGAATCTAATGTAACACACACCCATACAATGCGCCCCACCCCGTGATGTTTTTCTCACTCCTACTAGTGAATGTAATGTAACACACACCCATACAATGCGCACCACCCCGTGATGTTTTTCTCACTCCTACTAGTGAATCTAATGTAACACACACCCATACAATGCGCACCACCCCGTGATGTTTTTCTCACTCCTACTAGTGAATCTAATGTAACACACACCCATACAAGGCGCACCACCCCGTGATGTTTTTCTCACTGCTACTAGTGAATCTAATGTAACACACACCCATACAATGCGCACCACCCCGTGATGTTTTTCTCACTCCTACTAGTGAATGTAATGTAACACACACCCATACAATGCGCACCACCACGTGATGTTTTTCTCACTCCTACTAGTGAATCTAATGTAACACACACCCATACAAGGCGCACAGCCCCGTGATGTTTTTCTCACTCCTACTAGTGAATCTAATGTAACACACACCCATACAATGCGCACCACCCCGTGATGTTTATCTCACTCCTACTAGTGAATCTAATGTAACACACACCAATACAATGAGCACCACCCCGTGATGTTTTTCTCACTGCTACTAGTGATTCTAGTGTAACACACCCATACAATGCGAACCACCCCGTGATGTTTTTCTCACTCCTACTAGTGAATCTAATGTAACACACACCCATACAATGCGCACCACCCCGTGATGTTTTTCTCACTCCTACTAGTGAATCTAATGTAACACACACCCATACAATGCGCACCACCCCGTGATGTTTTTCTCACTCCTACTAGTGAATGTAATGTAACACACACCCATACAATGCGCACCACCCCGTGATGATTTTCTCACTCCTACTAGTGAAAGTAATGTAACACACACCCATACAATGCGCACCACCCCGTGATGTTTTTCTCACTCCTACTAATGAATGTAATGTAACACACACCCATACAATCCGCACCACCCCGTGATGTTTTTCTCACTCCTGCTAGTGAATCTAATGTAACACACACCCATACAATGCGCACCACGCCGTAATGTTTTTCTCACTTCTGCTAGTGAATCTAATGTAACACACACCCATACAATGGGCACCACCCCTTGATGTTTTTGTCACTCCTGCTAGTGAATCTAATGTAACACACACCCATACAAGGCGCACCACCCCGTGATGTTTTTCTCACTCCTGCTAGTGAATGTAATGTAACACACACCCATACAAGGCGCACCACCCCGTGATGTTTTTATCACTCCTACTAGTGAATCTAATGTAACACACACCCATACAAGGCGCACCACCCCGTGATGTTTTTCTCACTCCTACTAGTGAATCTAATGTAACACACACCCATACAAGGCGCACCACCCCGTGATGTTTTTCTCACTCCTACTAGTTAATCTAATGTAACACACATCCATACAAGGCGCACCACCCCGTGATGTTTATCTCACTCCTACTAGTGAATCTTATGTAACACACACCCATACAAGGCGCACCACCCCGTGATGTTTTTGTCACTGCTACTAATGAATCTAATGTAACACACACCCATACAATGCGCACCACCCCGTGATGTTTTCTCACTGCTACTAGTGAATCTAATGTAACACACACCCATACAATGCGCACCACCCGTGATGTTTTTCTCACTGCTTCTAATGAATCTAATGTAACACACACCCATACAATGCGCACCACCCCGTGATGTTTTTCTCACTGCTACTAGTGAATCTAATGTAACACACACCCATACAATGCGCACCACCCCGTGATGTTTTTCTCACTCCTACTAGTGAATCTAATGTAACACACCCCCATACAATGCGCACCACCCCGTGATGTTTTTCTCACTCCTACTAGTGAATCTAATGTAACACACACCCATACAATGCGCACCACCCCGTGATGTTTTTCTCACTCCTACTAGTGAATCTAATGTAACACACACCCATACAATGCGCACCACCCCGTGATGTTTTTCTCACTCCTACTAGTGAATGTAATGTCACACACACCCATACAAGGCGCACCACCCCATGATGTTTTTCTCACTCCTACTAGTGAATGTAATGTAACACACACCCATACAATGCGCACCACCCCGTGATGTTTTTCTCATTCCTACTAGTGAATATAATGTAACACACACCCATACAATGCGGACCACCCCGTGAAGTTTTTCTCACTCCTACTAGTGCATCTAATGTAACACACACCCATAAAATGCGCACCACCCCGTGATGTTTTTCTCACTCCTACTAGTGAATGTAATGTAACACACACCCATACAATGCGCACCACCCCGTGATGTTTTTCTCACTCCTACTAGTGAATGTAATGTAACACACACCCATACAATGCACACCACCCCGTGATGTTTTTCTCACTCCTACTAGTGAATCTAATGTAACACACACCCATACAATGCGCACCACCCCGTGATGTTTTTCTCACTCCTACTAGTGAATGTAATGTAACACACACCCATACAATGCGCACCACCCCGTGATGTTTTTCACACTCCTACTAGTGAATGTAATGTAACACACACCCATACAATGCGCACCACCCTGTGATGTTTTTCTCACTCCAACTAGTGAATGTAATGTAACACACACCCATACAATGCGCACCACCCCGTGATGTTTTTCTCACTCCTACTAGTGAATCTAATGTAACACATACGCATACAATGCGCACCACCCCGTGATGTTTTTCTCACTCGTACTCGTGAATGTAATGTAACACACACCCATACAATGCACACCACCCCGTGATGTTTTTCTCACTCCTACTAATGAATGTAATGTAACACACACCCATAAAATGCGCACCACACCGTGATGTTTTTCTCACTCCTACTAGTGAATCTAATGTAACACACACCCATACAATGCGCACCACCCCGTGATGTTTTTCTCACTCCTACTAGTGAATGTAATGTAACACACACCCATACAATGCGCACCACCCCGTGATGTTTTTCTCACTCCTACTAGTGAATGTAATGTAACACACACCCATACAATGCGCACCACCCCGTGATGTTTTTCTCACTCCAACTAGTGACTGTAATGTAACACACACCCATACAATGCGCACCACCCCGTGATGTTTTTCTCACTCCTACTAGTGAATCTAATGTAACACACACCCATCCAATGCGCACCACCCCGTGATGTTTTTCTCACTCCTACTAGTGAATGTAATGTAACACACACCCATACAATGCGCACCACCCCGTGATGTTTTTCTCACTTCTGCTAGTGAATCTAATGTAACACACACCCATACAATGGGCACCACCCCTTGATGTTTTTGTCACTCCTGCTAGTGAATCTAATGTAACACACACCCATACAAGGCGCACCACCCCGTGATGTTTTTCTCACTCCTGCTAGTGAATGTAATGTAACACACACCCATACAAGGCGCACCACCCCGTGATGTTTTTCTCACTCCTACTAGTGAATCTAATGTAACACACACCCATACAAGGCGCACCACCCCGTGATGTTTTTCTCACTCCTACTAGTGAATCTAATGTAACACACACCCATACAAGGCGCACCACCCCGTGATGTTTTTCTCACTCCTACTAGTGAATCTAATGTAACACACACCCATACAAGGCGCACCACCCCGTGATGTTTTTCTCACTCCTACTAGTTAATCTAATGTAACACACATCCATACAAGGCGCACCACCCCGTGATGTTTATCTCACTCCTGCTAGTGAATCTTATGTAACACACACCCATACAAGGCGCACCACCCCGTGATGTTTTTGTCACTGCTACTAGTGAATCTAATGTAACACACACCCATACAATGCGCACCACCCCGTGATGTTTTCTCACTGCTACTAGTGAATCTAATGTAACACACACCCATACAATGCGCACCACCCGTGATGTTTTTCTCACTGCTTCTAATGAATCTAATGTAACACACACCCATACAATGCGCACCACCCCGTGATGTTTTTCTCACTGCTACTACTGAATCTAATGTAACACACACCCATACAATGCGCACCACCCCGTGATGTTTTTCTCACTCCTACTAGTGAATCTAATGTAACACACACCCATACAATGCGCACCACCCCGTGATGTTTTTCTCACTCCTACTAGTGAATCTAATGTAACACACACCCATACAATGCGCACCACCCCGTGATGTTTTTCTCACTCCTACTAGTGAATGTAATGTAACACACACCCATACAATGCGCACCACCCCGTGATGTTTTTCTCACTCCTACTAGTGAATGTAATGTAACACACACCCATACAATGCGCACCACCCCGTGATGTTTTTCTCACTCCTACTAGTGAATCTAATGTAACACACACCCATACAATGCGCACCACCCCGTGATGTTTTTCTCACTCCTACTAGTGAATGTAATGTAACACACACCCATACAATGCGCACCACCCCGTGATGTTTTTCACACTCCTACTAGTGAATGTAATGTAACACACACACATACAATGCGCACCACCCCGTGATGTTTTTCTCACTGCTACTAGTGAATGTAATGTAACACACACCCATACAATGCGCACCACCCCGTGATGTTTTTCTCACTCCTACTAGTGAATCTAATGTAACACACACGCATACAATGCGCACCACCCCGTGATGTTTTTCTCACTCCTACTCGTGAGTGTAATGTAACACACACCCATACAATGCGCACCACCCCGTGATGTTTTTCTCACTCCTACTAATGAATGTAATGTAACACACACCCATACAATGCGCACCACACCGTGATGTTTTTCTCACTCCTACTAGTGAATCTAATGTAACACACACCCATACAATGCGCACCACCCCGTGATGTTTTTCTCACTCCTACTAGTGAATGTAATGTAACACCCACCCATACAATGCGCACCACCCCGTGATGTTTTTCTCACTCCTACTGGTGAATGTAATGTAACACACACCCATACAATGCTCACCACCCCGTGATGATTTTCTCACTCCTACTAGAGAATCTAATGTAACACACACCCATACAATGCGCACCACCCCGTGATGTTTTTCTCACTCCTACTAGTGAATGTAATGTAACACACACCCATACAATGCGCACCACCCCGTGATATTTTTCTCACTCCTACTAGAGAATGTATTGTAACACACACCCATACAATGCGCACCACACCGTGATGTTTTTCTCACTCCTACTAGAGTGTATTGTAACACACACCCATACAATGCGCACCACCACGTGATGTTTTTCTCACTCCTACTAGTGAATCTGATGTAACACACACCCATACAATGCGCACCACCCCGTGATGTTTTTCTCACTGTACTAGTGAATCTGATGTAACACACACCCATACAATGCGCACCACCCCGTGATGTTTTTCTCACTCCTACTAGTGAATCTGATGTAACACACACCCATACAATGCGCACCACCCCGTGATGTTTTTCTCACTCGTACTAGTGAATCTGATGTAACACACACCCATAAAATGCGCACCACCCCGTGATGTTTTTCTCACTCCTACTAGTGAATCTGATGTAACACACACCCATACAAGGCGCACCACCCCGTGATGTTTTTCTCACTCCTACTAGTGAATGTAATGTAACACACACCCATACAAGGCGCACCACCCCGTGTTGTTTTTCTCACTCCTACTAGTGAATGTAATGTAACACACACCCATACAAGGCGCACCACCCCGTCATATATTTCTCACTCCTACTAGTGCATGTAATGTAACACGCACCCATACAATGCGCACCACCCCGTGATGTTTTTCTCACTGCTACTAGTGAATCTAATGTAACACACACCCATACAATGCGCCCCACCCCGTGATGTTTTTCTCACTCCTACTAGTGAATGTAATGTAACACACACCCATACAATGCGCACCACCCCGTGATGTTTTTCTCACTCCTACTAGTGAATCTAATGTAACACACACCCATACAATGCGCACCACCCCGTGATGTTTTTCTCACTCCTACTAGTGAATCTAATGTAACACACACCCATACAAGGCGCACCACCCCGTGATGTTTTTCTCACTGCTACTAGTGAATCTAATGTAACACACACCCATACAATGCGCACCACCCCGTGATGTTTTTCTCACTCCTACTAGTGAATCTAATGTAACACACACCCATACAATGCGCACCACCACGTGATGTTTTTCTCACTCCTACTAGTGAATCTAATGTAACACACACCCATACAAGGCGCACCACCCCGTGATGTTTTTCTCACTCCTACTAGTGAATCTAATGTAACACACACCCATACAATGCGCACCACCCCGTGATGTTTATCTCACTCCTACTAGTGAATCTAATGTAACACACACCAATACAATGAGCACCACCCCGTGATGTTTTTCTCACTGCTACTAGTGAATCTAGTGTAACACACCCATACAATGCGAACCACCCCGTGATGTTTTTCTCACTCCTACTAGTGAATCTAATGTAACACACACCCATACAATGCGCACCACCCCGTGATGTTTTTCTCACTCCTACTAGTGAATCTAATGTAACACACACCCATACAATGCGCACCACCCCGTGATGTTTTTCTCAATCCTACTAGTGAATGTAATGTAACACACACCCATACAATGCGCACCACCCCGTGATGATTTTCTCACTCCTACTAGTGAAAGTAATGTAACACACACCCATACAATGCGCACCACCCCGTGATGTTTTTCTCACTCCTACTAGTGAATCTGATGTAACACACACCCATACAAGGCGCACCACCCCGTGATGTTTTTCTCACTCCTACTAGTGAATGTAATGTAACACACACCCATACAAGGCGCACCACCCCGTGTTGTTTTTCTCACTCCTACTAGTGAATGTAATGTAACACACACCCATACAAGGCGCACCACCCCGTCATATATTTCTCACTCCTACTAGTGAATGTAATGTAACACACACCCATACATGGCGCACCACCCCGTGATGTTTTTCTCACTCCTACTAGTGAATCTAATGTAACACACACCCATACAATGCGCACCACCCCGTGATGTTTTTCTCACTCCTACTAGTGAATCTAATGTAACACACACCCATACAATGCGGACCACCCCGTGATGTTTTTCTCACTCCTACTAGTGAATCTAATGTAACACACACCCATACAATGCGCACCACCCCGTGATGTTTTTCTCACTCCTACTAGTGAATGTAATGTAACACACACCCATACAATGCGCACCACCCCTGATGTTTTTCTCACTCCTACTAGTGCATGTAATGTAACACGCACCCATACAATGCGCACCACCCCGTGATGTTTTTCTCACTGCTACTAGTGAATCTAATGTAACACACACCCATACAATGCGCCCCACCCCGTGATGTTTTTCTCACTCCTACTAGTGAATGTAATGTAACACACACCCATACAATGCGCACCACCCCGTGATGTTTTTCTCACTCCTACTAGTGAATCTAATGTAACACACACCCATACAATGCGCACCACCCCGTGATGTTTTTCTCACTCCTACTAGTGAATCTAATGTAACACACACCCATACAAGGCGCACCACCCCGTGATGTTTTTCTCACTGCTACTAGTGAATCTAATGTAACACACACCCATACAATGCGCACCACCCCGTGATGTTTTTCTCACTCCTACTAGTGAATCTAATGTAACACACACCCATACAATGCGCACCACCACGTGATGTTTTTCTCACTCCTACTAGTGAATCTAATGTAACACACACCCATACAAGGCGCACCACCCCGTGATGTTTTTCTCACTCCTACTAGTGAATCTAATGTAACACTCACCCATACAATGCGCACCACCCCGTGATGTTTATCTCACTCCTACTAGTGAATCTAATGTAACACACACCAATACAATGAGCACCACCCCGTGATGTTTTTCTCACTGCTACTAGTGAATCTAGTGTAACACACCCATACAATGCGAACCACCCCGTGATGTTTTTCTCACTCCTACTAGTGAATCTAATGTAACACACACCCATACAATGCGCACCACCCCGTGATGTTTTTCTCACTCCTACTAGTGAATCTAATGTAACACACACCCATACAATGCGCACCACCCCGTGATGTTTTTCTCACTCCTACTAGTGAATGTAATGTAACACACACCCATACAATGCGCACCACCCCGTGATGATTTTCTCACTCCTACTAGTGAAAGTAATGTAACACACACCCATACAATGCGCACCACCCCGTGATGTTTTTCTCACTCCTACTAGTGAATGTAATGTAACACACACCCATACAATCCGCACCACCCCGTGATGTTTTTCTCACTCCTGCTAGTGAATCTAATGTAACACACACCCATACAATGCGCACCACCCCGTAATGTTTTTCTCACTTCTGCTAGTGAATCTAATGTAACACACACCCATACAATGGGCACCACCCCTTGATGTTTTTGTCACTCCTGCTAGTGAATCTAATGTAACACACACCCATACAAGGCGCACCACCCCGTGATGTTTTTCTCACTCCTGCTAGTGAATGTAATGTAACACACACCCATACAAGGCGCACCACCCCGTGATGTTTTTATCACTCCTACTAGTGAATCTAATGTAACACACACCCATACAAGGCGCACCACCCCGTGATGTTTTTCTCACTCCTACTAGTGAATCTAATGTAACACACACCCATACAAGGCGCACCACCCCGTGATGTTTTTCTCACTCCTACTAGTGAATCTAATGTAACACACACCCATACAAGGCGCACCACCCCGTGATGTTTTTCTCACTCCTACTAGTTAATCTAATGTAACACACATCCATACAAGGCGCACCACCCCGTGATGTTTATCTCACTCCTACTAGTGAATCTTATGTAACACACACCCATACAAGGCGCACCACCCCGTGATGTTTTTGTCACTGCTACTAGTGAATCTAATGTAACACACACCCATACAATGCGCACCACCCCGTGATGTTTTCTCACTGCTACTAGTGAATCTAATGTAACACACACCCATACAATGCGCACCACCCGTGATGTTTTTCTCACTGCTTCTAATGAATCTAATGTAACACACACCCATACAATGCGCACCACCCCGTGATGTTTTTCTCACTGCTACTAGTGAATCTAATGTAACACACACCCATACAATGCGCACCACCCCGTGATGTTTTTCTCACTCCTACTAGTGAATCTAATGTAACACACACCCATACAATGCGCACCTCCCCGTGATGTTTTTCTCACTCCTACTAGTGAATCTAATGTAACACAGACCCATACAATGCGCACCACCCCGTGATGTTTTTCTCACTCCTACTAGTGAATCTAATGTAACACACACCCATACAATGCGCACCACCCCGTGATGTTTTTCTCACTCCTACTAGTGAATGTAATGTCACACACACCCATACAAGGCGCACCACCCCATGATGTTTTTCTCACTCCTACTAGTGAATGTAATGTAACACACACCCATACAATGCGCACCACCCCGTGATGTTTTTCTCACTCCTACTAGTGAATATAATGTAACACACACCCATACAATGCGGACCACCCCGTGAAGTTTTTCTCACTCCTACTAGTGCATCTAATGTAACACACACCCATACAATGCGCACCACCCCGTGATGTTTTTCTCACTCCTACTAGTGAATGTAATGTAACACACACCCATACAATGCGCACCACCCCGTGATGTTTTTCTCACTCCTACTAGTGAATCTAATGTAACACACACGCATACAATGCGCACCACCCCGTGATGTTTTTCTCACTCGTACTCGTGAATGTAATGTAACACACACCCATACAATGCGCACCACCCCGTGATGTTTTTCTCACTCCTACTAATGAATGTAATGTAACACACACCCATACAATGCGCACCACACCGTGATGTTTTTCTCACTCCTACTAGTGAATCTAATGTAACACACACCCATACAATGCGCACCACCCCGTGATGTTTTTCTCACTCCTACTAGTGAATGTAATGTAACACACACCCATACAATGCGCACCACCCCGTGATGTTTTTCTCACTCCTACTAGTGAATGTAATGTAACACACACCCATACAATGCGCACCACCCCGTGATGTTTTTCTCACTCCAACTAGTGAATGTAATGTAACACACACCCATACAATGCGCACCACCCCGTGATGTTTTTCTCACTCCTACTAGTGAATCTAATGTAACACACACCCATACAATGCGCACCACCCCGTGATGTTTTTCTCACTCCTACTAGTGAATGTAATGTAACACACACCCATACAATGCGCACCACCCCGTGATGTTTTTCTCACTCCTACTAGTGAATCTAATGTAACACACACCCGTACAATGCGCACCACCCCGTGATGTTTTTCTCACTCCTACTAGTGAATCTAATGTAACACACACCCATACAAGGCGCACCACCCCGTCATGTTTTTCTCACTCCTACTAGTGAATGTAATGTAACACACACCCATACATGGCGCACCACCCCGTGATGTTTTTCTCACTCCTACTAGTGAATCTAATGTAACACACACCCATACAATGCGCACCACCCAGTGATGTTTTTCTCACTCCTACTAGTGAATCTAATGTAACACACACCCATACAATGCGCACCACCCCGTGATGTTTTTCTCACTCCTACTAGTGAATCTAATGTAACACACACCCATACAATGCGCACCACCCCGTGATGTTTTTCTCACTCCTACTAGTGAATGTAATGTAACACACACCCATACAATGCGCACCACCCCGTGATGTTTTTCTCACTCCTACTAGTGCATGTAATGTAACACGCACCCATACAATGCGCACCACCCCGTGATGTTTTTCTCACTCCTACTAGTGAATGTAATGTAACACACACCCATACAATGCGCACCACCCCGTGATGTTTTTCTCACTCCTACTAGTGAATCTAATGTAACACGCACCCATACAATGCGCACCACCGCGTGATGTTTTTCTCACTCCCACAAGTGAATCTAATGTAACACACACCCATACAATGCGCACCACACCGTGATGTTTTTCTCACTAACTCTAGTGAATCTAATGTAGCACACACCCATACAATGCGCACCACCCCGTGATGTTTTTCTCACTCCCACTAGTGAATCTAATGTAACACACACACATACAATGCGCACCACCCCGTGATGTTTTTCTCACTGCCACTAGTGAATGTAATGTAACACACACCCATGCAATGCGCACCACCCCGTGATGTTTTTCTCACTGCTACTAGTGAATGTAATGTAACACACACCCATACAATGCGCACCACCCCGTGATGTTTTTCTCACTGCTACTAGTGAATCTAATGTAACACACACCCATACAATGCGCACCACCCAGTGATGTTTTTCTCACTCCTCCTAGTGAATGTAATGTAACACACACCCATACAATGCGCACCACCCCGTGATGTTTTTCTCACTGCTACTAGTGAATGTAATGTAACACACACCCATACAATGCGCACCACCCCGTGATGTTTTTCTCACTCCTACTAGTGAATGTAATGTAACACACACCCATACAATGCGCACCACCCCGTGATGCTTTTCTCACTGCTACTAGTGAATCTAATGTAACACACACCCATACAATGCGCACCACCACGTGATGTTTTTCTCACTGCTACTAGTGAATCTAATGTAACACACACCCATACAATGCGCACCACCCCGTGATGTTTTTCTCACTGCTACTAGTGAATGTAATGTAACACACACCCATACAATGCGCACCACCCCGTGATGTTTTTCTCACTGCTACTAGTGAATCTAATGTAACACACACCCATACAATGCGCACCACCCCGTGATGTTTTTCTCACTGCTACTAGTGAATCTAATGTAACACACACCCATACAATGCGCACCATCCCGTGATGTTTTTCTCACTGCTACTAGTGAATGTAATGTAACACACACCCATACAATGCGCACCACCCCGTGATGTTTTTCTCACTGCTACTAGTGTATGTATTGTAACACACACCCATACAATGCGCACCACCCCGTGATGTTTATCCCACTCCTACTAGTGAATGTAATGTAACACACACCCGTACAATGCGCACCACCCCGTCATGTTTTTCTCACTCCTACTAGTGAATCTAATGTAACACACACCCATACAATGCGCACCACCCCTTGATGTTTTTCTCACTACTACTAGTGAATCTAATGTAACACACACCCATACAATGCGCACCACCCCGTGATGTTTTTCTCACTCCTACTAGTGAATCTAATGTAACACACACCCATACAATGCGCACCACCCCGTGATGTTTTTCTCACTCCTACTAGTGAATCTAATGTAACACACACCCATACAATGCGCACCACCCCGTGATGTTTTTCTCACTCCTACTAGTGAATCTAATGTAACACACACCCATACAATGCGCACCACCCCGTGATGTTTTTCTCACTCCTACTAGTGAATGTAATGTAACACACACCCATACAATGCGCACCACCCCGTGATGTTTTTCTCACTCCTACTAGTGAATCTAATGTAACACACACCCATACAATGCGCACCACCCCGTGATGTTTTTCTCACTCCTACTAGTGAATCTAATGTAACACACACCCATACAAGGCGCACCACCCCGTGATGTTTTTCTCACTGCTACTAGTGAATCTAATGTAACACACACCCATACAATGCGCACCACACCGTGATGTTTTTCTCACTCCTACTAGTGAATCTAATGTAACACACACCCATACAATGCGCACCACCCCGTGATGTTTTTCTCACTCCTACTAGTGAATCTAATGTAACACACACCCATACAATGCGCACCACCCTGTGATGTTTTTCTCACTCCTACTAGTGAATCTAATGTAACACACACCCATACAATGCGCACCACCCCGTGATGTTTTTCTCACTCCTACTAGTGAATGTAATGTAACACACACCCATACAATGCGCACCACCCCGTGATGTTTTTCTCACTCCTACTAGTGAATCTAATGTAACACACACCCATACAATGCGCACCACCCCGTGATGTTTTTCTCACTCCTACTAGTGAATGTAATGTAACACGCACCCATACAATGCGCACCACCCCGTGATGTTTTTCTCACTCCTACTAGTGAATGTAATGTAACACACACCCATACAATGCACACCACCCCGTGATGTTTTTCTCACTCCTACTAGTGAATCTAATGTAACACACACCCATACAATGCGCACCACCCCGTGATGTTTTTCTCACTCCTACTAGTGAATCTAATGTAACACACACCCATACAATGCGCACCACCCCGTGATGTTTTTCTCACTCCTACTAGTGAATCTAATGTAACACACACCCATACAATGCGCACCACCCCGTGATGTTTTTCTCACTCCTACTAGTGAATCTAATGTAACACACACCCATACAATGCGCACCACCCCGTGATGTTTTTCTCACTCCTACTAGTGAATGTAATGTAACACACACCCATACAATGCGCACCACCCCGTGATGTTTTTCTCACTCCTACTAGTGAATCTAATGTAACACACACCCATACAATGCGCACCACCCCGTGATGTTTTTCTCACTCCTACTAGTGAATCTAATGTAACACACACCCATACAAGGCGCACCACCCCGTGATGTTTTTCTCACTGCTACTAGTGAATCTAATGTAACACACACCCATACAATGCGCACCACACCGTGATGTTTTTCTCACTGCTACTAGTGAATCTAATGTAACACACACCCATACAATGCGCACCACCCCGTGATGTTTTTCTCACTCCTACTAGTGAATCTAATGTAACACACACCCATACAATGCGCACCACCCCGTGATGTTTTTCTCACTCCTACTAGTGAATCTAATGTAACACACACCCATACAATGCGCACCACCCCGTGATGTTTTTCTCACTCCTACTAGTGAATCTAATGTAACACACACCCATACAATGCGCACCACCCCGTGATGTTTTTCTCACTCCTACTAGTGAATGTAATGTAACACACACCCATACAATGCGCACCACCCCGTGATGTTTTTCTCACTCCTACTAGTGAATCTAATGTAACACGCACCCATACAATGCGCACCACCCCGTGATGTTTTTCTCACTCCTACTAGTAAATGTAATGTAACACGCACCCATACAATGCGCACCACCCCGTGATGTTTTTCTCACTCCTACTAGTGAATGTAATGTAACACACACCCATACAATGCACACCACCCCGTGATGTTTTTCTCACTCCTACTAGTGAATGTAATGTAACACACACCCATACAATGCGCACCACCCCGTGATGATTTTCTCACTCCTACTAGTGAAAGTAATGTAACACACACCCATACAATGCGCACCACCCCGTGATGTTTTTCTCACTCCTACTAGTGAATGTAATGTAACACACACCCATACAATGCGCACCACCCCGTGATGTTTTTCTCACTCCTACTAGTGAATGTAATGTAACACACACCCATACAATGCGCACCACCCCGTGATGTTTTTCTCACTCCTACTAGTGAATGTAATGTAACACACACCCATACAATGCGTACCACCCCGTGATGTTTTTCTCACTCCTACTAGTGAATGTAATGTAACACACACCCATACAATGCGCACCACCCCGTGATGTTTTTCTCACTCCTACTAGTGAATGTAATGTAACACACACCCATACAATGCGCACCACCGCGTGATGTTTTTCTCACTCCCACTAGTGAATCTAATGTAACACACACCCATACAATGCGCACCACACCGTGATGTTTTTCTCACTAACTCTAGTGAATCTAATGTAGCACACACCCATACAATGCGCACCACCCCGTGATGTTTTTCTCACTCCCACTAGTGAATCTAATGTAACACACACACATACAATGCGCACCACCCCGTGATGTTTTTCTCACTGCCACTAATGAATGTAATGTAACACACACCCATGCAATGCGCAACACCCCGTGATGTTTTTCTCACTGCTACTAGTGAATGTAATGTAACACACACCCATACAATGCGCACCACCCCGTGATGTTTTTCTCACTGCTACTAGTGAATCTAATGTAACACACACCCATACAATGCGCACCACCCAGTGATGTTTTTCTCACTCCTACTAGTGAATGTAATGTAACACACACCCACACAATGCGCACCACCTCGTGATGTTTTTCTCACTGCTACTAGTGAATGTAATGTAACACACACCCACACAATGCGCACCACCCCGTGATGTTTTTCTCACTCCTACTAGTGAATGTAATGTAACACACACCCATACAATGCGCACCACCCCGTGATGCTTTTCTCACTGCTACTAGTGAATCTAATGTAACACACACCCATACAATGCGCACCACCCCGTGATGTTTTTCTCACTGCTACTAGTGAATGTAATGTAACAAACACCCATACAATGCGCACCACCCCGTGATGTTTTTCTCACTGCTACTAGTGAATGTAATGTAACACACACCCATACAATGCGCACCACCCCGTGATGTTTTTCTCACTGCTACTAGTGAATGTAATGTAACACACACCCATACAATGCGCACCACCCCGTGATGTTTTTCTCACTGCTACTAGTGAATCTAATGTAACACACACCCATACAATGCGCACCACCCCGTGATGTTTTTCTCACTGCTACTAGTGAATGTAATGTAACACACACCCATACAATGCGCACCACCCCGTGATGTTTTTCTCACTGCTACTAGTGAATCTAATGTAACACACACCCATACAATGCGCACCACCCAGTGATGTTTTTCTCACTCCTACTAGTGAATGTAATGTAACACACACCCATACAATGCGCACCACCCCGTGATGTTTTTCTCACTGCTACTAGTGAATGTAATGTAACACACACCCATACAATGCGCACCACCCCGTGATGTTTTTCTCACTCCTACTAGTGAATGTAATGTAACACACACCCATACAATGCGCACCACCCCGTGATGCTTTTCTCACTGCTACTAGTGAATCTAATGTAACACACACCCATACAATGCGCACCACCCCGTGATGTTTTTCTCACTGCTACTAGTGAATGTAATGTAACACACACCCATACAATGCGCACCACCCCGTGATGTTTTTCTCACTGCTACTAGTGAATGTAATGTAACACACACCCATACAATGTGCACCACCCCGTGATGTTTTTCTCACTGCTACTAGTGAATGTAATGTAACACACACCCATACAATGCGCACCACCCCGTGATGTTTTTCTCACTGCTACTAGTGAATCTAATGTAACACACACCCATACAATGCGCACCACCCCGTGATGTTTTTCTCACTGCTACTAGTGAATGTAATGTAACACACACCCATACAATGCGCACCACCCCGTGATGTTTTTCTCACTGCTACTAGTGAATCTAATGTAACACACACCCATACAATGCGCACCACCCCGTGATGTTTTTCTCACTGCTACTAGTGAATCTAATGTAACACACACCCATACAATGCGCACCACCCCGTGATGTTTTTCTCACTGCTACTAGTGAATGTAATGTAACACACACCCATACAATGCGCACCACCCCTTGATGTTTTTCTCACTGCTACTAGTGTATGTATTGTAACACACACCCATACAATGCGCACCACCCCGTGATGTTTATCCCACTCCTACTAGTGAATGTAATGTAACACACACCCGTACAATGCACACCACCCCTTCATGTTTTTCTCACTCCTACTAGTGAATCTAATGTAACACACACCCATACAATGCGCACCACCCCTTGATGTTTTTCTCACTACTACTAGTGAATCTAATGTAACACACACCCATACAATGCGCACCACCCCGTGATGTTTTTCTCACTCCTACTAGTGAATCTAATGTAACACACACCCATAAAATGCGCACCACCCCGTGATGTTTTTCTCACTCCTACTAGTGAATCTAAGGTAACACACACCCATACAATGCGCACCACCCCGTGATGTTTTTCTCACTCCTACTAGTGAATCTAATGTAACACACACCCATACAATGCGCACCACCCCGTGATGTTTTTCTCACTGCTACTAGTGAATCTAATGTAACACACACCCATACAAGGCGCACCACCCCGTGATGTTTTTCTCACTCCTACTAGTGAATCTAATGTAACACACACCCATACAATGCGCACCACCCCGTGATGTTTTTCTCACTCCTACTAGTGAATCTAATGTAACACCCACCCATACAATGCGCACCACCCCGTGATGTTTTTCTCACTCCTACTAGTGAATCTAATGTAACACACACCCATACAAGGCGCACCACCCCGTGATGTTTTTCTCACTGCTACTAGTGAATCTAATGTAACACACACCCATACAATGCGCACCACACCGTGATGTTTTTCTCACTCCTACTAGTGAATCTAATGTAACACACACCCATACAATGCGCACCACCCCGTGATGTTTTTCTCACTCCTACTAGTGAATCTAATGTAACACACACCCATACAATGCGCACCACCCCGTGATGTTTTTCTCACTCCTACTAGTGAATCTAATGTAACACACACCCATACAATGCGCACCACCCCGTGATGTTTTTCTCACTCCTACTAGTGAATGTAATGTAACACACACCCATACAATGCGCACCACCCCGTGATGTTTTTCTCACTCCTACTAGTGAATGTAATGTAACACACACCCATACAATGCGCACCACCCCGTGATGTATTTCTCACTCCTACTAGTGAATGTAATGTAACACACACCCATACAATGCGCACCACCCCGTGATGTTTTTCTCACTCCTACTAGTGAATCTAATGTAACACACACCCATACAATGCGCACCACCCCGTGATGTTTTTCTCACTCCTACTAGTGAATGTAATGTAACACGCACCCATACAATGCGCACCACCCCGTGATGTTTTTCTCACTCCTACTAGTGAATGTAATGTAACACACACCCATACAATGCGCACCACCCCGTGATGTTTTTCTCACTCCTACTAGTGAATGTAATGTAACACACACCCATACAATGCGCACCACCCCGTGATGATTTTCTCACTCCTACTAGTGAAAGTAATGTAACACACACCCATACAATGCGCACCACCCCGTGATGTTTTTCTCACTCCTACTAGTGAATGTAATGTAACACACACCCATACAATGCGCACCACCCCGTGATGTTTTTCTCACTCCTACTAGTGAATGTAATGTAACACACACCCATACAATGCGCACCACCCCGTGATGTTTTTCTCACTCCTACTAGTGAATGTAATGTAACACACACCCATACAATGCGTACCACCCCGTGATGTTTTTCTCACTCCTACTAGTGAATGTAATGTAACACACACCCATACAATGCGCACCACCCCGTGATGTTTTTCTCACTCCTACTAGTGAATGTAATGTAACACACACCCATACAATGCGCACCACCGCGTGATGTTTTTCTCACTCCCACTAGTGAATCTAATGTAACACACACCCATACAATGCGCACCACACCGTGATGTTTTTCTCACTAACTCTAGTGAATCTAATGTAGCACACACCCATACAATGCGCACCACCCCGTGATGTTTTTCTCACTCCCACTAGTGAATCTAATGTAACACACACACATACAATGCGCACCACCCCGTGATGTTTTTCTCACTGCCACTAGTGAATGTAATGTAACACACACCCATGCAATGCGCACCACCCCGTGATGTTTTTCTCACTGCTACTAGTGAATGTAATGTAACACACACCCATACAATGCGCACCACCCCGTGATGTTTTTCTCACTGCTACTAGTGAATCTAATGTAACACACACCCATACAATGGGCACCACCCAGTGATGTTTTTCTCACTCCTACTAGTGAATGTAATGTAACACACACCCACACAATGCGCACCACCTCGTGATGTTTTTCTCACTGCTACTAGTGAATGTAATGTAACACACACCCACACAATGCGCACCACCCCGTGATGTTTTTCTCACTCCTACTAGTGAATGTAATGTAACACACACCCATACAATGCGCACCACCCCGTGATGCTTTTCTCACTGCTACTAGTGAATCTAATGTAACACACACCCATACAATGCGCACCACCCCGTGATGTTTTTCTCACTGCTACTAGTGAATGTAATGTAACACACACCCATACAATGCGCACCACCCCGTGATGTTTTTCTCACTGCTACTAGTGAATGTAATGTAACACACACCCATACAATGCGCACCACCCCGTGATGTTTTTCTCACTGCTACTAGTGAATGTAATGTAACACACACCCATACAATGCGCACCACCCCGTGATGTTTTTCTCACTGCTACTAGTGAATCTAATGTAACACACACCCATACAATGCGCACCACCCCGTGATGTTTTTCTCACTGCTACTAGTGAATGTAATGTAACACACACCCATACAATGCGCACCACCCCGTGATGTTTTTCTCACTGCTACTAGTGAATCTAATGTAACACACACCCATACAATGCGCACCACCCAGTGATGTTTTTCTCACTCCTACTAGTGAATGTAATGTAACACACACCCATACAATGCGCACCACCCCGTGATGTTTTTCTCACTGCTACTAGTGAATGTAATGTAACACACACCCATACAATGCGCACCACCCCGTGATGTTTTTCTCACTCCTACTAGTGAATGTAATGTAACACACACCCATACAATGCGCACCACCCCGTGATCCTTTTCTCACTGCTACTAGTGAATCTAATGTAACACACACCCATACAATGCGCACAATCCCGTGATGTTTTTCTCACTGCTACTAGTGAATGTAATGTAACACACACCCATACAATGCGCACCACCCCGTGATGTTTTTCTCACTGCTACTAGTGAATGTAATGTAACACACACCCATAAAATGCGCACCACCCCGTGATGTTTTTCTCACTGCTACTAGTGAATGTAATGTAACACACACCCATACAATGCGCACCACCCCGTGATGTTTTTCTCACTGCTACTAGTGAATCTAATGTAACACACACCCATACAATGCGCACCACCCCGTGATGTTTTTCTCACTGCTACTAGTGAATCTAATGTAACACACACCCATACAATGCGCACAACCCCGTGATGTTTTTCTCACTGCTACTAGTGAATGTAATGTAACACACACCCATACAATGCGCACCACCCCGTGATGTTTTTCTCACTGCTACTAGTGAATGTAATGTAACACACACCCATACAATGCGCACCACCCCGTGATGTTTTTCTCACTGCTACTAGTGAATGTAATGTAACACACACCCATACAATGCGCACCACCCCGTGATGTTTTTCTCACTGCTACTAGTGAATGTAATGTAACACACACCCATACAATGCGCACCACCCCGTGATGTTTTTCTCACTGCTACTAGTGAATCTAATGTAACACACACCCATACAATGCGCACCACCCCGTGATGTTTTTCTCACTGCTACTAGTGAATCTAATGTAACACACACCCATACAATGCGCACCACCCCGTGATGTTTTTCTCACTGCTACTAGTGAATGTAATGTAACACACACCCATACAATGCGCACCACCCCGTGATGTTTTTCTCACTGCTACTAGTGTATGTATTGTAACACACACCCATACAATGCGCACCACCCCGTGATGTTTATCCCACTCCTACTAGTGAATGTAATGTAACACACACCCGTACAATGCACACCACCCCGTCATGTTTTTCTCACTCCTACTAGTGAATCTAATGTAACACACACCCATACAATGCGCACCACCCCTTGATGTTTTTCTCACTACTACTAGTGAATCTAATGTAACACACACCCATACAATGCGCACCACCCCGTGATGTTTTTCTCACTCCTACTAGTGAATCTAATGTAACACACACCCATACAATGCGCACCACCCCGTGATGTTTTTCTCACTCCTACTAGTGAATCTAATGTAACACACACCCATACAATGCGCACCACCCCGTGATGTTTTTCTCACTCCTACTAGTGAATCTAATGTAACACACACCCATACAATGCGCACCACCCCGTGATGTTTTTCTCACTGCTACTAGTGAATCTAATGTAACACACACCCATACAAGGCGCACCACCCCGTGATGTTTTTCTCACTCCTACTAGTGAATCTAATGTAACACACACCCATACAATGCGCACCACCCCGTGATGTTTTTCTCACTCCTACTAGTGAATCTAATGTAACACACACCCATACAATGCGCACCACCCCGTGATGTTTTTCTCACTCCTACTAGTGAATCTAATGTAACACACACCCATACAAGGCGCACCACCCCGTGATGTTTTTCTCACTGCTACTAGTGAATCTAATGTAACACACACCCATACAATGCGCACCACACCGTGATGTTTTTCTCACTCCTACTAGTGAATCTAATGTAACACACACCCATAAATGCGCACCACCCCGTGATGTTTTTCTCACTCCTACTAGTGAATCTAATGTAACACACACCCATACAATGCGCACCACCCCGTGATGTTTTTCTCACTCCTACTAGTGAATCTAATGTAACACACACCCATACAATGCGCACCACCCCGTGATGTTTATTTCACTCCTACTAGTGAATCTAATGTAACACACACCCATACAATGCGCACCACCCCGTGATGTTTTTCTCACTGCTACTAGTGAATCTAATGTAACACACCCATACAATGCGCACCACCCCGTGATGTTTTTCTCACTGCTACTAGTGAATCTAATGTAACACACACCCATACAATGCGCACCACCCCGTGATGTTTTTCTCACTGCTACTAGTGAATCTAATGTAACACACACCCATACAATGCGCACCACCCCGTGATGTTTTTCTCACTGCTACTAGCGAATCTAATGTAACACACACCCATACAATGCGCACCACCCCGTGATGTTTTTCTCACTCCTACTAGTGAATCTAATGTAACACACACCCATACAATGCGCACCACCCCGTGATGTTTTTCTCAATCCTACTAGTGGATCTAATGTAACACACACCCATACAATGCGCACCACCCCGTGATGTTTTTCTCACTCCTACTAGTGAATCTAATGTAACACACACCCATACAATGCGCACCACCCCGTGATGTTTTTCTCACTCCTACTAGTGAATGTAATGTAACACACACCCATACAATGCGCACCACCCCGTGATGTTTTTCTCACTCCAACTAGTGAATGAAATGTAACACACACCCATACAATGCGCACCACCCCGTGATGTTTTTCTCACTCCTACTAGTGAATCTAATGTAACACACACCCATACAATGCGCACCACCCCGTGATGTTTTTCTCACTCCTACTCGTGAATGTAATGTAACACACACCCATACAATGCGCACCACCCCGTGATGTTTTTCTCACTCCTACTAGTGAATCTAATGTAACACACACCCATACAATGCGCACCACCCCGTGATGTTTTTCTCACTCCTCCTAGTGAATGTAATGTAACACACACCCATACAATGCGCACCACCCCGTGATGTTTTTCTCACTCCAACTAGGGAATGTAATGTAACACACACCCATACAATGCGCACCACCCCGTGATGTTTTTCTCACTGCTACTAGTGAATCTAATGTAACACACACCATACAATGCGCACCACCCCGTGATTTTTTTCTCACTGCTACTAGTGAATCTAATGTAACACACACCCATACAATGCGCACCACCCCGTGATGTTTTCTCACTGCTACTAATGAATCTAATGTAACACACACCCATACAATGCGCACCACCCCGTGA